>NC_054485.1:80903466-81232851 GCF_017639515.1 Carcharodon carcharias
GAGAGAGCTCAGGGGAAGCCCTGGTAATCGGACAGTGCTCAGGGCAAGCCCTGGTAATCGGACAGGGCTCAGCGGAAGCACTGGTAATCGGAGGGAGCTCGGGGAAGCCCTGGTAATCGGACAGGGCTCAGGGGAAGCCCTGGTAATTGGAGAGAGTTCAGGGGAATCTCTGGTAATTGGAGAGAGCTCAGGGGAAGCCCTGGTAATCGGAGAGAGCTCAGGGGAAGCTCTGGTAATTGGTGAGAGCTCAGGGGAAGCCCTGGTAATCGGAGAGAGCTCAGGGAAGCCCTGGTAATCGGAAAGCACTCGGGGAAGCCCTGGTAATTGGAGAGAGCTCAGGGGAAGCTCTGGTAATAGGACAGGGCTCACGGGAAGCCCTGGTAATCGGAGAGGGTTCGGGGAAGCCCTGGTTATTGGGCAGGGCTCAGGGGAAGCCCTGGTAATCGAATAGAGCTCGGGGGAAGCCCTGGTAATCGGAGAGAGCGCGGGGGAAGCCCTGGTAATTGGACAGGGCTCAGGGGAAGCCCTGATAATTGGAGAGAGCTCAGGGGAAGCCCTGGTAAAGGGAGAGAGCTCGGGGAAGCCCTGGTATTCGGAGAGAGCTCGGTGAAGCCCTGTTAATCGGAGAGAGCTCAGGGCAGCCCTAGTAATCAGAGAGGGATCGGGGGAAGCCCTCGTAAACGGAGAGAGCTCAGGGGAAGCCCTGCTAATAGGACAGGGCTCAGGGGAAGCCCCGGTAATCGGAGAGAGCTCGGGGGAAGCCCTGGTAATTGGAGAGCACTTGGGGAAGCCCTGGTAATCGGAGAGAGCTCGGGGAAGCCCTGGTAATCGGAGAGAGCTCAGGGAAGCCCTGGTAATCAGAGAGGGCTCGGGGGAAGCCCTGGTAATCGGAGAGAGCTCAGGGGAAGCCATGGTAATAGGACAGGGCTCAGGGGAAGCTCTGGTAATAGGACAGGGCTCAGGGGAAGCCCTGGTAATCGGAGAGGGCTCGGGGAAGCCCTGGTTATCGGACAGGGCTCAGGTGAAGCCCTGCTAATCGGAGAGAGCTCGGGGCAGCCCTGGTAATCGGAGAGAGCTCGGGGAATCCCTGGTAATCGGAGAGAGCTCGGGGAAGCCTTGGTAATCGGAGAGAGCACAGAGGAAGACCTGATAATTGGGGAGCACTTGGGGAAGCCCTGGTAATCGGGGAAGCCCTGGTAATCGGAGAGAGCTCGGGGAAGCCCTGGTAATCGGAGAGAGCTCGGGGATGCCCTGGTAATCAGAGAGGGCTTGGGGGAAGCCCTGGTATTCGGACAGGGGTCAGGGGATGCCCTGGTAATCGGAGAAAGCTCAGGCGAATCCCTGGTAATCGGAGAGAGCTCAGGGGAAGCACTGGTAATAGGAGAGGTCTCAGGGGAAGCCCTGGTAATCGGAGAGGGCTCGGGGAAGCCCTGGTAATCGGACAGGGCTCTGTGGAAGCCCTGGTAATCGGAGCGAGCTCGGGGGAAGACCTGGTAACCGGTGAGAGCTCAGGGGAAGCTATGGTGATTGGACAGGGCTCAGGGGAAGCCCTGGTAATTGGAGAGAGCTCAGGGGAAGCCCTGGTAATTGAAGAGAGCTGGGGAAGCCCTGGTAATCAGAGAGAGCTCAGGGGAAGCCCTGGTAATTGGACAGGGCTCGGGGGAAGCCCTGGTAATTGGAGAGAGCTCAGGGGAAGCCCTGGTAATCAGACAGGGCTCCGGGGAGCCCTGGTAATTGGAGAGAACTTGGGGATGCCCTGGTACTCAGAGAGAGGTCGGGGAAGCCCTGGTAATCGGAGAGAGCTCGGGGAAGCCCTGGTAATCAGAGAGGGCTCAGGGGAAGCCCTGGTAATCAGAAAGCACTCGGGGAAGCCCTGGTAATCGGAGGGAGCTCGGGGAAGCCCCGGCAATCGGACAGGGCTCAGGGGCAGCCCTGGTAATCGAAGAGAGCTCAGGGAAAGCCCTGGTAATTGGAGAGAGCTCAGGGGAATCTGTGGTAATAGGACAGGGCTCAGGGGAAGCCCTGGTAATCGGAGCGGTTCGGGGAAGCCCTGGTAATTGGGCAGGGCTCAGGGGAAGCCCTGGTAATCGAACAGAGCTCGGGGGAAGCCCCGGTAATCGGAGAGAGCCCGGGGGAAGCCCTGGTAATTGGACATGGCTCAGGGGAAGCCCTGGTAATTGAAGAGAGCTCAGGGGAAGCCCTGGTAATCGGACAGGGCTCAGGGGAAGTCCTGGTAATTGGAGTGAGCTACGGGGAAGCCCTGGTAATTGGAGAGAGCTCCGGGGAAGCCCTGGTAATTGGAGAGAGCTCCGGGGAAGCCCTGGTAATCGGAGTGAGTTCGGTGAAGCCCTGGTAATCGGAGAGAGCTCGGGGAAGCCCTGGTAATCGGAGAGAGCGCAGAGGAAGCCCTGGTAATTGGAGAGCAATTGGTGAAGCCCTGGTAATCAGACAGGGCTCAGGGGAAGCCCTGGTAATTGGACAGGGCTCAGCGGAAGCCCTGGTAATTGGCGAGAGCTCAGGGGAAGCCCTGATAATCGGACAGGGCTCAGGGGAAGCCCTGGTAATCGGACAGGGCTCAGCGGTAGCGCTGGTAATCGGAGAGAGCTCGGGGAAGCCCTGGTAATCGGACAGGGCTCTGTGGAAGCCCTGGTAATCGGAGAGAGCTCGGGGGAAGACCTGGTAACCGGTGAGAGCTCAGGGGAAGCCCTGGTAATTGGACAGGGCTCAGGGGAAGCCCTGGTAATCGGAAAGCATTCGGGGAAGCAGTGGTAATTGGAGAGAGCTCAGGGGAATCTCTGGTAATTGGAGAGAGCTCAGGGGAAGCCCTGGTAATCGGAGAGAGCTCAGGGGAAGCTCTGGTAATTGGTGAGAGCTCAGGGGAAGCCCTGGTAATCGGAGAGAGCTCGGGGAAGCCCTGGTAATCGGAAAGCACTCGGGGAAGCCCTGGTAATCGGAGAGAGCTCAGGGAAAGCCCTGGTAATTGGACAGGGCTCAGGGGAAGCCCTGGTAATCGGAAAGCATTCGGGGAAGCACTGGTAATTGGAGAGAGCTCGGGGAAGCCCTGGTAATTGGACAGGGCTCGGGGGAGCCCTGGTAATCGGACAGGGCTCAGGGGAAGCCCTGGTAATTGGAGAGAGCTCAGGGGAAGCCCTGGTAATTGGACATGGCTCAGGGGAAGCCCTGGTAATTGGAGAGAGCTCAGGCGAAACCCTGGTAATTGGAGAGAGCTCGGGGAAGCCCTGGTAATCGGAGAGAGCTAGGGGAAGCCCTGGTAATCGGAGAGAGCTCAGGGAAGCCCTGGTAATCAGAGAGGGCTCGGGGGAAGCCCTCGTAAACGGAGAGAGATCAGGGGAAGCCCTGGTAATAGGACAGGGCTCAGGGGAAGCCCTGGTAATCGGAGATTGCTCGGGGGAAGACTTGGTAATTGGAGAGCACTTGGGGAAGCCCTGGTAATCGGAGAGAGCTCAGGGGAAGCCCTGGTAATTGGACAGGGCTCAGGGGAAGCCCTGGTAATAGGACACGGCTCAGGGGAAGCCCTGGTAATCGGAGAGGGCTCGGGGAAGCCCTGGTAATCGGACAGGGCTCAGGGGAAGCCCTGCTAATCGGAGAGAGCTCGGGGCAGCCCTGGTAATCGGAGAGAGCTCCGGGAAACCTTGGCAATCGGAGAGAGCTCGGGGGAAGCCCTGGTAATTGGAGAGAGCTCAGGGGAAGCCCTCGTAATCGGAGAGAGCTCGGGGTAGCCCTGTTAATCGGAGAGAGCTCGGGGAAGCCTTGGTAATCGGAGAGAGCACAGAGGAAGACCTGATAATTGGGGAGCACTTGGGGAAGCCCTGGTAATCGGGGAAGCCCTGGTAATCGGAGAGAAATCGGGGAAGCCCTGGTAATCGGAGAGAGCTCGGGGAAGCCCTGGTAATCAGAGAGGGCTTGGGGGAAGCCCTGGTATTCGGACAGGGCTCAGGGGAAGCCCTGGTAATCGCAGAGAGATCAGGCGAATCCCTGGTAATCGGAGAGAGCTCAGGGGAAGCACTGGTAATAGGAGAGGTCTCAGGGGAAGCCCTGGTAATCGGAAAGGGCTCGGGGAAGCCCTGGTAATCGGACAGGGCTCTGTGGAAGCCCTGGTAATTGGAGAGAGCTCGGGGGAAGATCTGGTAACAGGTGAGAGCTTAGGGGATGCTATGGTGATTGGACAGGGCTCAGGGGAAGCCCTGGTAATTGGAGAGAGCTCAGGGGAAGCCTTGGTAATTGGAGAGAGATCGCGGAAGCCCTGGTAATCAGAGAGAGCTCAGGGGAAGCCCTGGTAATTGGACAGGGCTCGGGGGAAGCCCTGCTAATTGGAGAGAGCTCAGGGGAAGCCCTGGTAATCAGACAGGGCTCAGGGGAAGCCCTGGTAATTGGAGAGAACTTGGGGATGCCCTGGTAATCAGAGAGAGCTCGGGGAAGCCCTGGTAATTGGAGAGAGCTCGGGGAAGCCCTGGTAATCAGAGAGGGCTCGGGGGAAGCCCTGGTAATCGGAAAGCACTCGGGGAAGCCCTGGTAATCGGAGAGAGCTCGGGGAAGCCCCGGCAATCGGACAGGGCTCAGGGGCAGCCCTTATAATCGAAGAGAGCTCAGGGGAAGCCCTGGTAATTGGAGAGAGCTCAGGGGAAGCTCTGGTAATAGGACAGGGCTCAGGGGAAGCCCTGGTAATCGGAGAGGGTTCGGGGAAGCCCTGGTAATTGGGCAGGGCTCAGGGGAAGCCCTGGTAATCGAATAGAGCTCGGGGGAAGCCCTGGTAATCGGAGAGAGCGCGGGGGAAGACCTGGTAATTGGACATGGCTCAGGGAATGCCCTGGTAATTGGAGGGAGCTCAGGGGAAGCCCTGGTAATCGGACAGTGCTCAGGGCAAGCCCTGGTAATCGGACAGGGCTCAGCGGAAGCGCTGGTAATCGGAGAGAGCTCGGGAAGCCCTGGTAATCGGACAGGGCTCAGGGGAAGCCCTGGTTATTGGAGAGAGCTCAGGGGAATCTCTGGTAATCGGAGAGAGCTCAGGGGAAGCCCTGGTAATCGGAGAGAGCTCAGGGGAAGCTCTGGTAATTGGTGAGAGCTCAGGGGAAGCCCTGGTAATCGGAGAGAGTTCGGGGAAGCCCTGGTAATCGGAAAGCACTCGGGGAAGCCCTGGTAATCGGAGAGAGCTCAGGGGAAGCCCTGGTAATTGGACAGGGCTCAGGGGAAGCCCTGGTAATCGGAAAGCATTCGGGGAAGCACTGGTAATTGGAGAGAGCTCAGGGAACCCTGGTAATTGGACAGGGCTCGGGGCAGCCCTGGTAATCGGACAGGGCTCAGGGGAAGCCCTGGTAATTGGAGAGAACTCAGGGGAATCCCTGGTAATTGGAGAGAGCTCGGGGAAGCCCTGGTAATTGGAGAGAGCTCGGGGGATGCCCTGGTAATTCGAGATAGCGCAGGGGAAGCCCTCTTAATTGGAGAGAGCTCGGGGAAGTCGCGGCAATCGGACAGGGCTCAGGGGCAGCCCTGGTAATCGAAGAGAGCTCAGGGGAAGCCCTGGTAATTGGAGAGAGCTCAGGGGAAGCTCTGGTAATAGGACAGGGCTCAGGGGAAGACCTGGTAATCGGAGAGGGTTCGGGGAAGCCCTGGTTATTGGGCAGGGCTCAGGGGAAGCCCTGGTAATCGAATAGAGCTCGGGGGAAGCCCTGGTAATCGGAGAGAGCTCGGGGGAAGCCCTGGTAATTGGAAAGGGCTCAGGGGAAGCCCTGGTAATTGGAGAGAGCTCAGGGGAAGCCCTGGTAATTGGAGAGAGCTCGGGGAAGCCCTGGTATTCGGAGAGAGCTCGGGGAAGCCCTGTTAATCGCAGAGAGCTCAGGGAAGCCCTAGTAATCAGAGAGGGCTCGGGGGAAGCCCTCGTAAACGGAGAGAGCTCAGGGGAAGCCCTGCTCTTAGGACAGGGCTCAGGGGAAGCCCCGGTAAATGGAGAGAGCTCGGGGGAAGCCCTGGTAATTGGACAGGGCTCAGCTCAATCCCTGGTAATTGGCGAGAGCTCAGGGGAAGCCCTGGTAATCGGACAGGGCTCAGGGGAAGCCCTGGTTATCGGACAGGGCTCAGCGGAAGCGCTGGTAATCGGAGAGAGCTCAGGGGAATCTCTGGTAATTGGGGAGAGCTCAGGGGAAGCCCTGGTAATCGGAGAGAGCTCAGGGGAAGCTCTGGTAATTGTTGAGAGCTCAGGGTAAGCCCTGGTAATCGGAGAGAGCTCGGGGAAGACCTCGTAATCGGAAAGCACTCGGGGAAGCCCTGGTAATCGCAGAGAGCTCAGGGGAAGCCCTGGTAATTGGACAGGGCTCAGGGGAAGCCCTGGTAATCGGAAAGCATTCGAGGAAGCACTGGTAATTGGAGAGAGCTCAGGGAAGCCCTGGTAATTGGACAGGGCTCGGGGGAGCCCTGGTAATCGGACAGGGCTCAGGGGAAGCCCTGGTAATTGGAGAGAGCTCAGGGGAATCCCTGGTAATTGGAGAGAGCTCGGGGAAGCCCTGGTAATTGGAGAGAGCTCGGGGGAAGCCCTGGTAATTCCATATAGCTCAGGGGAAGCCCTCTTAATTGGAGAGAGCTGGGGGATGCCCCGGCAATCGGACAGGGCTCAGGGGCAGCCCTGGTAATCGAAGAGAGCTCAGGGGAAGCCCTGGTAATTGGAGAGAGCTCAGGGGAAGCTCTGGTAATAGGACAGGGCTCAGGGGAAGCCCTGGGAATCGGAGAGGGTTCGGGGAAGCCCTGGTTATTGGGCAGGGCTCAGGGGAAGCCCTGGTAATCGAATAGAGCTCGGGGGAAGCCCTGGTAATCGGAGAGAGCGCGGGGGAAGCCCTGGTAATTGGAGAGAGCTCGGGGGAAGCCCTGGTAATTCGAGATAGCTCAGGGGAAGCCCTCTTAATTGGAGAGAGCTCGGGGAAGCCCAGGCAATCGGACAGGGCTCAGGGGCAGCCCTGGTAATTGGAGAGAGCTCAGGGGAAGCCCTGGTAATTGGAGAGAGCTCAGGGAAGCCCTGGTATTCGGAGAGAGCTCGGGGAAGCCCTGTTAATCGGAGAGAGCTCAGGGAAGCCCTAGTAATCAGAGAGGGCTCGGGGGAAGCCCTCGTAAACGGAGAGAGCTCAGGGGAAGCCCTGCTAATAGGACAGGGCTCAGGGGAAGCCCCGGTAATCGGAGAGTGCTCAGGGAAGCCCTGGTAATTGGAGAGCACTTGGGGAAGCCCTGGTAATCGGAGAGAGCTCGGGGAAGCCCTGGTAATCGGAGAGTGCTCAGGGAAGCCCTGGTAATCAGAGAGGGCTCGAGGGAAGCCCTGGTAATCGGAAAGCATTCGGGGAAGCACTAGTAATTGGAGAGAGCTCGGGGAAGCCCTGGTAATTGGAAAGGGCTCGGGGGAGCCCTGGTATTCGGACAGGGCTCAGGGGAAGCCCTGGTAATTGGAGAGAACTTGGGGATGCCCTGGTAATTAGAGAGAGCTCGGGGAAGCCCAGGTAATTGGAGAGAGCTCGGGGAAGCCCTGGTAATCAGAGAGGGCTCGGGGGAAGCCCTGGTAATCGGAAAGCACTCGGGGAAGCCCTGGTAATCGGTGAGATCTCGGGGAAGCCCCGGCAATCGGACAGGGCTCAGGGGCAGCCCTGGTAATCGAAGAGAGCTCAGGGGAAGCCCTGGTAATTGGAGAGAGCTCAGGGGAAGCCCTGGTAATCGAACAGGGCTCAGGGGAAGCCCTGGTAATTGGTGTCAGCTCCGGGGAATCCCTGGTAATTGGAGAGAGCTCCGGGGAAGCCCTGGTAATCGGCGTGAGCTGGGTGAAGCCCTGGTAATCGGAGAGAGCTCGGGGAAGCCCTTGTAATCGGAGAGAGCTCAGAGGAAGCCCTGGTAATTGGAGAGCACTTGGGGAAGCCTTGGTAATCAGACAGGGCTCAGGGGAAGCCCTGGTAATTGGACAGGGCTCAGCGGAAGCCCTGGTAATTGGCGAGTGCTCAGGGGAAGCCCTGGTAATCGGACAGGGCTCAGCAGAAGCGCTGGTAATCGGAGAGAGCTCGGGGAAGCCCTGGTAATCGGACAGGGCTCAGGGGAAGCCCTGGTTATTGGAGAGAACTCAGGGGAATCTCTGGTAATTGGAGAGAGCTCAGGGGAAGCCCTGGTAATTGGAGAGAGCTCAGGGGAAGCTCTGGTAATTGGTGAGAGCTCAGGGGAAGCCCTGGTAATCGGAGAGAGTTCGGGGAAGCCCTGGTAATCGGAAAGCACTCGGGGAAGCCCGGGTAATCGGAGAGAGCTCAGGGGAAGCCCTGGTAATTGGACAGGGCTCAGGGGAAGCCCTGGTAATCGGAAAGCATTCGGGGAAGCACTGGTAATTGGAGAGAGCTCAGGGAAGCCCTGGTAATTGGACAGGGCTCGGGGGAGCCCTGGTAATCGGACAGGGCTCAGGGGAAGCCCTGGTAATTGGAGAGAACTCAGGGGAATCCCTGGTAATTGGAGAGAGCTCGGGGAAGCCCTGGTAATTGGAGAGAGCTCGGGGGAAGCCCTGGTAATTCGAGATAGCGCAGGGGAAGCCCTCTTACTTGGAGAGAGCTCGGGGAAGCCCCGGCAATCGGACAGGGCTCAGGGGCAGCCCTGGTAATCGAAGAGAGCTCAGGGGAAGCCCTGGTAATTGGAGAGAGCTCAGGGGAAGCTCTGGTAATAGGACAGGGCTCAGGGGAAGCCCTGGTAATCGGAGAGGGTTCGGGGAAGCCCTGGTTATTGGGCAGGGCTCAGGGGAAGCCCTGGTAATCGAATAAAGCTCGGGGGAAGCCCTGGTAATTGGACAGGGCTCAGGGGAAGCCCTGGTAATTGGAGAGAGCTCAGGGGAAGCCTTGGTAATTGGAGAGAGCTCGGGGAAGCCCTGGTATTCGGAGAGAGCTCGGGGAAGCCCTGTTAATCGGAGAGAGCTCAGGGAAGCCCTAGTAATCAGAGAGGGCTCGGGGGAAGCCCTCGTAAACGGAGAGAGCTCAGGGGAAGCCCTGCTAATAGGACAGGGCTCAGGGGAAGCCCCGGTAATCGGAGAGAGCTCGGGGGAAGCCCTGGTAATTGGACAGGGCTCAGCGGAAGCCCTGGTAATCGGACAGGGCTCAGGGGAAGCCCTGGTTATCGGACAGGGCTCAGCGGAAGCGCTGGTAATCGGAGAGAGCTCAGGGGAATCTCTGGTAATTGGAGATAGCTCAGGGGAAGCCCTGGTAATCGGAGAGAGCTCAGGGGAAGCTCTGGTAATTGGTGAGAGCTCAGGGTAAGCCCTGGTAATCGGAGAGAGCTCGGGGAAGACCTCGTAATCGGAAAGCACTCGGGGAAGCCCTCGTAATCGCAGAGAGCTCAGGGGAAGCCCTGGTAATTGGACAGGGCTCAGGGGAAGCCCTGGTAATCGGAAAGCATTCGGGGAAGCACTGGTAATTGGAGAGAGCTCAGGGAAGCCCTGGTAATTGGACAGGGCTCGGGGGAGCCCTGGTGTTCGGACAGGGCTCAGGGGAAGCCCTGGTAATTGGAGAGAGCTCAGGGGAATCCCTGGTAATTGGAGAGAGCTCGGGGAAGCCCTGGTAATTGGAGAGAGCTCGGGGGAAGCCCTGGTAATTCCTTATAGCTCAGGGGAAGCCCTCTTAATTGGAGAGAGCTCGGGGAAGCCCCGGCAATCGGACAGGGCTCAGGGGCAGCCCTGGTAATCGAAGAGAGCTCAGGGGAAGCCCTGGTAATTGGAGAGAGCTCAGGGGAAGCTCTGGTAATAGGACAGGGCTCAGGGGAAGCCCTGGTAATCGGAGAGGGTTCGGGGAAGCCCTGGTTATTGGGCAGGGCTCAGGGGAAGCCCTGGTAATCGAATAGAGCTCGGGGGAAGCCCTGGTAATCGGAGAGAGCGCAGGGGAAGCCCTGGTAATTGGACAGGGCTCAGGGGAAGCCCTGGTAATTGGTGAGAGCTCAGGGGAAGCCCTGGTAATTGGAGAGAGCTCGGGGAAGCCCTGGTATTCGGAGAGATCTCGGGGAAGCCCTGTTAATCGGAGAGAGCTCAGGGAAGCCCTAGTAATCAGAGAGGGCTCGGCGGAAGCCCTCGTAAACGGAGAGAGCTCAGGGGAAGCCCTGCTAATAGGACAGGGCTCAGGGGAAGCCCCGGTAATCGGAGAGTGCTCGGGGAAGCCCTGGTAATTGGAGAGCACTTGGGGAAGCCCTGGTAATCGGAGAGAGCTCGGGGAAGCCCTGGTAATCGGAGAGTTCTCAGGGAAGCCCTGGTAATCAGAGAGGGCTCGGGGGAAGCCTTGGTAATCGGAGAGAGCTCAGGGGAAGCCATGGTAATAGGACAGGGCTCAGGGGAAGCCCTGGTAATCGGAAAGCATTCTGGGAAGCACTGGTAATTGGAGAGAGCTCGGGGAAGCCCTGGTAATTGGACAGGGCTCGGGGGAGCCCTGGTAATCGGACAGGGCTCTGGGGAAGCCCTGGTAATTGGAGAGAGCTCAGGGGAATCCCTGGTAATTGGATAGAGCTCGGGGGAAGCCCTGGTAATCGGAGAGAGCGCGGGGGAAGCCCTGGTAATTGGACAGGGCTCAGGGGAAGCCCTGGTAATTGGTGAGAGCTCAGGGGAAGCCCTGGTAATTGGAGAGAGCTCGGGGAAGCCCTGGTAATCAGACAGGGCTCAGGGGAAGCCCTGGTAATTGGAGAGAACTTGGGGATGCCCTGGTAATTAGAGAGAGCTCGGGGAAGCCCAGGTAATTGGAGAGAGCTCGGGGAAGCCCTGGTAATCAGAGAGGGCTCGGGGGAAGCCCTGGTAATCGGAAAGCACTCGGGGAAGCCCTGGTAATCGGTGAGATCTCGGGGAAGCCCCGGCAATCGGACAGGGCTCAGGGGCAGCCCTGGTAATCGAAGAGAGCTCAGGGGAAGCCCTGGTAATTGGAGAGAGCTCAGGGGAAGCCCTGGTAATCGAACAGGGCTCAGGGGAAGCCCTGGTAATTGGTGTCAGCTCCGGGGAATCCCTGGTAATTGGAGAGAGCTCCGGGGAAGCCCTGGTAATCGGCGTGAGCTGGGTGAAGCCCTGGTAATCGGAGAGAGCTCGGGGAAGCCCTTGTAATCGGAGAGAGCTCAGAGGAAGCCCTGGTAATTGGAGAGCACTTGGGGAAGCCTTGGTAATCAGACAGGGCTCAGGGGAAGCCCTGGTAATTGGACAGGGCTCAGCGGAAGCCCTGGTAATTGGCGAGTGCTCAGGGGAAGCCCTGGTAATCGGACACGGCTCAGCAGAAGCGCTGGTAATCGGAGAGAGCTCGGGGAAGCCCTGGTAATCGGACAGGGCTCAGGGGAAGCCCTGGTTATTGGAGAGAACTCAGGGGAATCTCTGGTAATTGGAGAGAGCTCAGGGGAAGCCCTGGTAATTGGAGAGAACTCAGGGGAAGCTCTGGTAATTGGTGAGAGCTCAGGGGAAGCCCTGGTAATCGGAGAGAGTTCGGGGAAGCCCTGGTAATCGGAAAGCACTCGGGGAAGCCCGGGTAATCGGAGAGAGCTCAGGGGAAGCCCTGGTAATTGGACAGGGCTCAGGGGAAGCCCTGGTAATCGGAAAGCATTCGGGGAAGCACTGGTAATTGGAGAGAGCTCAGGGAAGCCCTGGTAATTGGACAGGGCTCGGGGGAGCCCTGGTAATCGGACAGGGCTCAGGGGAAGCCCTGGTAATTGGAGAGAACTCAGGGGAATCCCTGGTAATTGGAGAGAGCTCGGGGAAGCCCTGGTAATTGGAGAGAGCTCGGGGGAAGCCCTGGTAATTCGAGATAGCGCAGGGGAAGCCCTCTTACTTGGAGAGAGCTCGGGGAAGCCCCGGCAATCGGACAGGGCTCAGGGGCAGCCCTGGTAATCGAAGAGAGCTCAGGGGAAGCCCTGGTAATTGGAGAGAGCTCAGGGGAAGCTCTGGTAATAGGACAGGGCTCAGGGGAAGCCCTGGTAATCGGAGAGGGTTCGGGGAAGCCCTGGTTATTGGGCAGGGCTCAGGGGAAGCCCTGGTAATCGAATAAAGCTCGGGGGAAGCCCTGGTAATCGAAGAGAGCTCAGGGGAAGCCCTGGTAATTGGAGAGAGCTCAGGGGAAGCTCTGGTAATAGGACAGGGCTCAGGGGAAGCCCTGGTAATCGGAGAGGGTTCGGGGAAGCCCTGGTTATTGGGCAGGGCTCAGGGGAAGCCCTGGTAATCGAATAAAGCTCGGGGGAAGCCCTGGTAATTGGACAGGGCTCAGGGGAAGCCCTGGTAATTGGAGAGAGCTCAGGGGAAGCCCTGGTAATTGGAGAGAGCTCGGGGAAGCCCTGGTATTCGGAGAGAGCTCGGGGAAGCCCTGTTAATCGGAGAGAGCTCAGGGAAGCCCTAGTAATCAGAGAGGGCTCGGGGGAAGCCCTCGTAAACGGAGAGAGCTCAGGGGAAGCCCTGCTAATAGGACAGGGCTCAGGGGAAGCCCCGGTAATCGGAGAGAGCTCGGGGGAAGCCCTGGTAATTGGACAGGGCTCAGCGGAAGCCCTGGTAATTGTCGAGAGCTCAGGGGAAGCCCTGGTAATCGGACAGGGCTCAGGGGAAGCCCTGGTTATCGGACAGGGCTCAGCGGAAGCGCTGGTAATCGGAGAGAGCTCAGGGGAATCTCTGGTAATTGGAGATAGCTCAGGGGAAGCCCTGGTAATCGGAGAGAGCTCAGGGGAAGCTCTGGTAATTGGTGAGAGCTCAGGGTAAGCCCTGGTAATCGGAGAGAGCTCGGGGAAGACCTCGTAATCGGAAAGCACTCGGGGAAGCCCTGGTAATCGCAGAGAGCTCAGGGGAAGCCCTGGTAATTGGACAGGGCTCAGGGGAAGCCCTGGTAATCGGAAAGCATTCGGGGAAGCACTGGTAATTGGAGAGAGCTCAGGGATGCCCTGGTAATTGGACAGGGCTCGGGGGAGCCCTGGTGTTCGGACAGGGCTCAGGGGAAGCCCTGGTAATTGGAGAGAGCTCAGGGGAATCCCTGGTAATTGGAGAGAGCTCGGGGAAGCCCTGGTAATTGGAGAGAGCTCGGAGGAAGCCCTGGTAATTCCTTATAGCTCAGGGGAAGCCCTCTTAATTGGAGAGAGCTCGGGGAAGCCCCGGCAATCGGACAGGGCTCAGGGGCAGCCCTGGTAATCGAAGAGAGCTCAGGGGAAGCCCTGGTAATTGGAGAGAGCTCAGGGGAAGCTCTGGTAATACGACAGGGCTCAGGGGCAGCCCTGGTAATCGGAGAGGGTTCGGGGAAGCCCTGGTTATTGGGCAGGGCTCAGGGGAAGCCCTGGTAATCGAATAGAGCTCGGGGGAAGCCCTGGTAATCGGAGAGAGCGCAGGGGAAGCCCTCGTAATTGGACAGGGCTCAGGGGAAGCCCTGGTAATTGGTGAGAGCTCAGGGGAAGCCCTGGTAATTGGAGAGAGCTCGGGGAAGCCCTGGTATTCGGAGAGATCTCGGGGAAGCCCTGTTAATCGGAGAGAGCTCAGGGAAGCCCTAGTAATCAGAGAGGGCTCGGCGGAAGCCCTCGTAAACGGAGAGAGCTCAGGGGAAGCCCTGCTAATAGGACAGGGCTCAGGGGAAGCCCCGGTAATCGGAGAGTGCTCGGGGAAGCCCTGGTAATTGGAGAGCACTTGGGGAAGCCCTGGTAATCGGAGAGAGCTCGGGGAAGCCCTGGTAATCGGAGAGTTCTCAGGGAAGCCCTGGTAATCAGAGAGGGCTCGGGGGAAGCCTTGGTAATCGGAGAGAGCTCAGGGGAAGCCATGGTAATAGGACATGGCTCAGGGGAAGCCCTGGTAATCGGAAAGCATTCTGGGAAGCACTGGTAATTGGAGAGAGCTCGGGGAAGCCCTGGTAATTGGACAGGGCTCGGGGGAGCCCTGGTAATCGGACAGGGCTCAGGGGAAGCCCTGGTAATTGGAGAGAGCTCAGGGGAATCCCTGGTAATTGGATAGAGCTCGGGGGAAGCCCTGGTAATCGGAGAGAGCGCGGGGGAAGCCCTGGTAATTGGACAGGGCTCAGGGGAAGCCCTGGTAATTGGTGAGAGCTCAGGGGAAGCCCTGGTAATTGGAGAGAGCTCGGGGAATCCCTGGTATTCGGAGAGATCTCGGGGAAGCCCTGTTAATCGGAGAGAGCTCAGGGAAGCCCTAGTAATCAGAGAGGGCTCGGGGGAAGCCCTCGTAAACGGAGAGAGCTCAGGGGAAGCCCTGCTAATAGGACAGGGCTCAGGGGAAGCCCCGGTAATCGGAGAGTGCTCGGGGAAGCCCTGGTAATTGGAGAGCACTTGGGGAAGCCCTGGTAATCGGAGAGAGCTCGGGGAAGCCCTGGTAATCGGAGAGTTCTCAGGGAAGCCCTGGTAATCAGAGAGGGCTCGGGGGAAGCCCTGGTAATCGGAGAGAGCTCAGGGGAAGCCATGGTAATAGGACAGGGCTCAGGGGAAGCCCTGGTAATCGGAAAGCATTCTGGGAAGCACTGGTAATTGGAGAGAGCTCGGGGAAGCCCTGGTAATTGGACAGGGCTTGGGGGAGCCCTGGTAATCGGACAGGGCTCAGGGGAAGCCCTGGTAATTGGAGAGAGCTCAGGGGAATCCCTGGTAATTGGAGAGAGCTCGGGGAAGCCCTGGTAATTGGAGAGAGCTCGGGGGAAGCCCTGGTAATTCGATATAGCTCAGGGGAAGCCCTCTTAATTGGAGAGAGCTCGGGGAAGCCCCGGCAATCGGACAGGGCTCAGGGGCAGCCCTGGTAATCGAAGAGAGCTCAGGGGAAGCCCTGGTAATTGGAGAGAGCTCAGGGGAAGCTCTGGTAATAGGGCAGGGCTCAGGGGAACCCCTGGTAATCGGAGAGGGTTCGGGGAATCCCTGGTTATTGGGCAGGGCTCAGGGGAAGCCCTGGTATTCGAATAGAGCTCGGGGGAAGCCCTGGTAATCGGAGAGAGCGCGGGGGAAGCCCTGGTAATTGGACAGGGCTCAGGGGAAGCCCTGGTAATTGGAGAGAGCTCAGGGGAAGCCCTGGCAATTGGAGAGAACTCGGGGAAGCCCTGGTATTCGGAGAGAGCTCGGGGAAGCCCTGTTAATCGGAGAGAGCTCAGGGAAGCCCTAGTAATCAGAGAGGGCTCGGGGGAAGCCCTCGTAAACGGAGAGAGCTCAGGGGAAGCCCTGCTAATAGGACAGGGCTCAGGGGAAGCCCCAGTAATCGGAGAGAGCTCGGGGGAAGCCCTGGTAATTGGAGAGCACTTGGGGAAGCCCTGGTAATCGGAGAGAGCTCGGGGAAGCCCTGGTAATCGGAGAGACCTCAGGGAAGCCCTGGTAATCAGAGAGGGCTCGGGGGAAGCCCTGGTAATCGGAGAGAGCTCAGATGAAGCCAAGGTAATAGGACAGGGCTCAGGGGAAGCCCTGGTAATAGGACAGGGCTCAGAGGAAGCCCTGCTAATCGGAGAGAGCTCGGGGCAGCCCTGGTAATCGGAGAGAGCTCCGGGAAACCTTGGTAATCGGAGAGAGATCGGGGAAGCCCTGGTAATTAGAGAGAGCTCAGGGGAAGCCCTGGTAATCGGAGAGAGCTCGGGGGAAGCCCTGGTAATCGGAGAGAGCTCGGGGAAGCCTTGGTAATCGGAGAGAGCACAGAAGAAGACCTGATAATTGGGGAGCACTTGGGGAAGCCCTGGTAATCGGGGAAGCCCTGGTAATCGGAGAGAGCTCGGGGAAGCCCTGGTAATCGGAGAGAGCTCGGGGAAGCCCTGGTAATCAGAGAGGGCTTGGGGGAAGCGCTGGTATTCAGACAGGGCTCAGGGGAAGCCCTGGTAATAGGAGAGAGCTCAGGCGAATCCCTGGTAAACGGAGAGAGCTCAGGGGAAGCCCTGGTAATCGGAGAGGGCTCGGGGAAGCCCTGGTAATCGGACAGGGCTCGGGGGAAGCCCTGGTAATTGGAGAGAGCTCAGGGGAAGCCCTGGTAATCAGACAGGGCTCAGGGGAAGCCCTGGTAATTGGAGAGAATTTGGGGATGCCCTGGTAATCAGAGAGAGCTCGGGGAAGCCCTGGTAAACGGAGAGAGCTCGGGGAAGCCCTGGTAATCAGAGAGGGCTCGGTGGAGCCCTGGTAATCGGAAAGCTCTCGGTGAAGCCCTGGTAATCGGAGAGAGCTCGGGGAAGCCCGGGCAATCGGACAGGGCTCAGGGGCAGCCCTGGTAATCGGAGATAGCTCAGGGGAAGACCTGGTAATTGGAGAGAGCTCAGGGGAAGCTCTGGTAATACGACAGGGCTCAGGGGAAGCCCTGGTAATCGGAGAGGGTTCGGGGAAGCCCTGGTAATTGGACAGGGCTCAGGGGAAGCCCTGGTAATCGAAGAGAGCTCGGGGGAAGCCCTGGTAATCGGAGAGAGCGCGGAGGAAGCCCTGGTAATTGGACAGGGCTCAGGGGAAGCCCTGGTAATTGGAGAGAGCTCAGGCGAAACCCTGGTAATTGGAGAGAGCTCGGGGAAGCCCTGGTAATCGGAGAGAGCTAGGGGAAGCCCTGGTAATCGGAGAGAGCTCAGGGAAGCCCTGGTAATCAGAGAGGGCTCGGGGGAAGCCCTCGTAAACGGAGAGAGATCAGGGGAAGCCCTGGTAATAGGACAGGGCTCAGGGGAAGCCCTGGTAATCAGAGATTGCTCGGGGGAAGCACTGGTAATTGGAGAGCACTTGGGGAAGCCCTGGTAATCGGAGAGAGCTCAGGGGAAGCCCTGGTAATTGGACAGGGCTCAGGGGAAGCCCTGGTAATAGGACAGGGCTCAGGGGAAGCCCTGGTAATCGGAGAGGGCTCGGGGAAGCCCTGGTAATCTGACAGGGCTCAGGGGAAGCCCTGCTAATCGGAGAGAGCTCGGGGCAGCCCTTGTAATCGGAGAGAGCTCCGGGAAACCTTGGCAATCGGAGAGAGCTCGTGGAAGCCCTGGTAATTGGAGAGAGCTCAGGGGAAGCCCTGGTAATCGGAGAGGGCTCGGGGGAAGCCCTGGTAATCGGAAAGCACTCGGGGAAGCCCTGGTAATCGGTGAGATCTCGGGGAAGCCCCGGCAATCGGACAGGGCTCAGGGGCAGCCCTGGTAATCGAAGAGAGCTCAGGGGAAGCCCTGGTAATTGGAGAGAGCTCAGGGGAAGCCCTGGTAATCGAACAGGGCTCAGGGGAAGCCCTGGTAATTGGTGTCAGCTCCGGGGAATCCCTGGTAATTGGAGAGAGCTCCGGGGAAGCCCTGGTAATCGGCGTGAGCTCGGTGAAGCCCTGGTAATCGGAGAGAGCTCGGGGAAGCCCTTGTAATCGGAGAGAGCTCAGAGGAAGCCCTGGTAATTGGAGAGCACTTGGGGAAGCCTTGGTAATCAGACAGGGCTCAGGGGAAGCCCTGGTAATTGGACAGGGCTCAGCGGAAGCCCTGGTAATTGGCGAGTGCTCAGGGGAAGCCCTGGTAATCGGACAGGGCTCAGCAGAAGCGCTGGTAATCGGAGAGAGCTCGGGGAAGCCCTGGTAATCGGACAGGGCTCAGGGGAAGCCCTGGTTATTGGAGAGAACTCAGGGGAATCTCTGGTAATTGGAGAGAGCTCAGGGGAAGCCCTGGTAATTGGAGAGAGCTCAGGGGAAGCTCTGGTAATTGGTGAGAGCTCAGGGGAAGCCCTGGTAATCGGAGAGAGTTCAGGGAAGCCCTGGTAATCGGAAAGCACTCGGGGAAGCCCGGGTAATCGGAGAGAGCTCAGGGGAAGCCCTGGTAATTGGACAGGGCTCAGGGGAAGCCCTGGTAATCGGAAAGCATTCGGGGAAGCACTGGTAATTGGAGAGAGCTCAGGGAAGCCCTGGTAATTGGACAGGGCTCGGGGGAGCCCTGGTAATCGGACAGGGCTCAGGGGAAGCCCTGGTAATTGGAGAGAACTCAGGGGAATCCCTGGTAATTGGAGAGAGCTCGGGGAAGCCCTGGTAATTGGAGAGAGCTCGGGGGAAGCCCTGGTAATTCGAGATAGCGCAGGGGAAGCCCTCTTACTTGGAGAGAGCTCGGGGAAGCCCCGGCAATCGGACAGGGCTCAGGGGCAGCCCTGGTAATCGAAGAGAGCTCAGGGGAAGCCCTGGTAATTGGAGAGAGCTCAGGGGAAGCTCTGGTAATCGGAGAGGGTTCGGGGAAGCCCTGGTTATTGGGCAGGGCTCAGGGGAAGCCCTGGTAATCGAATAAAGCTCGGGGGAAGCCCTGGTAATTGGACAGGGCTCAGGGGAAGCCCTGGTAATTGGAGAGAGCTCAGGGGAAGCCCTGGTAATTGGAGAGAGCTCGGGGAAGCCCTGGTATTCGGAGAGAGCTCGGGGAAGCCCTGTTAATCGGAGAGAGCTCAGGGAAGCCCTAGTAATCAGAGAGGGCTCGGGGGAAGCCCTCGTAAACGGAGAGAGCTCAGGGGAAGCCCTGCTAATAGGACAGGGCTCAGGGGAAGCAACGGTAATCGGAGAGAGCTCGGGGGAAGCCCTGGTAATTGGACAGGGCTCAGCGGAAGCCCTGGTAATTGTCGAGAGCTCAGGGGAAGCCCTGGTAATCGGAAAGGGCTCAGGGGAAGCCCTGGTTATCGGACAGGGCTCAGCGGAAGCGCTGGTAATCGGAGAGAGCTCAGGGGAATCTCTGGTAATTGGAGATAGCTCAGGGGAAGCCCTGGTAATCGGAGAGAGCTCAGGGGAAGCTCTGGTAATTGGTGAGAGCTCAGGGTAAGCCCTGGTAATCGGAGAGAGCTCGGGGAAGACCTCGTAATCGGAAAGCACTCGGGGAAGCCCTGGTAATCGCAGAGAGCTCAGGGGAAGCCCTGGTAATTGGACAGGGCTCAGGGGAAGCCCTGGTAATCGGAAAGCATTCGGGGAAGCACTGGTAATTGGAGAGAGCTCAGGGAAGCCCTGGTAATTGGACAGGGCTCGGGGGAGCCCTGGTGTTCGGACAGGGCTCAGGGGAAGCCCTGGTAATTGGAGAGAGCTCAGGGGAATCCCTGGTAATTGGAGAGAGCTCGGGGAAGCCCTGGTAATTGGAGAGAGCTCGGGGGAAGCCCTGGTAATTCCTTATAGCTCAGGGGAAGCCCTCTTAATTGGAGAGAGCTCGGGGAAGCCCCGGCAATCGGACAGGGCTCAGGGGCAGCCCTGGTAATCGAAGAGAGCTCAGGGGAAGCCCTGGTAATTGGAGAGAGCTCAGGGGAAGCTCTGGTAATACGACAGGGCTCAGGGGCAGCCCTGGTAATCGGAGAGGGTTCGGGGAAGCCCTGGTTATTGGGCAGGGCTCAGGGGAAGCCCTGGTAATCGAATAGAGCTCGGCGGAAGCCCTGGTAATCCGAGAGAGCGCAGGGGAAGCCCTGGTAATTGGACAGGGCTCAGGGGAAGCCCTGGTAATTGGTGAGAGCTCAGGGGAAGCCCTGGTAATTGGAGAGAGCTCGGGGAAGCCCTGGTATTCGGAGAGATCTCGGGGAAGCCCTGTTAATCGGAGAGAGCTCAGGGAAGCCCTAGTAATCAGAGAGGGCTCGGCGGAAGCCCTCGTAAACGGAGAGAGCTCAGGGGAAGCCCTGCTAATAGGACAGGGCTCAGGGGAAGCCCCGGTAATCGGAGAGTGCTCGGGGAAGCCCTGGTAATTGGAGAGCACTTGGGGAAGCCCTGGTAATCGGAGAGAGCTCGGGGAAGCCCTGGTAATCGGAGAGTTCTCAGGGAAGCCCTGGTAATCAGAGAGGGCTCGGGGGAAGCCTTGGTAATCGGAGAGAGCTCAGGGGAAGCCATGGTAATAGGACAGGGCTCAGGGGAAGCCCTGGTAATCGGAAAGCATTCTGGGAAGCACTGGTAATTGGAGAGAGCTCGGGGAAGCCCTGGTAATTGGACAGGGCTCGGGGGAGCCCTGGTAATCGGACAGGGCTCAGGGGAAGCCCTGGTAATTGGAGAGAGCTCAGGGGAATCCCTGGTAATTGGATAGAGCTCGGGGGAAGCCCTGGTAATCGGAGAGAGCGCGGGGGAAGCCCTGGTAATTGGACAGGGCTCAGGGGAAGCCCTGGTAATTGGTGAGAGCTCAGGGGAAGCCCTGGTAATTGGAGAGAGCTCGGGGAAGCCCTGGTATTCGGAGAGATCTCGGGGAAGCCCTGTTAATCGGAGAGAGCTCAGGGAAGCCCTAATAATCAGAGAGGGCTCGGGGGAACCCCTCGTAAACGGAGAGAGCTCAGGGGAAGCCCTGCTAATAGGACAGGGCTCAGGGGAAGCCCCGGTAATCGGAGAGAGCTCGGGGAAGCCCTGGTAATCGGACAGGGCTCAGGGGAAGCCCTGGTAATTGGAGAGAGCTCGGGGGAAGCCCTGGTAATTCGATATAGCTCAGGGGAAGCCCTCTTAATTGGAGAGAGCTCGGGGAAGCCCCGGCAATCGGACAGGGCTCAGGGGCAGCCCTGGTAATCGAAGAGAGCTCAGGGGAAGCCCTGGTAATTGGAGAGAGCTCAGGGGAAGCTCTGGTAATAGGGCAGGGCTCAGGGGAAGCCCTGGTAATCGGAGAGGGTTCGGGGAATCCCTGGTTATTGGGCAGGGCTCAGGGGAAGCCCTGGTATTCGAATAGAGCTCGGGGGAAGCCCTGGTAATCGGAGAGAGCGCGGGGGAAGCCCTGGTAATTGGACAGGGCTCAGGGGAAGCCCTGGTAATTGGAGAGAGCTCAGGGGAAGCCCTGGCAATTGGAGAGAACTCGGGGAAGCCCTGGTATTCGGAGAGAGCTCGGGGAAGCCCTGTTAATCGGAGAGAGCTCAGGGAAGCCCTAGTAATCAGAGAGGGCTCGGGGGAAGCCCTCGTAAATGGAGAGAGCTCAGGGGAAGCCCTGCTAATAGGACAGGGCTCAGGGGAAGCCCCAGTAATCGGAGAGAGCTCGGGGGAAGCCCTGGTAATTGGAGAGCACTTGGGGAAGCCCTGGTAATCGGAGAGAGCTCGGGGAAGCCCTGGTAATCGGAGAGACCTCAGGGAAGCCCTGGTAATCAGAGAGGGCTCGGGGGAAGCCCTGGTAATCGGAGAGAGCTCAGATGAAGCCAAGGTAATAGGACAGGGCTCAGGGGAAGCCCTGGTAATAGGACAGGGCTCAGAGGAAGCCCTGCTAATCGGAGAGAGCTCGGGGCAGCCCTGGTAATCGGAGAGAGCTCCGGGAAACCTTGGTAATCGGAGAGAGATCGGGGAAGCCCTGGTAATTAGAGAGAGCTCAGGGGAAGCCCTGGTAATCGGAGAGAGCTCGGGGGAAGCCCTGGTAATCGGAGAGAGCTCGGGGAAGCCTTGGTAATCGGAGAGAGCACAGAAGAAGACCTGATAATTGGGGAGCACTTGGGGAAGCCCTGGTAATCGGGGAAGCCCTGGTAATCGGAGAGAGCTCGGGGAAGCCCTGGTAATCGGAGAGAGCTCGGGGAAGCCCTGGTAATCAGAGAGGGCTTGGGGGAAGCGCTGGTATTCAGACAGGGCTCAGGGGAAGCCCTGGTAATAGGAGAGAGCTCAGGCGAATCCCTGGTAAACGGAGAGAGCTCAGGGGAAGCCCTGGTAATCGGAGAGGGCTCGGGGAAGCCCTGGTAATCGGACAGGGCTCTGTGGAAGCCCTGGTAATCAGAAAGAGCTCGGGGGAAGACCTGGTAACCGGTGAGAGCTCAGGGGAAGCTATGGTGATTGGACAGGGTTTAGGGGAAGCCCTGGTAATTGGAGAGAGCTCAGGGGAAGCCCTGGTAATTGGAGAGAGCTCGGGGAAGCCCTGGTAATCAGAGAGAGCTCAGGGGAAGCCCTGGTAATTGGACAGGGCTCGGGGGAAGCCCTGGTAATTGGAGAGAGCTCAGGGGAAGCCCTGGTAATCAGACAGGGCTCAGGGGAAGCCCTGGTAATTGGAGAGAATTTGGGGATGCCCTGGTAATCAGAGAGAGCTCGGGGAAGCCCTGGTAAACGGAGAGAGCTCGGGGAAGCCCTGGTAATCAGAGAGGGCTCGGTGGAGCCCTGGTAATCGGAAAGCTCTCGGTGAAGCCCTGGTAATCGGAGAGAGCTCGGGGAAGCCCGGGCAATCGGACAGGGCTCAGGGGCAGCCCTGGTAATCGGAGATAGCTCAGGGGAAGACCTGGTAATTGGAGAGAGCTCAGGGGAAGCTCTGGTAATACGACAGGGCTCAGGGGAAGCCCTGGTAATCGGAGAGGGTTCGGGGAAGCCCTGGTAATTGGACAGGGCTCAGGGGAAGCCCTGGTAATCGAAGAGAGCTCGGGGGAAGCCCTGGTAATCGGAGAGAGCGCGGAGGAAGCCCTGGTAATTGGACAGGGCTCAGGGGAAGCCCTGGTAATTGGAGAGAGCTCAGGCGAAACCCTGGTAATTGGAGAGAGCTCGGGGAAGCCCTGGTAATCGGAGAGAGCTAGGGGAAGCCCTGGTAATCGGAGAGAGCTCAGGGAAGCCCTGGTAATCAGAGAGGGCTCGGGGGAAGCCCTCGTAAACGGAGAGAGATCAGGGGAAGCCCTGGTAATAGGACAGGGCTCAGGGGAAGCCCTGGTAATCAGAGATTGCTCGGGGGAAGCACTGGTAATTGGAGAGCACTTGGGGAAGCCCTGGTAATCGGAGAGAGCTCAGGGGAAGCCCTGGTAATTGGACAGGGCTCAGGGAAAGCCCTGGTAATAGGACAGGGCTCAGGGGAAGCCCTGGTAATCGGAGAGGGCTCGGGGAAGCCCTGGTAATCTGACAGGGCTCAGGGGAAGCCCTGCTAATCGGAGAGAGCTCGGGGCAGCCCTTGTAATCGGAGAGAGCTCCGGGAAACCTTGGCAATCGGAGAGAGCTCGGGGAAGCCCTGGTAATTGGAGAGAGCTCAGGGGAAGCCCTGGTAATCGGAGAGAGCTCGGGGAAGCCCTGGTAATCGGAGAGAGCTCGGGGAAGCCTTGGTAATCGGAGAGAGCACAGAGGAAGACCTGATAATTGGGGAGCACTTGGGGAAGCCCTGGTAATCGGGGAAGCCCTGGTAATCGGAGAGAGCTCGGGGAAGCCCTGGTAATCGGAGAGAGCTCGGGGAAGCCCTGGTAATCAGAGAGGGCTTGGGGGAAGCCCTGGTATTCGGACAGGGCTCAGGGGAAGCCCTGGTAATCGCAGAGAGCTCAGGCGAATCCCTGGTAATCGGAGAGAGCTCAGGGGAAGCACTGGTAATAGGAGAGGTCTCAGGGGAAGCCCTGGTAATCGGAAAGGGCTCGGGGAAGCCCTGGTAATCGGACAGGGCTCTGTGGAAGCCCTGGTAATTGGAGAGAGCTCGGGGGAAGATCTGGTAACCGGTGAGAGCGTAGGGGATGCTATGGTGATTGGACAGGGCTCAGGGGAAGCCCTGGTAATTGGAGAGAGCTCAGGGGAAGCCCTGGTAATTGGAGAGAGATCGGGGAAGCCCTGGTAATCAGAGAGAGCTCAGGGAAGCCCTGGTAATTGGAAAGGGCTCGGGGGAAGCCCTGGTAATTGGAGAGAGCTCAGGGGAAGCCCTGGTAATCAGACAGGGCTCAGGGGAAGCCCTGGTAATTGGAGAGAACTTGGGGATGCCCTGGTAATCAGAGAGAGCTCGGGGAAGCCCTTGTAATCGGAGAGAGCTCGGGGAAGCCCTGGTAATCAGAGAGGGCTCGGGGGAAGCCCTGGTAATCGGAAAGCACTCGGGGAAGCCCTGGTAATCGGAGAGAGCTCGGGGAAGCCCCGGCAATCGGACAGGGCTCAGGGGCAGCCCTGGTAATCGAAGAGAGCTCAGGGGATGCCCTGGTAATTGGAGAGAGCTCAGGGGAAGCTCTGATAATAGGACAGGGCTCAGGGGAAGCCCTGGTAATCGGAGAGGGTTCGGGGAAGCCCTGGTAATCGGAGAGAGCGCGGGGGAAGACCTGGTAATTGGACATGGCTCAGGGGAAGCCCTGGTAATTGGAGTGAGCTCCGGGGAAGCCCTGATAATTGGAGAGAGCTCCGGGGAAGCCCTGGTAATCGGAGTGAGCTCGGTGAAGACCTGGTAATCGGAGTGAGCTCGGGGAAGCCCTGTAATCGGAGAGAGCTCAGAGGAAGCCCTGGTAATTGGAGAGCACTTGGGGAAGCCCTGGTAATTGGAGCGGTTCGGGGAAGCCCTGGTAATTGGGCAGGGCTCAGGCGAAGTCCTGGTAATTGAAGAGAGCTCAGGGGAAGCCCTGGTAATCGGACAGGGCTCAGGGGAAGTCCTGGTAATTGGAGTGAGCTCCGGGGAAGCCCTGGTAATTGGAGAGAGCTCCGGGGAAGCCCTGGTAATTGGAGAGAGCTCCGGGGAAGCCCTGGTAATCGGAGTGAGTTCGGTGAAGCCCTGGTAATCGAACAGAGCTCGGGGGAAGCCCCGGTAATCGGAGAGAGCGCGGGGGAAGCCCTGGTAATTGGACATGGCTCAGCGGAAGCCCTGGTAATTGAAGAGAGCTCAGGGGAAGCCCTGGTAATCGGACAGGGCTCAGGGGAAGTCCTGGTAATTGGAGTGAGCTCCGGGGATGCCCTGGTAATTGGAGAGAGCTCCGGGGAAGCCCTGGTAATTGGAGAGAGCTCCGGGGAAGCCCTGGTAATCGGAGTGAGTTCGGTGAAGCCCTGGTAATCGGAGAGAGCTCGGGGAAGCCCTGGTAATCGGAGAGAGCGCAGAGGAAGCCCTGGTAATTGGAGAGCAATTGGTGAAGCCCTGGTAATCAGACAGGGCTCAGGGGAAGCCCTGGTAATTGGACAGGGCTCAGCGGAAGCCCTGGTAATTGGCGAGAGCTCAGGGGAAGCCCTGATAATCGGACAGGGCTCAGGGGAAGCCCTGGTAATCGGACAGGGCTCAGCGGTAGCGCTGGTAATCGGAGAGAGCTCGGGGAAGCCCTGGTAATCGGACAGGGCTCTGTGGAAGCCCTGGTAATCGAAGAGAGCTCGGGGGAAGACCTGGTAACCGGTGAGAGCTCAGGGGAAGCCCTGGTAATTGGACAGGGCTCAGGGGAAGCCCTGGTAATCGGAAAGCATTCGGGGAAGCACTGGTAATTGGAGAGAGCTCAGGGGAATCTCTGGTAATTGGAGAGAGCTCAGGGGAAGCCCTGGTAATCGGAGAGAGCTCAGGGGAAGCTCTGGTAATTGGTGAGAGCTCAGGGGAAGCCCTGGTAATCGGAGAGAGCTCGGGGAAGCCCTGGTAATCGGAAAGCACTCGGGGAAGCCCTGGTAATCGGAGAGAGCTCAGGGAAAGCCCTGGTAATTGGACAGGGCTCAGGGGAAGCCCTGGTAATCGGAAAGCATTCGGGGAAGCACTGGTAATTGGAGAGAGCTCGGGGAAGCCCTGGTAATTGGACAGGGCTCGGGGGAGCCCTGGTAATCGGACAGGGCTCAGGGGAAGCCCTGGTAATTGGAGAGAGCTCAGGGGAAGCCCTGGTAATTGGACATGGCTCAGGGGAAGCCCTGGTAATTGGAGAGAGCTCAGGCGAAACCCTGGTAATTGGAGAGAGCTCGGGGAAGCCCTGGTAATCGGAGAGAGCTAGGGGAAGCCCTGGTAATCGGAGAGAGCTCAGGGAAGCCCTGGTAATCAGAGAGGGCTCGGGGGAAGCCCTCGTAAACGGAGAGAGATCAGGGGAAGCCCTGGTAATAGGAGAGGGCTCAGGGGAAGCCCTGGTAATCGGAGATTGCTCGGGGGAAGACTTGGTAATTGGAGAGCACTTGGGGAAGCCCTGGTAATCGGAGAGAGCTCAGGGGAAGCCCTGGTAATTGGACAGGGCTCAGGGGAAGCCCTGGTAATAGGACACGGCTCAGGGGAAGCCCTGGTAATCGGAGAGGGCTCGGGGAAGCCCTGTAATTGGAGAGAGCTCAGAGGAAGCCCTGGTAATTGGAGAGCACTTGGGGAAGCCCTGGTAATTGGAGCGGTTCGGGGAAGCCCTGGTAATTGGGCAGGGCTCAGGGGAAGTCCTGGTAATTGAAGAGAGCTCAGGGGAAGCCCTGGTAATCGGACAGGGCTCAGGGGAAGTCCTGGTAATTGGAGTGAGCTCCGGGGAAGCCCTGGTAATTGGAGAGAGCTCCGGGGAAGCCCTGGTAATTGGAGAGAGCTCCGGGGAAGCCCTGGTAATCGGAGTGAGTTCGGTGAAGCAGTGGTAATCGAACAGAGCTCGGGGGAAGCCCCGGTAATCGGAGAGAGCGCGGGGGAAGCCCTGGTAATTGGACATGGCTCAGCGGAAGCCCTGGTAATTGAAGAGAGCTCAGGGGAAGCCCTGGTAATCGGACAGGGCTCAGGGGAAGTCCTGGTAATTGGAGTGAGCTCCGGGGATGCCCTGGTAATTGGAGAGAGCTCCGGGGAAGCCCTGGTAATTGGAGAGAGCTCCGGGGAAGCCCTGGTAATCGCAGTGAGTTCGGTGAAGCCCTGGTAATCGGAGAGAGCTCGGGGAAGCCCTGGTAATCGGAGAGAGCGCAGAGGAAGCCCTGGTAATTGGAGAGCAATTGGTGAAGCCCTGGTAATCAGACAGGGCTCAGGGGAAGCCCTGGTAATTGGACAGGGCTCAGCGGAAGCCCTGGTAATTGGCGAGAGCTCAGGGGAAGCCCTGATAATCGGACAGGGCTCAGGGGAAGCCCTGGTAATCGGACAGGGCTCAGCGGTAGCGCTGGTAATCGGAGAGAGCTCGGGGAAGCCCTGGTAATCGGACAGGGCTCTGTGGAAGCCCTGGTAATCGAAGAGAGCTCGGGGGAAGACCTGGTAACCGGTGAGAGCTCAGGGGAAGCCCTGGTAATTGGACAGGGCTCAGGGGAAGCCCTGGTAATCGGAAAGCATTCGGGGAAGCACTGGTAATTGGAGAGAGCTCAGGGGAATCTCTGGTAATTGGAGAGAGCTCAGGGGAAGCCCTGGTAATCGGAGAGAGCTCAGGGGAAGCTCTGGTAATTGGTGAGAGCTCAGGGGAAGCCCTGGTAATCGGAGAGAGCTCGGGGAAGCCCTGGTAATCGGAAAGCACTCGGGGAAGCCCTGGTAATCGGAGAGAGCTCAGGGAAAGCCCTGGTAATTGGACAGGGCTCAGGGGAAGCCCTGGTAATCGGAAAGCATTCGGGGAAGCACTGGTAATTGGAGAGAGCTCGGGGAAGCCCTGGTAATTGGACAGGGCTCGGGGGAGCCCTGGTAATCGGACAGGGCTCAGGGGAAGCCCTGGTAATTGGAGAGAGCTCAGGGGAAGCCCTGGTAATTGGACATGGCTCAGGGGAAGCCCTGGTAATTGGAGAGAGCTCAGGCGAAACCCTGGTAATTGGAGAGAGCTCGGGGAAGCCCTGGTAATCGGAGAGAGCTAGGGGAAGCCCTGGTAATCGGAGAGAGCTCAGGGAAGCCCTGGTAATCAGAGAGGGCTCGGGGGAAGCCCTCGTAAACGGAGAGAGATCAGGGGAAGCCCTGGTAATAGGACAGGGCTCAGGGGAAGCCCTGGTAATCGGAGATTGCTCGGGGGAAGACTTGGTAATTGGAGAGCACTTGGGGAAGACCTGGTAATCGGAGAGAGCTCAGGGGAAGCCCTGGTAATTGGACAGGGCTCAGGGGAAGCCCTGGTAATAGGACACGGCTCAGGGGAAGCCCTGGTAATCGGAGAGGGCTCGGGGAAGCCCTGGTAATCGGACAGGGCTCAGGGGAAGCCCTGCTAATCGGAGAGAGCTCGGGGCAGCCCTGGTAATCGGAGAGAGCTCCGGGAAACCTTGGCAATCGGAGAGAGCTCGGGGGAAGCCCTGGTAATTGGAGAGAGTTCAGGGGAAGCCCTCGTAATCGGAGAGAGCTCGGGGTAGCCCTGTTAATCGGAGAGAGCTCGGGGAAGCCTTGGTAATCGGAGAGAGCACAGAGGAAGACCTGATAATTGGGGAGCACTTGGGGAAGCCCTGGTAATCGGGGAAGCCCTGGTAATCGGAGAGAAATCGGGGAAGCCCTGGTAATCGGAGAGAGCTCGGGGAAGCCCTGGTAATCAGAGAGGGCTTGGCGGAAGCCCTGGTATTCGGACAGGGCTCAGGGGAAGCCCTGGTAATCGCAGAGAGCTCAGGCGAATCCCTGGTAAACGGAGAGAGCTCAGGGGAAGCACTGGTAATAGGAGAGGTCTCAGGGGGAGCCCTGGTAATCGGAAAGGGCTCGGGGAAGCCCTGGTAATCGGACAGGGCTCTGTGGAAGCCCTGGTAATTGGAGAGAGCTCGGGGGAAGCCTTGGTAATTGGAGAGAGATCGCGGAAGCCCTGGTAATCAGAGAGAGCTCAGGGGAAGCCCTGGTAATTGGACAGGGCTCGGGGGAAGCCCTGGTAATTGGAGAGAGCTCAGGGGAAGCCCTGGTAATCAGACAGGGCTCAGGGGAAGCCCTGGTAATTGGAGAGAACTTGGGGATGCCCTGGTAATCAGAGAGAGCTCGGGGAAGCCCTGGTAATCGGAGAGAGCTCGGGGAAGCCCTGGTAATCGGAGAGAGCTCGGGGAAGCCCTGGTAATCGGAAAGCACTCGGGGAAGCCCTGGTAATCGGAGAGAGCTCGGGGAAGCCCCGGCAATCGGACAGGGCTCAGGGGCAGCCCTTATAATCGAAGAGAGCTCAGGGGAAGCCCTGGTAATTGGAGAGAGCTCAGGGGAAGCTCTGGTAATAGGACAGGGCTCAGGGGAAGCCCTGGTAATCGGAGAGGGTTCGGGGAAGCCCTGGTAATTGGGCAGGGCTCAGGGGAAGCCCTGGTAATCAAATAGAGCTCGGGGGAAGCCCTGGTAATCGGAGAGAGCGCGGGGGAAGACCTGGTAATTGGACATGGCTCAGGGGAAGCCCTGGTAATTGGAGAGAGCTCAGGGGAAGCCCTGGTAATCGGACAGTGCTCAGGGCAAGCCCTGGTAATCGGACAGGGCTCAGCGGAAGCGCTGGTAATCGGAGGGAGCTCGGGGAAGCCCTGGTAATCGGACAGGGCTCAGGGGAAGCCCTGGTAATTGGAGAGAGTTCAGGGGAATCTCTGGTAATTGGAGAGAGCTCAGGGGAAGCCCTGGTAATCGGAGAGAGCTCAGGGGAAGCTCTGGTAATTGGTGAGAGCTCAGGGGAAGCCCTGGTAATCGGAGAGAGCTCAGGGAAGCCCTGGTAATCGGAAAGCACTCGGGGAAGCCCTGGTAATTGGAGAGAGCTCAGGGGAAGCTCTGGTAATAGGACAGGGCTCACGGGAAGCCCTGGTAATCGGAGAGGGTTCGGGGAAGCCCTGGTTATTGGGCAGGGCTCAGGGGAAGCCCTGGTAATCGAATAGAGCTCGGGGGAAGCCCTGGTAATCGGAGAGAGCGCGGGGGAAGCCCTGGTAATTGGACAGGGCTCAGGGGAAGCCCTGGTAATTGGAGAGAGCTCAGGGGAAGCCCTGGTAAATGGAGAGAGCTCGGGGAAGCCCTGGTATTCGGAGAGAGCTCGGTGAAGCCCTGTTAATCGGAGAGAGCTCAGGGCAGCCCTAGTAATCAGAGAGGGATCGGGGGAAGCCCTCGTAAACGGAGAGAGCTCAGGGGAAGCCCTGCTAATAGGACAGGGCTCAGGGGAAGCCCCGGTAATCGGAGAGAGCTCGGGGGAAGCCCTGGTAATTGGAGAGCACTTGGGGAAGCCCTCGTAATCGGAGAGAGCTCGGGGAAGCCCTGGTAATCGGAGAGAGCTCAGGGAAGCCCTGGTAATCAGAGAGGGCTCGGGGGAAGCCCTGGTAATCGGAGAGAGCTCAGGGGAAGCCATGGTAATAGGACAGGGCTCAGGGGAAGCTCTGGTAATAGGACAGGGCTCAGGGGAAGCCCTGGTAATCGGAGAGGGCTCGGGGAAGCCCTGGTAATCGGACAGGGCTCAGGTGAAGCCCTGCTAATCGGAGAGAGCTCGGGGCAGCCCTGGTAATCGGAGAGAGCTCGGGGAATCCCTGGTAATCGGAGAGAGCTCGGGGAAGCCTTGGTAATCGGAGAGAGCACAGAGGAAGACCTGATAATTGGGGAGCACTTGGGGAAGCCCTGGTAATCGGGGAAGCCCTGGTAATCGGAGAGAGCTCGGGGAAGCCCTGGTAATCGGAGAGAGCTCGGGGATGCCCTGGTAATCAGAGAGGGCTTGGGGGAAGCCCTGGTATTCGGACAGGGGTCAGGGGATGCCCTGGTAATCGGAGAAAGCTCAGGCGAATCCCTGGTAATCGGAGAGAGCTCAGGGGAAGCACTGGTAATAGGAGAGGTCTCAGGGGAAGCCCTGGTAATCGGAGAGGGCTCGGGGAAGCCCTGGTAATCGGACAGGGCTCTGTGGAAGCCCTGGTAATCGGAGAGAGCTCGGGGGAAGACCTGGTAACCGGTGAGAGCTCAGGGGAAGCTATGGTGATTGGACAGGGCTCAGGGGAAGCCCTGGTAATTGGAGAGAGCTCAGGGGAAGCCCTGGTAATTGGAGAGAGCTGGGGAAGCCCTGGTAATCAGAGAGAGCTCAGGGGAAGCCCTGGTAATTGGACAGGGCTCGGGGGAAGCCCTGGTAATTGGAGAGAGCTCAGGGGAAGCCCTGGTAATCAGACAGGGCTCCGGGGAGCCCTGGTAATTGGAGAGAACTTGGGAATGCCCTGGTACTCAGAGAGAGGTCGGGGAAGCCCTGGTAATCGGAGAGAGCTCGGGGAAGCCCTGGTAATCAGAGAGGGCTCAGGGGAAGCCCTGGTAATCAGAAAGCACTCGGGGAAGCCCTGGTAATCGGAGGGAGCTCGGGGAAGCCCCGGCAATCGGACAGGGCTCAGGGGCAGCCCTGGTAATCGAAGAGAGCTCAGGGAAAGCCCTGGTAATTGGAGAGAGCTCAGGGGAATCTGTGGTAATAGGACAGGGCTCAGGGGAAGCCCTGGTAATCGGAGCGGTTCGGGGAAGCCCTGGTAATTGGGCAGGGCTCAGGGGAAGCCCTGGTAATCGAACAGAGCTCGGGGGAAGCCCCGGTAATCGGAGAGAGCGCGGGGGAAGCCCTGGTAATTGGACATGGCTCAGGGGAAGCCCTGGTAATTGAAGAGAGCTCAGGGGAAGCCCTGGTAATCGGACAGGGCTCAGGGGAAGTCCTGGTAATTGGAGTGAGCTACGGGGAAGCCCTGGTAATTGGAGAGAGCTCCGGGGAAGCCCTGGTAATTGGAGAGAGCTCCGGGGAAGCCCTGGTAATCGGAGTGAGTTCGGTGAAGCCCTGGTAATCGGAGAGAGCTCGGGGAAGCCCTGGTAATCGGAGAGAGCGCAGAGGAAGCCCTGGTAATTGGAGAGCAATTGGTGAAGCCCTGGTAATCAGACAGGGCTCAGGGGAAGCCCTGGTAATTGGACAGGGCTCAGCGGAAGCCCTGGTAATTGGCGAGAGCTCAGGGGAAGCCCTGATAATCGGACAGGGCTCAGGGGAAGCCCTGGTAATCGGACAGGGCTCAGCGGTAGCGCTGGTAATCGGAGAGAGCTCGGGGAAGCCCTGGTAATCGGACAGGGCTCTGTGGAAGCCCTGGTAATCGGAGAGAGCTCGGGGGAAGACCTGGTAACCGGTGAGAGCTCAGGGGAAGCCCTGGTAATTGGACAGGGCTCAGGGGAAGCCCTGGTAATCGGAAAGCATTCGGGGAAGCAGTGGTAATTGGAGAGAGCTCAGGGGAATCTCTGGTAATTGGAGAGAGCTCAGGGGAAGCCCTGGTAATCGGAGAGAGCTCAGGGGAAGCTCTGGTAATTGGTGAGAGCTCAGGGGAAGCCCTGGTAATCGGAGAGAGCTCGGGGAAGCCCTGGTAATCGGAAAGCATTCGGGGAAGCACTGGTAATTGGAGAGAGCTCGGGGAAGCCCTGGTAATTGGACAGGGCTCGGGGGAGCCCTGGTAATCGGACAGGGCTCAGGGGAAGCCCTGGTAATTGGAGAGAGCTCAGGGGAAGCCCTGGTAATTGGACATGGCTCAGGGGAAGCCCTGGTAATTGGAGAGAGCTCAGGCGAAACCCTGGTAATTGGAGAGAGCTCGGGGAAGCCCTGGTAATCGGAGAGAGCTAGGGGAAGCCCTGGTAATCGGAGAGAGCTCAGGGAAGCCCTGGTAATCAGAGAGGGCTCGGGGGAAGCCCTCGTAAACGGAGAGAGATCAGGGGAAGCCCTGGTAATAGGACAGGGCTCAGGGGAAGCCCTGGTAATCGGAGATTGCTCGGGGGAAGACTTGGTAATTGGAGAGCACTTGGGGAAGCCCTGGTAATCGGAGAGAGCTCAGGGGAAGCCCTGGTAATTGGACAGGGCTCAGGGGAAGCCCTGGTAATAGGACACGGCTCAGGGGAAGCCCTGGTAATCGGAGAGGGCTCGGGGAAGCCCTGGTAATCGGACAGGGCTCAGGGGAAGCCCTGCTAATCGGAGAGAGCTCGGGGCAGCCCTGGTAATCGGAGAGAGCTCCGGGAAACCTTGGCAATCGGAGAGATCTCGGGGGAAGCCCTGGTAATTGGAGAGAGCTCAGGGGAAGCCCTCGTAATCGGAGAGAGCTCGGGGTAGCCCTGTTAATCGGAGAGAGCTCGGGGAAGCCTTGGTAATCGGAGAGAGCACAGAGGAAGACCTGATAATTGGGGAGCACTTGGGGAAGCCCTGGTAATCGGGGAAGCCCTGGTAATCGGAGAGATATCGGGGAAGCCCTGGTAATCGGAGAGAGCTCGGGGAAGCCCTGGTAATCAGAGAGGGCTTGGGGGAAGCCCTGGTATTCGGACAGGGCTCAGGGGAAGCCCTGGTAATCGCAGAGAGCTCAGGCGAATCCCTGTTAATCAGAGAGAGCTCAGGGGAAGCACTGGTAATAGGAGAGGTCTCAGGGGAAGCCCTGGTAATCGGAAAGGGCTCGGGGAAGCCCTGGTAATCGGACAGGGCTCTGTGGAAGCCCTGGTAATTGGAGAGAGCTCAGGGGAAGATCTGGTAACAGGTGAGAGCTTAGGGGATGCTATGGTGATTGGACAGGGCTCAGGGGAAGCCCTGGTAATTGGAGAGAGCTCAGGGGAAGCCTTGGTAATTGGAGAGAGATCGCGGAAGCCCTGGTAATCAGAGAGAGCTCAGGGGAAGCCCTGGTAATTGGACAGGGCTCGGGGGATGCCCTGGTAATTGGAGAGAGCTCAGGGGAAGCCCTGGTAATCAGACAGGGCTCAGGGGAAGCCCTGGTAATTGGAGAGAACTTGGGGATGCCCTGGTAATCAGAGAGAGCTCGGGGAAGCCCTGGTAATTGGAGAGAGCTCGGGGAAGCCCTGGTAATCAGAGAGGGCTCGGGGGAAGCCCTGGTAATCGGAAAGCACTCGGGGAAGCCCTGGTAATCGGAGAGAGCTCGGGGAAGCCCCGGCAATCGGACAGGGCTCAGGGGCAGCCCTTATAATCGAAGAGAGCTCAGGGGAAGCCCTGGTAATTGGAGAGAGCTCAGGGGAAGCTCTGGTAATAGGACAGGGCTCAGGGGAAGCCCTGGTAATCGGAGAGGGTTCGGGGAAGCCCTGGTAATTGGGCAGGGCTCAGGGGAAGCCCTGGTAATCGAATAGAGCTCGGGGGAAGCCCTGGTAATCGGAGAGAGCGCGGGGGAAGACCTGGTAATTGGACATGGCTCAGGGGAAGCCCTGGTAATTGGAGAGAGCTCAGGGGAAGCCCTGGTAATCGGACAGTGCTCAGGGCAAGCCCTGGTAATCGGAGAGAGTTCAGGGGAATCTCTGGTAATTGGAGAGATCTCAGGGGAAGCCCTGGTAATCGGAGAGAGCTCAGGGAAGCCCTGGTAATCGGAAAGCACTCGGGGAAGCCCTGGTAATTGGAGAGAGCTCAGGGGAAGCTCTGGTAATAGGACAGGGCTCACGGGAAGCCCTGGTAATCGGAGAGGGTTCGGGGAAGCCCTGGTTATTGGGCAGGGCTCAGGGGAAGCCCTGGTAATCGAATAGAGCTCGGGGGAAGCCCTGGTAATTGGAGAGAGCTGGGGAAGCCCTGGTAATCAGAGAGAGCTCAGGGGAAGCCCTGGTAATTGGACAGGGCTCGGGGGAAGCCCTGGTAATTGGAGAGAGCTCAGGGGAAGCCCTGGTAATCAGACAGGGCTCCGGGGAGCCCTGGTAATTGGAGAGAACTTGGGAATGCCCTGGTACTCAGAGAGAGGTCGGGGAAGCCCTGGTAATCAGAGAGGGCTCAGGGGAAGCCCTGGTAATCAGAAAGCACTCGGGGAAGCCCTGGTAATCGGAGGGAGCTCGGGGAAGCCCCGGCAATCGGACAGGGCTCAGGGGCAGCCCTGGTAATCGAAGAGAGCTCAGGGAAAGCCCTGGTAATTGGAGAGAGCTCAGGGGAAGCTGTGGTAATAGGACAGGGCTCAGGGGAAGCCCTGGTAATCGGAGCGGTTCGGGGAAGCCCTGGTAATTGGGCAGGGCTCAGGGGAAGCCCTGGTAATCGAACAGAGCTCGGGGGAAGCCCCGGTAATCGGAGAGAGCGCGGGGGAAGCCCTGGTAATTGGACATGGCTCAGGGGAAGCCCTGGTAATTGAAGAGAGCTCAGGGGAAGCCCTGGTAATCGGACAGGGCTCAGGGGAAGTCCTGGTAATTGGAGTGAGCTCCGGGGAAGCCCTGGTAATTGGAGAGAGCTCCGGGGAAGCCCTGGTAATCGGAGTGAGTTCGGTGAAGCCCTGGTAATCGGAGAGAGCTCGGGGAAGCCCTGGTAATCGGAGAGAGCGCAGAGGAAGCCCTGGTAATTGGAGAGCAATTGGTGAAGCCCTGGTAATCAGACAGGGCTCAGGGGAAGCCCTGGTAATTGGACAGGGCTCAGCGGAAGCCCTGGTAATTGGCGAGAGCTCAGGGGAAGCCCTGATAATCGGACAGGGCTCAGGGGAAGCCCTGGTAATTGGACAGGGGTCAGCGGTAGCGCTGGTAATCGGAGAGAGCTCGGGGAAGCCCTGGTAATCGGACAGGGCTCTGTGGAAGCCCTGGTAATCGGAGAGAGCTCGGGGGAAGACCTGGTAACCGGTGAGAGCTCAGGGGAAGCCCTGGTAATTGGACAGGGCTCAGGGGAAGCCCTGGTAATCGGAAAGCATTCGGGGAAGCACTGGTAATTGGAGAGAGCTCAGGGGAATCTCTGGTAATTGGAGAGAGCTCAGGGGAAGCCCTGGTAATCGGAGAGAGCTCAGGGGAAGCTCTGGTAATTGGTGAGAGCTCAGGGGAAGCCCTGGTAATCGGAGAGAGCTCGGGGAAGCCCTGGTAATCGGAAAGCACTCGGGGAAGCCCTGGTAATCGGAGAGAGCTCAGGGAAAGCCCTGGTAATTGGACAGGGCTCAGGGGAAGCCCTGGTAATCGGAAAGCATTCGGGGAAGCACTGGTAATTGGAGAGAGCTCGGGGAAGCCCTGGTAATTGGACAGGGCTCGGGGGAGCCCTGGTAATCGGACAGGGCTCAGGGGAAGCCCTGGTAATTGGAGAGAGCTCAGGGGAAGCCCTGGTAATTGGACATGGCTCAGGGGAAGCCCTGGTAATTGGAGAGAGCTCAGGCGAAACCCTGGTAATTGGAGAGAGCTCGGGGAAGCCCTGGTAATCGGAGAGAGCTAGGGGAAGCCCTGGTAATCGGAGAGAGCTCAGGGAAGCCCTGGTAATCAGAGAGGGCTCGAGGGAAGCCCTCGTAAACGGAGAGAGATCAGGGGAAGCCCTGGTAATAGGACAGGGCTCAGGGGAAGCCCTGGTAATCGGAGATTGCTCGGGGGAAGACTTGGTAATTGGAGAGCACTTGGGGAAGCCCTGGTAATCGGAGAGAGCTCAGGGAAAGCCCTGGTAATTGGACAGGGCTCAGGGGAAGCCCTGGTAATAGGACACGGCTCAGGGGAAGCCCTGGTAATCGGAGAGGGCTCGGGGAAGCCCTGGTAATCGGACAGGGCTCAGGGGAAGCCCTGCTAATCGGAGAGAGCTCGGGGCAGCCCTGGTAATCGGAGAGAGCTCCGGGAAACCTTGGCAATCGGAGAGAGCTCGGGGGAAGCCCTGGTAATTGGAGAGAGCTCAGGGGAAGCCCGCGTAATCGGAGAGAGCTCGGGGTAGCCCTGTTAATCGGAGAGAGCTCGGGGAAGCCTTGGTAATCGGAGAGAGCACAGAGGAAGACCTGATAATTGGGGAGCACTTGGGGAAGCCCTGGTAATCGGGGAAGCCCTGGTAATCGGAGAGAGCTCGGGGAAGCCCTGGTAATCGGAGAGAGCTCGGGGAAGCCCTGGTAATCAGAGAGGGCTTGGGGGAAGCCCTGGTATTCGGACAGGGCTCAGGGGAAGCCCTGGTAATGGCAGAGAGCTCAGGCGAATCCCGGGTAATCGGAGAGAGCTCAGGGGAAGCACTGGTAATAGGAGAGGTCTCAGGGGAAGCCCTGGTAATCGGAAAGGGCTCGGAGAAGCCCTGGTAATCGGACAGGGCTCTGTGGAAGCCCTGGTAATTGGAGAGAGCTCGGGGGAAGATCTGGTAACCGGTGAGAGCTTAGGGGATGCTATGGTGATTGGACAGGGCTCAGGGGAAGCCCTGGTAATTGGAGAGAGCTCAGGGGAAGCCTTGGTAATTGGAGAGAGATCACGGAAGCCCTGGTAATCAGAGAGAGCTCAGGGGAAGCCCTGGTAATTGGACAGGGCTCGGGGGAAGCCCTGGTAATTGGAGAGAGCTCAGGGGAAGCCCTGGTAATCAGACAGGGCTCAGGGGAAGCCCTGGTAATTGGAGAGAACTTGGGGATGCCCTGGTAATCAGAGAGAGCTCGGGGAAGCCCTGGTAATTGGAGAGAGCTCGGGGAAGCCCTGGTAATCAGAGAGGGCTCGGGGGAAGCCCTGGTAATCGGAAAGCACTCGGGGAAGCCCTGGTAATCGGAGAGAGCTCGGGGAAGCCCCGGCAATCGGACAGGGCTCAGGGGCAGCCCTTATAATCGAAGAGAGCTCAGGGGAAGCCCTGGTAATTGGAGAGAGCTCAGGGGAAGCTCTGGTAATAGGACAGGGCTCAGGGGAAGCCCTGGTAATCGGAGAGGGTTCGGGGAAGCCCTGGTAATTGGGCAGGGCTCAGGGGAAGCCCTGGTAATCAAATAGAGCTCGGGGGAAGCCCTGGTAATCGGAGAGAGCGCGGGGGAAGACCTGGTAATTGGACATGGCTCAGGGGAAGCCCTGGTAATTGGAGAGAGCTCAGGGGAAGCCCTGGTAATCGGACAGTGCTCAGGGCAAGCCCTGGTAATCGGACAGGGCTCAGCGGAAGCGCTGGTAATCGGAGAGAGCTCGGGGAAGCCCTGGTAATCGGACAGGGCTCAGGGGAAGCCCTGGTAATTGGAGAGAGTTCAGGGGAATCTCTGGTAATTGGAGAGAGCTCAGGGGAAGCCCTGGTAATCGGAGAGAGCTCAGGGGAAGCTCTGGTAATTGGTGAGAGCTCAGGGGAAGCCCTGGTAATCGGAGAGAGCTCAGGGAAGCCCTGGTAATCGGAAAGCACTCGGGGAAGCCCTGGTAATTGGAGAGAGCTCAGGGGAAGCTCTGGTAATAGGACAGGGCTCACGGGAAGCCCTGGTAATCGGAGAGGGTTCGGGGAAGCCCTGGTTATTGGGCAGGGCTAAGGGGAAGCCCTGGTAATCGAATAGAGCTCGGGGGAAGCCCTGGTAATCGGAGAGAGCGCGGGGGAAGCCCTGGTAATTGGACAGGGCTCAGGGGAAGCCCTGGTAATTGGAGAGAGCTCAGGGGAAGCCCTGGTAAATGGAGAGAGCTCGGGGAAGCCCTGGTATTCGGAGAGAGCTCGGTGAAGCCCTGTTAATCGGAGAGAGCTCAGGGAAGCCCTAGTAATCAGAGAGGGATCGGGGGAAGCCCTCGTAAACGGAGAGAGCTCAGGGGAAGCCCTGCTAATAGGACAGGGCTCAGGGGAAGCCCCGGTAATCGGAGAGAGCTCGGGGGAAGCCCTGGTAATTGGAGAGCACTTGGGGAAGCCCTGGTAATCGGAGAGAGCTCGGGGAAGCCCTGGTAATCGGAGAGAGCTCAGGGAAGCCCTGGTAATCAGAGAGGGCTCGGGGGAAGCCCTGGTAATCGGGGAGAGCTCAGGGGAAGCCATGGTAATAGGACAGGGCTCAGGGGAAGCTCTGGTAATAGGACAGGGCTCAGGGGAAGCCCTGGTAATCGGAGAGGGCTCGGGGAAGCCCTGGTAATCGGACAGGGCTCAGGTGAAGCCCTGCTAATCGGAGAGAGCTCGGGGCAGCCTTGGTAATCGGAGAGAGCTCGGGGAATCCCTGGTAATCGGAGAGAGCTCGGGGAAGCCTTGGTAATCGGAGAGAGCACAGAGGAAGACCTGATAATTGGGGAGCACTTGGGGAAGCCCTGGTAATCGGGGAAGCCCTGGTAATCGGAGAGAGCTCGGGGAAGCCCTGGTAATCGGAGAGAGCTCGGGGAAGCCCTGGTAATCAGAGAGGGCTTGGGGGAAGCCCTGGTATTCGGACAGGGCTCAGGGGATGCCCTGGTAATCGGAGAAAGCTCAGGCGAATCCCTGGTAATCGGAGAGAGCTCAGGGGAAGCACTGGTAATAGGAGAGGTCTCAGGGGAAGCCCTGGTAATCGGAGAGGGCTCGGGGAAGCCCTGGTAATCGGACAGGGCTCTGTGGAAGCCCTGGTAATCAGAGAGAGCTCGGGGGAAGACCTGGTAACCGGTGAGAGCTCAGGGGAAGCTATGGTGATTGGACAGGGCTCAGGGGAAGCCCTGGTAATTGGAGAGAGCTCAGGGGAAGCCCTGGTAATTGGAGAGAGCTGGGGAAGCCCTGGTAATCAGAGAGAGCTCAGGGGAAGCCCTGGTAATTGGACAGGGCTCGGGGGAAGCCCTGGTAATTGGAGAGAGCTCAGGGGAAGCCCTGGTAATCAGACAGGGCTCCGGGGAGCCCTGGTAATTGGAGAGAACTTGGGAATGCCCTGGTACTCAGAGAGAGGTCGGGGAAGCCCTGGTAATCAGAGAGGGCTCAGGGGAAGCCCTGGTAATCAGAAAGCACTCGGGGAAGCCCTGGTAATCGGAGGGAGCTCGGGGAAGCCCCGGCAATCGGACAGGGCTCAGGGGCAGCCCTGGTAATCGAAGAGAGCTCAGGGAAAGCCCTGGTAATTGGAGAGAGCTCAGGGGAAGCTGTGGTAATAGGACAGGGCTCAGGGGAAGCCCTGGTAATCGGAGCGGTTCGGGGAAGCCCTGGTAATTGGGCAGGGCTCAGGGGAAGCCCTGGTAATCGAACAGAGCTCGGGGGAAGCCCCGGTAATCGGAGAGAGCGCGGGGGAAGCCCTGGTAATTGGACATGGCTCAGGGGAAGCCCTGGTAATTGAAGAGAGCTCAGGGGAAGCCCTGGTAATCGGACAGGGCTCAGGGGAAGTCCTGGTAATTGGAGTGAGCTCCGGGGAAGCCCTGGTAATTGGAGAGAGCTCCGGGGAAGCCCTGGTAATTGGAGAGAGCTCCGGGGAAGCCCTGGTAATCGGAGTGAGTTCGGTGAAGCAGTGGTAATCGGAGAGAGCTCGGGGAAGCCCTGGTAATCGGAGAGAGCGCAGAGGAAGCCCTGGTAATTGGAGAGCAATTGGTGAAGCCCTGGTAATCAGACAGGGCTCAGGGGAAGCCCTGGTAATTCGACAGGGCTCAGCGGAAGCCCTGGTAATTGGCGAGAGCTCAGGGGAAGCCCTGATAATCGGACAGGGCTCAGGGGAAGCCCTGGTAATCGGACAGGGCTCAGCGGTAGCGCTGGTAATCGGAGAGAGCTCGGGGAAGCCCTGGTAATCGGACAGGGCTCTGTGGATGCCCTGGTAATCGGAGAGAGCTCGGGGGAAGACCTGGTAACCGGTGAGAGCTCAGGGGAAGCCCTGGTAATTGGACAGGGCTCAGGGGAAGCCCTGGTAATCGGAAAGCATTCGGGGAAGCACTGGTAATTGGAGAGAGCTCAGGGGAATCTCTGGTAATTGGAGAGAGCTCAGGGGAAGCCCTGGTAATCGGAGAGAGCTCAGGGGAAGCTCTGGTAATTGGTGAGAGCTCAGGGGAAGCCCTGGTAATCGGAGAGAGCTCGGGGAAGCCCTGGTAATCGGAAAGCACTCGGGGAAGCCCTGGTAATCGGAGAGAGCTCAGGGAAAGCCCTGGTAATTGGACAGGGCTCAGGGGAAGCCCTGGTAATCGGAAAGCATTCGGGGAAGCACTGGTAATTGGAGAGAGCTCGGGGAAGCCCTGGTAATTGGACAGGGCTCGGGGGAGCCCTGGTAATCGGACAGGGCTCAGGGGAAGCCCTGGTAATTGGAGAGAGCTCAGGGGAAGCCCTGGTAATTGGACATGGCTCAGGGGAAGCCCTGGTAATTGGAGAGAGCTCAGGCGAAACCCTGGTAATTGGAGAGAGCTCGGGGAAGCCCTGGTAATCGGAGAGAGCTAGGGGAAGCCCTGGTAATCGGAGAGAGCTCAGGGAAGCCCTGGTAATCAGAGAGGGCTCGGGGGAAGCCCTCGTAAACGGAGAGAGATCAGGGGAAGCCCTGGTAATAGGACAGGGCTCAGGGGAAGCCCTGGTAATCGGAGATTGCTCGGGGGAAGACTTGGTAATTGGAGAGCACTTGGGGAAGCCCTGGTAATCGGAGAGAGCTCAGGGAAAGCCCTGGTAATTGGACAGGGCTCAGGGGAAGCCCTGGTAATAGGACACGGCTCAGGGGAAGCCCTGGTAATCGGAGAGGGCTCGCGGAAGCCCTGGTAATCGGACAGGGCTCAGGGGAAGCCCTGCTAATCGGAGAGAGCTCGGGGCAGCCCTGGTAATCGGAGAGAGCTCCGGGAAACCTTGGCATTCGGAGAGAGCTCGGGGGAAGCCCTGGTAATTGGAGAGAGCTCAGGGGAAGCCCGCGTAATCGGAGAGAGCTCGGGGTAGCCCTGTTAATCGGAGAGAGCTCGGGGAAGCCCTGGTAATCGGAGAGAGCTCGGGGAAGCCCTGGTAATCAGAGAGGGCTCAGGGGAAGCACTGGTAATAGGAGAGGTCTCAGGGGAAGCCCTGGTAATCGGAGAGAGCTCAGGGGAAGCACTGGTAATAGGAGAGGTCTCAGGGGAAGCCCTGGTAATCGGAAAGGGCTCGGGGAAGCCCTGGTAATCGGACAGGGCTCTGTGGAAGCCCTGGTAATTGGAGAGAGCTCGGGGGAAGATCTGGTAACCGGTGAGATCTTAGGGGATGCTATGGTGATTGGACAGGGCTCAGGGGAAGCCCTGGTAATTGGAGAGAGCTCAGGGGAAGCCTTGGTAATTGGAGAGAGATCACGGAAGCCCTGGTAATCAGAGAGAGCTCAGGGGAAGCCCTGGTAATTGGACAGGGCTCGGGGGAAGCCCTGGTAATTGGAGAGAGCTCAGGGGAAGCCCTGGTAATCAGACAGGGCTCAGGGGAAGCCCTGGTAATCGGACAGGGCTCAGCGGTAGCGCTGGTAATCGGAGAGAGCTCGGGGAAGCCCTGGTAATCGGACAGGGCTCAGGGGAAGCCCTGGTAATTGGAGAGAGCTCAGGGGAATCTCTGGTAATTGGAGAGAGCTCAGGGGAAGCCCTGGTAATCGGGGAGAGCTCAGGGGAAGCTTTGGTAATTGGTGAGAGCTCAGGGGAAGCCCTGGTAATCGGAGAGAGCTCGGGGAAGCCCTGGTAATCGGAAAGCACTCGGGGAAGCCCTGGTAATCGGAGAGAGCTCAGGGAAAGCCCTGGTAATTGGACAGGGCTCAGGGGAAGCCCTGGTAATCGGAAAGCATTTGGGGAAGCACTGGTAATTGGAGAGAGCTCGGGGAAGCCCTGGTAATTGGACAGGGCTCGGGGGAGCCCTGGTAATCGGACAGGGCTCAGGGGAAGCCCTGGTAATTGGAGAGAGCTCAGGGGAAGCCCTGGTAATTGGACATGGCTCAGGGGAAGCCCTGGTAATTGGAGAGAGCTCAGGCGAAACCCTGGTAATTGGAGAGAGCTCGGGGAAGCCCTGGTAATCGGAGAGAGCTAGGGGTAGCCCTGGTAATCGGAGAGATATCAGGGAAGCCCTGGTAATCAGAGAGGGCTCGGGGGAAGCCCTCGTAAATGGAGAGAGATCAGGGGAAGCCCTGGTAATAGGACAAGGCTCAGGGGAAGCCCTGGTAATCGGAGATTGCTCGGGGGAAGCCCTGGTAATTGGAGAGCACTTGGGGAAGCCCTGGTAATCGGAGAGAGCTCAGGGGATGCCCTGGTAATTGGACAGGGCTCAGGGGAAGCCCTGGTAATAGGACACGGCTCAGGGGATTCCCTGGTAATCGGAGAGGGCTCGGGGAAGCCCTGGTAATCGGACAGGGCTCAGGGGAAGCCCTGCTAATCGGAGAGAGCTCGGGGCAGCCCTGGTAATCGGAGAGAGCTCCGGGAAACCTTGGCAATCGGAGAGAGCTCGGGGAAGCCCTGGTAATTGGAGAGAGCTCAGGGGAAGCCCTCGTAATCGGAGAGAGCTCGGGGTAGCCCTGGTAATCGGAGAGAGCTCGGGGAAGCCTTGGTAATCGGAGAGAGCACAGAGGAAGACCTGATAATTGGGGAGCACTTGGGGAAGCCCTGGTAATCGGGGAAGCCCTGGTAATCGGAGAGAGCTCGGGGAAGCCCTGGTAATCGGAGAGAGCTCGGGGAAGCCCTGGTAATCAGAGAGGGCTTGGGGGAAGCCCTGGTATTCGGACAGGGCTCAGGGGAAGCCCTGGTAATCGCAGAGAGCTCAGGCGAATCCCTGGTAATCGGAGAGAGCTCGGGGGAAGATCTGGTAACCGGTGAGAGCTTAGGGGATGCTATGGTGATTGGACAGGGCTCAGGGGAAGCCCTGGTAATTGGAGAGAGCTCAGGGGAAGCCTTGGTAATTGGAGAGAGATCGCGGAAGCCCTGGTAATCAGAGAGAGCTCAGGGGAAGCCCTGGTAATTGGACAGGGCTCGGGGGAAGCCCTGGTAATTGGAGAGAGCTCAGGGGAAGCCCTGGTAATCAGACAGGACTCAGGGGAAGCCCTGGTAATTGGAGAGAACTTGGGGATGCCCTGGTAATCAGAGAGAGCTCGGGGAAGCCCTGGTAAACGGAAAGAGCTCGGGGAAGCCCTGGTAATCAGAGAGGGCTCGGGGGAAGCCCTGGTAATCGGAAATCACTCGGGGAAGCCCTGGTAATCGGAGAGAGCTCGGGGAAGCCCCGGCAATCGGACAGGGCTCAGGGGCAGCCCTGGTAATCGAAGAGAGCTCAGGGGAAGCCCTGGTAATTGGAGAGAGCTCAGGGGAAGCTCTGGTAATAGGACAGGGCTCAGGGGAAGCCCTGGTAATCGGAGAGGGTTCGGGGAAGCCCTGGTAATTGGGCAGGGCTCAGGGGAAGCCCTGGTAATCGAATAGAGCTCGGGGGAAGCCCTGGTAATCGGAGAGAGCGCGGGGGAAGACCTGGTAATTGGACATGGCTCAGGGGAAGCCCTGGTAATTGGAGAGAGCTCAGCGGAAGCCTTGGTAATCGGACAGTGCTCAGGGGAAGCCCTGGTAATTGGAGTGAGCTCCGGGGAAGCCCTGGTAATTGGAGAGAGCTCCGGGGAAGCCCTGGTAATCGGAGTGAGCTCGGTGAAGCCCTGGTAATCGGAGTGAGCTCGGGGAAGCCCTTGTAATTGGAGAGAGCTCAGAGGAAGCCATGGTAATTGGAGAGCACTTGGGGAAGCCCTGCTAATCAGACAGGGCTCAGGGGAAGCCCTGGTAATTGGACAGGACTCAGCGGAAGCCCTGGTAATTGGTGAGAGCTCAGGGGAAGCCCTGGTAATCGGACAGGGCTCAGGGCAAGCCCTGGTAATCGGACAGGGCTCAGCGGAAGCGCTGGTAATCGGAGAGAGCTCGGGGAAGCCCTGGTAATCGGACAGGGCTCAGGGGAAGCCCTGGTAATTGGAGAGAGTTCAGGGGAATCTCTGGTAATTGGAGAGAGCTCAGGGGAAGCCCTGGTAATCGGAGAGAGTTCAGGGGAAGCACTGGTAATTGGTGATAGCTCAGGGGAAGCCCTGGTAATCGGAGAGAGCTCAGGGAAGCCCTGGTAATCTGAAAGCAGTCGGGGAAGCCCTGGTAATTGGAGAGAGCTAAGGGGAAGCTCTGGTAATAGGACAGGGCTCAGGGGAAGCCCTGGTAATCGGAGAGGGTTCGGGAAGCCCTGGTTATTGGGCAGGGCTCAGGGGAAGCCCTGGTAATCGGAGAGAGCGCGGGGGAAGCCCTGGTAATTGGACAGGGCTCAGGGGAAGCCCTGGTAATTGGAGAGAGCTCAGGGGAAGCCCTGGTAATTGGAGAGAGCTCGGGGAAGCCCTGGTATTCGGAGAGAGCTCGGTGAAGCCCTGTTAATCGGAGAGAGCTCAGGGAAGCCCTAGTAATCAGAGAGGGCTCGGGGGAAGCCCTCGTAAACGGAGAGAGCTCAGGGGAAGCCCTGCTAATAGGACAGGGCTCAGGGGAAGCCCCGGTAATCGGAGAGAGCTCGGGGGAAGCCCTGGTAATTGGAGAGCACTTGGGGAAGCCCTCGTAATCGGAGAGAGCTCGGGGAAGCCCTGGTAATCGGAGAGAGCTCAGGGAAGCCCTGGTAATCAGAGAGGGCTCGGGGGAAGCCCTGGTAATCGGAGAGAGCTCAGGGGAATCCCTGGTAATTGGACAGGGCTCAGGGGAAGCTATGGTAATAGGACAGGGCTCAGGGGAAGCCCTGGTAATCGGAGAGGGCTCGGGGAAGCCCTGGTAATCGGACAGGGCTCAGGGGAAGCCCTGCTAATCGGAGAGAGCTCGGGGCAGCCCTGGTAATCGGAGAGAGCTCCGGGAAACCTTGGCAATCGGAGAGAGCTCGGGGAAGCCCTGGTAATTGGAGAGAGCTCAGGGGAAGCCCTGGTAATCGGAGAGAGCTTGGGGAAGCCCTGGTAATCGGAGAGAGCTCGGGGAAGCCTTGGTAATCGGAGAGAGCACAGAGGAAGACCTGATAATTGGGGAGCACTTGGGGAAGCCCTGGTAATCGGGGAAGCCCTGGTAATCGGAGAGAGCTCGGGGAAGCCCTGGTAATCGGAGAGAGCTCAGGGAAGCCCTGGTAATCAGAGAGGGCTTGGGGGAAGCCCTGGTATTCGGACAGGGCTCAGGGGAAGCCCTGGTAATCGCAGAGAGCTCAGGCGAATCCCTGGTAATCGGAGAGAGCTCAGGGGAAGCACTGGTAATAGGAGAGGTCTCAGGGGAAGCCCTCGTAATCGGAAAGGGCTCGGGGAAGCCCTGGTAATCGGACAGGGCTCGGTGGAAGCCCTGGTAATTGGAGAGAGCTCGGGGGAAGATCTGGTAACCGGTGAGAGCGTAGGGGATGCTATGGTGATTGGACAGGGCTCAGGGGAAGCCCTGGTAATTGGAGAGAGCTCATGGGAAGCCCTGGTAATTGGAGAGAGATCGGGGAAGCCCTGGTAATCAGAGAGAGCTCAGGGAAGCCCTGGTAATTGGACAGGGCTCGGGGGAAGCCCTGGTAATTGGAGAGAGCTCAGGGGAAGCCCTGGTAATTGGAGAGAGATCGGGGAAGCCCTGGTAATCAGAGAGAGCTCAGGGGAAGCCGTGGTATTTGGACAGGGCTCGGGGGAAGCCCTGATAATTGGAGAGAGCTCAGGGGAAGCCCTGGTAATCAGACAGGGCTCAGGGGAAGCCCTGGTAATTGGAGAGAACTTGGGGATGCCCTGGTAATCAGAGAGAGCTCGGGGAAGCCCTGGTAATCGGAGAGAGCTCGGGGAAGCCCTGGTAATCAGAGAGGGCTCGGGGGAAGCCCTGGTAATTGGAAAGCACTCGGGGAAGCCCTGGTAATCGGAGAGAGCTCGGGGAAGCCCCGGCAATCGGACAGGGCTCAGGGGCAGCCCTGGTAATCGAAGAGAGCTCAGGGGAAGCCCTGGTAATTGGAGAGAGCTCAGGGGAAGTTCTGGTAATTGGACAGGGCTCAGGGGAAGCCCTGGTAATCGGAGAGGGTTCAGGGAAGCCCTGGTAATTGGGCAGGGCTCAGGGGAAGCCCTGGTTATCGAATAGAGCTCGGGGGAAGCCCTGGTAATCGGAGAGAGCGCGGGGGAAGACCTGGTAATTGGACATGGCTCAGGGGAAGCCCTGGTAATTGGAGAGAGCTCAGGGGAAGCCCTGGTAATCGGACAGTGCTCAGGGGAAGCGTTGGTAATTGGAGTGAGCTCCGGGGAAGCCCTGGTAATTGGAGAGAGCTCCGGGGAAGCCCTGGTAATCGGAGTGAGCTCGGTGAAGCCCTGGTAATCGGAGTGAGCTCGGGGAAGCCCTTGTAATCGGAGAGAGCTCAGAGGAAGCCCTGGTAATTGGAGAGCACTTGGGGAAGCCCTGGTAATCAGACAGGGCTCAGGGGAAGCCCTGGTAATTGGACAGGGCTCAGCGGAAGCCCTGGTAATTGGTGAGAGCTCAGGGGAAGCCCTGGTAATCGGAGAGAGCTCAGGGGAAGCACTGGTAATAGGAGAGGTCTCAGGGGAAGCCCTGGTAATCGGAAAGGGCTCTGGGAAGCCCTGGTAATCGGACAGGGCTCTGTGGAAGCCCTGTAATTGGAGAGAGCTCGGGGGAAGATCTGGTAACCGGTGAGAGCTTAGGGGATGCTATGGTGATTGGACAGGGCTCAGGGGAAGCCCTGGTAATTGGAGAGAGCTCAGGGGAAGCCCTGGTAATTGGACAGGGCTCAGGGGAAGCCCTGGTAATCGCAGAGAGCTCAGGCGAATCCCTGGTAATCGGAGAGAGCTCAGGGGAAGCACTGGTAATAGGAGAGGTCTCAGGGGAAGCCCTGGTAATCGGAAAGGGCTCGGGGAAGCCCTGGTAATCGGACAGGGCTCTGTGGAAGCCCTGGTAATTGGAGAGAGCTCGGGGGAAGATCTGGTAACCGGTGAGAGCTTAGGGGATGCTATGGTGATTGGACAGGGCTCAGGGGAAGCCCTGGTAATTGGAGAGAGCTCAGGGGAAGCCTTGGTAATTGGAGAGAGATCGCGGAAGCCCTGGTAATCAGAGAGAGCTCAGGGGAAGCCCTGGTAATTGGACAGGGCTCGGGGGAAGCCCTGGTAATTGGAGAGAGCTCAGGGGAAGCCCTGGTAATCAGACAGGACTCAGGGGAAGCCCTGGTAATTGGAGAGAACTTGGGGATGCCCTGGTAATCAGAGAGAGCTCGGGGAAGCCCTGGTAATCGGAGAGAGCTCGGGGAAGCCCTGGTAATCAGAGAGGGCTCGGGGGAAGCCCTGGTAATCGGAAATCACTCGGGGAAGCCCTGGTAATCGGAGAGAGCTCGGGGAAGCCCCGTCAATCGGACAGGGCTCAGGGGCAGCCCTGGTAATCGAAGAGAGCTCAGGGGAAGCCCTGGTAATTGGAGAGAGCTCAGGGGAAGCTCTGGTAATAGGACAGGGCTCAGGGGAAGCCCTGGTAATCGGAGAGGGTTCGGGGAAGCCCTGGTAATTGGGCAGGGCTCAGGGGAAGCCCTGGTAATCGAATAGAGCTCGGGGGAAGCCCTGGTAATCGGAGAGAGCGCGGGGGAAGACCTGGTAATTGGACATGGCTCAGGGGAAGCCCTGGTAATTGGAGAGATCTCAGCGGAAGCCCTGGTAATCAGACAGGGCTCAGGGGAAGCCCTGGTAATTGGACAGGACTCAGCGGAAGCCCTGGTAATTGGTGAGAGCTCAGGGGAAGCCCTGGTAATCGGACAGGGCTCAGGGCAAGCCCTGGTAATCGGACAGGGCTCAGCGGAAGCGCTGGTAATCGGAGAGAGCTCGGGGAAGCCCTGGTAATCGGACAGGGCTCAGGGGAAGCCCTGGTAATTGGAGAGAGTTCAGGGGAATCTCTGGTAATTGGAGAGAGCTCAGGGGAAGCCCTGGTAATCGGAGAGAGCTCAGGGGAAGCACTGGTAAAAGTGATAGCTCAGGGGAAGCCCTGGTAATCGGAGAGAGCTCAGGGAAGCCCTGGTAATCTGAAAGCACTCGGGGAAGCCCTGGTAATTGGAGAGAGCTAAGGGGAAGCTCTGGTAATAGGACAGGGCTCAGGGGAAGCCCTGGTAATCGGAGAGGGTTCGGGGAAGCCCTGGTTATTGGGCAGGGCTCAGGGGAAGCCCTGGTAATCGGAGAGAGCGCGGGGGAAGCCCTGGTAATTGGAAAGGGCTCAGGGGAAGCCCTGGTAATTGGAGAGAGCTCAGGGGAAGCCCTGGTAATTGGAGAGAGCTCGGGGAAGCCCTGGTATTCGGAGAGAGCTCGGTGAAGCCCTGTTAATCGGAGAGAGCTCAGGGAAGCCCTAGTAATCAGAGAGGGCTCGGGGGAAGCCCTCGTAAACGGAGAGAGCTCAGGGGAAGCCCTGCTAATAGGACAGGGCTCAGGGGAAGCCCCGGTAATCGGAGAGAGCTCGGGGGAAGCCCTGGTAATTGGAGAGCACTTGGGGAAGCCCTCGTAATCGGAGAGAGCTCGGGGAAGCCCTGGTAATCGGAGAGAGCTCAGGGAAGCCCTGGTAATCAGAGAGGGCTCGGGGGAAGCCCTGGTAATCGGAGAGAGCTCAGGGGAAGCCCTGGTAATTGGACAGGGCTCAGGGGAAGCTCTGGTAATAGGACAGGGCTCAGGGGAAGCCCTGGTAATCGGAGAGGGCTCGGGGAAGCCCTGGTAATCGGACAGGGCTCAGGGGAAGCCCTGCTAATCGGAGAGAGCTCGGGGCAGCCCTGGTAATCGGAGAGAGCTCCGGGAAACCTTGGCAATCGGAGAGAGCTCGGGGAAGCCCTGGTAATTGGAGAGAGCTCAGGGGAAGCCCTGGTAATCGGAGAGAGCTCGGGGAAGCCCTGGTAATCGGAGAGAGCTCGGGGAAGCCTTGGTAATCGGAGAGAGCACAGAGGAAGACCTGATAATTGGGGAGCACTTGGCGAAGCCCTGGTAATCGGGGAAGCCCTGGTAATCGGAGAGAGCTCGGGGAAGCCCTGGTAATCGGAGAGAGCTCAGGGAAGCCCTGGTAATCAGAGAGGGCTTGGGGGAAGCCCTGGTATTCGGACAGGGCTCAGGGGAAGCCCTGGTAATCGCAGAGAGCTCAGGCGAATCCCTGGTAATCGGAGAGAGCTCAGGGGAAGCACTGGTAATAGGAGAGGTCTCAGGGGAAGCCCTCGTAATCGGAAAGGGCTCGGGGAAGCCCTGGTAATCGGACAGGGCTCGGTGGAAGCCCTGGTAATTGGAGAGAGCTCGGGGGAAGATCTGGTAACCGGTGAGAGCGTAGGGGATGCTATGGTGATTGGACAGGGCTCAGGGGAAGCCCTGGTAATTGGAGAGAGCTCATGGGAAGCCCTGGTAATTGGAGAGAGATCGGGGAAGCCCTGGTAATCAGAGAGAGCTCAGGGAAGCCCTGGTAATTGGACAGGGCTCGGGGAAGCCCTGGTAATTGGAGAGAGCTCAGGGGAAGCCCTGGTAATTGGAGAGAGATCGGGGAAGCCCTGGTAATCAGAGAGAGCTCAGGGGAAGCCGTGGTATTTGGACAGGGCTCGGGGGAAGCCCTGGTAATTGGAGAGAGCTCAGGGGAAGCCCTGGTAATCAGACAGGGCTCAGGGGAAGCCCTGGTAATTGGAGAGAACTTGGGGATGCCCTGGTAATCAGAGAGAGCTCGGGGAAGCCCTGGTAATCGGAGAGAGCTCGGGGAAGCCCTGGTAATCAGAGAGGGCTCGGGGGAAGCCCTGGTAATCGGAAAGCACTCGGGGAAGCCCTGGTAATCGGAGAGAGCTCGGGGAAGCCCCGGCAATCGGACAGGGCTCAGGGGCAGCCCTGGTAATCGAAGAGAGCTCAGGGGAAGCCCTGGTAATTGGAGAGAGCTCAGAGGAAGCTCTGGTAATAGGACAGGGCTCAGGGGAAGCCCTGGTAATCGGAGAGGGTTCAGGGAAGCCCTGGTAATTGGGCAGGGCTCAGGGGAAGCCCTGGTTATCGAATAGAGCTCGGGGGAAGCCCTGGTAATCGGAGAGAGCGCGGGGGAAGACCTGGTAATTGGACATGGCTGAGGGGAAGCCCTGGTAATTGGAGAGAGCTCAGGGGAAGCCCTGGTAATCGGACAGTGCTCAGGGGAAGCGTTGGTAATTGGAGTGAGCTCCGGGGAAGCACTGGTAATTGGAGAGAGCTCCGGGGAAGCCCTGGTAATCGGAGTGAGCTCGGTGAAGCCCTGGTAATCGGAGTGAGCTCGGGGAAGCCCTTGTAATCGGAGAGAGCTCAGAGGAAGCCCTGGTAATTGGAGAGCACTTGGGGAAGCCCTGGTAATCAGACAGGGCTCAGGGGAAGCCCTGGTAATTGGACAGGGCTCAGCGGAAGCCCTGGTAATTGTTGAGAGCTCAGGGGAAGCCCTGGTAATCGGAGAGAGCTCAGGGGAAGCACTGGTAATAGGAGAGGTCTCAGGGGAAGCCCTGGTAATCGGAAAGGGCTCTGGGAAGCCCTGGTAATCGGACAGGGCTCTGTGGAAGCCCTGGTAATTGGAGAGAGCTCGGGGGAAGATCTGGTAACCGGTGAGAGCTTAGGGGATGCTATGGTGATTGGACAGGGCTCAGGGGAAGCCCTGGTAATTGGAGAGAGCTCAGGGGAAGCCCTGGTAATTGGACAGGGCTCAGGGGAAGCCCTGGTAATCGGAAAGCATTCGGGGAAGCACTGGTAATTGGAGAGAGCTCGGGGAAGCCCTGGTAATTGGACAGGTCTCGGGGGAGCCCTGGTAATCGGACAGGGCTCAGGGGAAGCCCTGGTAATTGGAGAGAGCTCAGGGGAAGCCCTGGTAATTGGACATGGCTCAGGGGAAGCCCTGGTAATTGGAGAGAGCTCAGGCGAAACCCTGGTAATTGGAGAGAGCTCGGGGAAGCCCTGGTAGTCGGAGAGAGCTAGGGGAAGCCCTGGTAATCGGAGAGAGCTCAGGGAAGCCCTGGTAATCAGAGAGGGCTCGGGGGAAGCCCTCGTAAACGGAGAGAGATCAGGGGAAGCCCTGGTAATAGGACAGGGCTCAGGGGAAGCCCTGGTAATCGGAGATTGCTCGGGGGAAGCCCTGGTAATTGGAGAGCACTTGGGGAAGCCCTGGTAATCGGAGAGAGCTCAGGGGAAGCCCTGGTAATTGGACAGGGCTCAGGGGAAGCCCTGGTAATAGGACAAGGCTCAGGGGCAGCCCTGGTAATCGGAGTGAGCTCCGGGAAACCTTGGCAATCGGAGAGAGCTCGGGGAAGCCCTGGTAATTGGAGAGAGCTCAGGGGAAGCCCTGGTAATCGGAGAGAGCTCGGGGTAGCCCTGGTAATCGGAGAGAGCTCGGGGAAGCCTTGGTAATCGGAGAGAGCACAGAGGAAGACCTGATAATTGGGGAGCACTTGGGGAAGCCCTGGTAATCGGGGAAGCCCTGGTAATCGGAGAGAGCTCGGGGAAGCCCTGGTAATCGGAGAGAGCTCGGGGAAGCCCTGGTAATCAGAGAGGGCTTGGGGGAAGCCCTGGTATTCGGACAGGGCTCAGGGGAAGCCCTGGTAATCGCAGAGAGCTCAGGCGAATCCCTGGTAATCGGAGAGAGCTCAGGGGAAGCACTGGTAATAGGAGAGGTCTCAGGGGAAGCCCTGGTAATCGGAAAGGGCTCTGGGAAGCCCTAGTAATCGGACAGGGCTCTGTGGAAGCCCTGGTAATTGGAGAGAGCTCGGGGGAAGATCTGGTAACCGGTGAGAGCTTAGGGGATGCTATGGTGATTGGACAGGGCTCAGGGGAAGCCCTGGTAATTGGAGAGAGCTCAGGGGAAGCCCTGGTAAATGGAGAGAGATCGCGGAAGCCCTGGTAATCAGAGAGAGCTCAGGGGAAGCCCTGGTAATTGGACAGGGCTCGGGGGAAGCCCTGGTAATTGGAGAGAGCTCAGGGGAAGCCCTGGTAATCAGACAGGGCTCAGGGGAAGCCCTGGTAATTGGAGAGAACTTGGGGATGCCCTGGTAATCAGAGAGAGCTCGGGGAAGCCCTGGTAATCGGAGAGAGCTCGGGGAAGCCCTGGTAATCAGAGAGGGCTCGGGGGAAGCCCTGGTAATCGGAAAGCACTCAGGGAAGCCCTGGTAATCGGAGAGAGCTCGGGGAAGCCCCGGCAATCGGACAGGGCTCAGGGGCAGCCCTTGTAATCGAAGAGAGCTCAGGGGAAGCCCTGGTAATTGGAGAGAGCTCAGGGGAAGCTCTGGTAATAGGACAGGGCTCAGGGGAAGCCCTGGTAATCGGAGAGGGTTCGGGGAAGCCCTGGTAATTGGGCAGGGCTCAGGGGAAGCCCTGGTAATCGAATAGAGCTCGGGGGAAGCCCTGGTAATCGGAGAGAGCGCGGGGGAAGACCTGGTAATTGGACATGGCTCAGGGGAAGCCCTGGTAATTGGAGAGAGCTCAGGGGAAGCCCTGGTAATCGGACAGTGCTCAGGGCAAGCCCTGGTAATCGGACAGGGCTCAGCGGAAGCGCTGGTAATCGGAGAGAGCTCGGGGAAGCCCTGGTAATCGGACAGGGCTCAGGGGAAGCCCTGGTAATTGGAGAGAGTTCAGGGGAATCTCTGGTAATTGGAGAGAGCTCAGGGGAAGCCCTGGTAATCGGAGAGAGCTCAGGGGAAGCTCTGGTAATTGGTGAGAGCTCAGGGGAAGCCCTGGTAATCGGAGAGAGCTCAGGGAAGCCCTGGTAATCGGAAAGCACTCGGGGAAGCCCTGGTAATTGGAGAGAGCTCAGGGGAAGCTGTGGTAATAGGACAGGGCTCAGGGGAAGCCCTGGTAATCGGAGAGGGTTCGGGGAAGCCCTGGTTATTGGGCAGGGCTCAGGGGAAGCCCTGGTAATCGAATAGAGCTCGGGGGAAGCCCTGGTAATCGGAGAGAGCGCGGGGGAAGCCCTGGTAATTGGACAGGGCTCAGGGGAAGCCCTGGTAATTGGAGAGAGCTCAGGGGAAGCCCTGGTAATTGGAGAGAGCTCGGGGAAGCCCTGGTATTCGGAGAGAGCTCGGTGAAGCCCTGTTAATCGGAGAGAGCTCAGGGAAGCCCTAGTAATCAGAGAGGGATCGGGGGAAGCCCTCGTAAACGGAGAGAGCTCAGGGGAAGCCCTGCTAATAGGACAGGGCTCAGGGGAAGCCCCGGTAATCGGAGAGAGCTCGGGGGAAGCCCTGGTAATTGGAGAGCACTTGGGGAAGCCCTCGTAATCGGAGAGAGCTCGGGGAAGCCCTGGTAATCGGAGAGAGCTCAGGGAAGCCCTGGTAATCAGAGAGGGCTCGGGGGAAGCCCTGGTAATCGGAGAGAGCTCAGGGGAAGCCATGGTAATAGGACAGGGCTCAGGGGAAGCTCTGGTAATAGGACAGGGCTCAGGGGAAGCCCTGGTAATCGGAAAGGGCTCGGGGAAGCCCTCGTAATCGGACAGGGCTCAGGTGAAGCCCTGCTAATCGGAGAGAGCTCGGGGCAGCCCTGGTAATCGGAGAGAGCTCGGGGAATCCCTGGTAATCGGAGAGAAATCGGGGAAGCCTTGGTAATCGGAGAGAGCACAGAGGAAGACCTGATAATTGGGGAGCACTTGGGGAAGCCCTGGTAATCGGGGAAGCCCTGGTAATTGGACAGGGCTCGGGGGAAGCCCTGGTAATTGGAAAGAGCTCAGGGGAAGCCCTGGTAATCAGACAGGGCTGAGGGGAAGCCCTGGTAATCGGACAGGGCTCAGCGGTAGCGCTGGTAATCGGAGAGAGCTCGGGGAAGCCCTGGTAATCGGACAGGGCTCAGGGGAAGACCTGGTAATTGGAGAGAGCTCAGGGGAATCTCTGGTAATTGGAGAGAGCTCAGGGGAAGCCATGGTAATCGGAGAGAGCTCAGGGGAAGCTCTGGTAATTGGTGAGAGCTCAGGGGAAGCCCTGGTAATCGGAGAGAGCTCGGGGAAGCCCTGGTAATCGGAAAGCACTCGGGGAAGCCCTGGTAATTGGAGAGAGCTCAGGGGAAGCTCTGGTAATAGGACAGGGCTCAGGGGAAGCCCTGGTAATCGGAGAGGGTTCGGGGAAGCCCTGGTTATTGGGCAGGGCTCAGGGGAAGCCCTGGTAATCGAATAGAGCTCGGGGGAAGCCCTGGTAATCGGAGAGAGCGCGGGGGAAGCCCTGGTAATTGGACAGGGCTCAGGTGAAGCCCTGGTAATTGGAGAGAGCTCAGGGGAAGCCCTGGTAATTGGAGAGAGCTCGGGGAAGCCCTGGTATTCGGAGAGAGCTCGGTGAAGCCCTGTTAATCGGAGAGAGCTCAGGGAAGCCCTAGTAATCAGAGCGGGCTCGGGGGAAGCCCTCGTAAACGGAGAGAGCTCAGGGGAAGCCCTGCTAATAGGACAGGGCTCAGGGGAAGCCCCGGTAATCGGAGAGAGCTCGGGGGAAGCCCTGGTAATTGGAGAGCACTTGGGGAAGCCCTCGTAATCGGAGAGAGCTCGGGGAAGCCCTGGTAATCGGAGAGAGCTCAGGGAAGCCCTGGTAATCAGAGAGGGCTCGGGGGAAGCCCTGGTAATCGGAGAGAGCTCAGGGGAAGCCATGGTAATAGGACAGGGCTCAGGGGAAGCTCTGGTAATAGGACAGGGCTCAGGGGAAGCCCTGGTAATCGGAAAGGGCTCGGGGAAGCCCTGGTAATCGGACAGGGCTCAGGTGAAGCCCTGCTAATCGGAGAGAGCTCGGGGCAGCCCTGGTAATCGGAGAGAGCTCGGGGAATCCCTGGTAATCGGAGAGAGCTCGGGGAAGCCTTGGTAATCGGAGAGAGCACAGAGGAAGACCTGATAATTGGGGAGCACTTGGGGAAGCCCTGGTAATCGGGGAAGCCCTGGTAATTGGACAGGGCTCGGGGGAAGCCCTGGTAATTGGAGAGAGCTCAGGGGAAGCCCTGGTAATCAGACAGGGCTGAGGGGAAGCCCTGGTAATCGGACAGGGCTCAGCGGTAGCGCTGGTAATCGGAGAGAGCTCGGGGAAGCCCTGGTAATCGGACAGGGCTCAGGGGAAGCCCTGGTAATTGGAGAGAGCTCAGGGGAATCTCTGGTAATTGGAGAGAGCTCAGGGGAAGCCATGGTAATCGGAGAGAGCTCAGGGGAAGCTCTGGTAATTGGTGAGAGCTCAGGGGAAGCCCTGGTAATCGGAGAGAGCTCGGGGAAGCCCTGGTAATCGGAAAGCACTCGGGGAGCCCTGGTAATCGGAGAGAGCTCAGGGAAAGCCCTGGTAATTGGACAGGGCTCAGGGGAAGCCCTGGTAATTGGAGAGCACTTGGGGAAGCCCTGGTAATCGGAGAGAGCTCAGGGGAAGCCATGGTAATTGGACAGGGCTCAGGGGAAGCCCTGGTAATAGGACACGGCTCAGGGGAAGCCCTGGTAATCGGAGAGGGCTCGGGGAAGCCCTGGTAATCGGACAGGGCTCAGGGGAAGCCCTGCTAATCGGAGAGAGCTCGGGGCAGCCCTGGTAATCGGAGAGAGCTCCGGGAAACCTTGGCAATCGGAGAGAGCTCGGGGAAGCCCTGGTAATTGGAGAGAGCTCAAGGGAAGCCCGCGTAATCGGAGAGAGCTCGGGGTAGCCCTGGTAATCGGAGAGAGCTCGGGGAAGCCTTGGTAATCGGAGAGAGCACAGAGGAAGACCTGATAATTGGGGAGCACTTGGGGAAGCCCTGGTAATCGGGGAAGCCCTGGTAATCGGAGAGAGCTCGGGGAAGCCCTGGTAATCGGAGAGAGCTCGGGGAAGCCCTGGTAATCAGAGAGGGCTTGGGGGAAGCCCTGGTATTCGGACAGGGCTCAGGGGAAGCCCTGGTAATCGCAGAGAGCTCAGGCGAATCCCTGGTAATCGGAGAGAGCTCAGGGGAAGCACTAGTAATAGGAGAGGTCTCCGGGGAAGCCCTGGTAATCGGAAAGGGCTCGGGGAAGCCCTGGTAATCGGACAGGGCTCTGTGGAAGCCCTGGTAATTGGAGAGAGCTCGGGGGAAGATCTGGTAACCGGTGAGAGCTTAGGGGATGCTATGGTGATTGGACAGGGCTCAGGGGAAGCCCTGGTAATTGGAGAGAGCTCAGGGGAAGCCTTGGTAATTGGAGAGAGATCGCGGAAGCCCTGGTAATCAGAGAGAGCTCAGGGGAAGCCCTGGTAATTGGACAGGGCTCGGGGGAAGCCCTGGTAATTGGAGAGAGCTCAGGGGAAGCCCTGGTAATCAGACAGGGCTCAGGGGAAGCCCTGGTAATTGGAGAGAACTTGGGGATGCCCTGGTAATCAGAGAGAGCTCGGGGATGCCCTGGTAATCGGAGAGAGCTCGGGGAAGCCCTGGTAATCAGAGAGGGCTGGGGGGAAGCCCTGGTAATCGGAAAGCACTCGGGGAAGCCCTGGTAATCGGAGAGAGCTCGGGGAAGCCCCGGCAATCGGACAGGGCTCAGGGGCAGCCCTGGTAATCGAAGAGAGCTCAGGGGAAGCCCTGGTAATTGGAGAGAGCTCAGGGGAAGCTCTGGTAATAGGACAGGGCTCAGGGGAAGCCCTGGTAATCGGAGAGGGTTCGGGGAAGCCCTGGTAATTGGGCAGGGCTCAGGGGAAGCCCTGGTAATCGAATAGAGCTCGGGGGAAGCCCTGGTAATCGGAGGGAGCGCGGGGGAAGACCTGGTAATTGGACATGGCTCAGGGGAAGCCCTGGTAATTGGAGAGAGCTCAGCGGAAGCCCTGGTAATCGGACAGTGCTCAGGGGAAGCCCTGGTAATTGGAGTGAGCTCCGGGGAAGCCCTGGTAATTGGAGAGAGCTCCGGGGAAGCCCTGGTAATCGGAGTGAGCTCGGTGAAGCCCTGGTAATCGGAGTGAGCTCGGGGAAGCCCTTGTAATTGGAGAGAGCTCAAAGGAAGCCATGGTAATTGGAGAGCACTTGGGGAAGCCCTGGTAATCAGACAGGGCTCAGGGGAATCCCTGGTAATTGGACATGGCTCAGCGGAAGCCCTGGTAATTGGTGAGAGCTCAGGGGAAGCCCTAGTAATCGGACAGGGCTCAGGGCAAGCCCTGGTAATCGGACAGGGCTCAGCGGAAGCGCTGGTAATCGGAGAGAGCTCAGGGAAGCCCTGGTAATCAGAGAGGGCTTGGGGGAAGCCCTGGTATTCGGACAGGGCTCAGGGGAAGCCCTGGTAATCGCAGAGAGCTCAGGCGAATCCCTGGTAATCGGAGAGAGCTCAGGGGAAGCACTGGTAATAGGAGAGGTCTCAGGGGAAGCTTTGGTAATCGGAAAGGGCTCTGGGAAGCCCTAGTAATCGGACAGGGCTCTGTGGAAGCCCTGGTAATTGGAGAGAGCTCGGGGGAAGATCTGGTAACCGGTGAGAGCTTAGGGGATGCTATGGTGATTGGACAGGGCTCAGGGGAAGCCCTGGTAATTGGAGAGAGCTCAGGGGAAGCCCTGGTAATTGGAGAGAGATCGCGGAAGCCCTGGTAATTGGAGAGAGCTCAGGGGAAGCCCTGGTAATCAGACAGGGCTCAGGGGAAGCCCTGGTAATTGGAGAGAACTTGGGGATGCCCTGGTAATCAGAGAGAGCTCGGGGAAGCCCTGGTAATCGGAGAGAGCTCGGGGAAGCCCTGGTAATCAGAGAGGGCTCGGGGGAAGCCCTGGTAATCGGAAAGCACTCGGGGAAGCCCTGGTAATCGGAGAGAGCGCGGGGAAGCCCCGGCAATCGGACAGGGCTCAGGGGCAGCCCTTGTAATCGAAGAGAGCTCAGGGGAAGCCCTGGTAATTGGAGAGAGCTCAGGGGAAGCTCTGGTAATAGGACAGGGCTCAGGGGAAGCCCTGGTAATCGGAGAGGGTTCGGGGAAGCCCTGGTAATTGGGCAGGGCTCAGGGGAAGCCCTGGTAATCGAATAGAGCTCGGGGGAAGCCCTGGTAATCGGAGAGAGCGCGGGGGAAGACCTGGTAATTGGACATGGCTCAGGGGAAGCCCTGGTAATTGGAGAGAGCTCAGGGGAAGCCCTGGTAATCAGAGAGGGCTTGGGGGAAGCCCTGGTATTCGGACAGGGCTCAGGGGAAGCCCTGGTAATCGCAGAGAGCTCAGGCGAATCCCTGGTAATCGGAGAGAGCTCAGGGGAAGCACTAGTAATAGGAGAGGTCTCCGGGGAAGCCCTGGTAATCGGACAGGGCTCTGTGGAAGCCCTGGTAATTGGAGAGAGCTCGGGGGAAGATCTGGTAACCGGTGAGAGCTTAGGGGATGCTATGGTGATTGGACAGGGCTCAGGGGAAGCCCTGGTAATTGGAGAGAGCTCAGGGGAAGCCTTGGTAATTGGAGAGAGATCGCGGAAGCCCTGGTAATCAGAGAGAGCTCAGGGGAAGCCCTGGTAATTGGACAGGGCTCGGGGGAAGCCCTGGTAATTGGAGAGAGCTCAGGGGAAGCCCTGGTAATCAGACAGGGCTCAGGGGAAGCCCTGGTAATTGGAGAGAACTTGGGGATGCCCTGGTAATCAGAGAGAGCTCGGGGATGCCCTGGTAATCGGAGAGAGCTCGGGGAAGCCCTGGTAATCAGAGAGGGCTGGGGGGAAGCCCTGGTAATTGGAAAGCACTCGGGGAAGCCCTGGTAATCGGAGAGAGCTCGGGGAAGCCCCGGCAATCGGACAGGGCTCAGGGGCAGCCCTGGTAATCGAAGAGAGCTCAGGGGAAGCCCTGGTAATTGGAGAGAGCTCAGGGGAAGCTCTGGTAATAGGACAGGGCTCAGGGGAAGCCCTGGTAATCGGAGAGGGTTCGGGGAAGCCCTGGTAATTGGGCAGGGCTCAGGGGAAGCCCTGGTAATCGAATAGAGCTCGGGGGAAGCCCTGGTAATCGGAGAGAGCGCGGGGGAAGACCTGGTAATTGGACATGGCTCAGGGGAAGCCCTGGTAATTGGCGAGAGCTCAGCGGAAGCCCTGGTAATCGGACAGTGCTCAGGGGAAGCCCTGGTAATTGGAGTGAGCTCCGGGGAAGCCCTGGTAATTGGAGAGAGCTCCGGGGAAGCCCTGGTAATCGGAGTGAGCTCGGTGAAGCCCTGGTAATCGGAGTGAGCTCGGGGAAGCCCTTGTAATTGGAGGGAGCTCAGAGGAAGCCATGGTAATTGGAGAGCACTTGGGGAAGCCCTGGTAATCAGACAGGGCTCAGGGGAAGCCCTGGTAATTGGACAGGGCTCAGCGGAAGCCCTGGTAATTGGTGAGAGCTCAGGGGAAGCCCTGGTAATCGGACAGGGCTCAGGGCAAGCCCTGGTAATCGGACAGGGCTCAGCGGAAGCGCTGGTAATCGGAGAGAGCTCAGGGAAGCCCTGGTAATCAGAGAGGGCTTGGGGGAAGCCCTGGCATTCGGACAGGGCTCAGGGGAAGCCCTGGTAATCGCAGAGAGCTCAGGCGAATCCCTGGTAATCGGAGAGAGCTCAGGGGAAGCACTGGTAATAGGAGAGGTCTCAGGGGAAGCTTTGGTAATCGGAAAGGGCTCTGGGAAGCCCTAGTAATCGGACAGGGCTCTGTGGAAGCCCTGGTAATTGGAGAGAGCTCGGGGGAAGATCTGGTAACCGGTGAGAGCTTAGGGGATGCTATGGTGATTGGACAGGGCTCAGGGGAAGCCCTGGTAATTGGAGAGAGCTCAGGGGAAGCCCTGGTAATTGGAGAGAGATCGCGGAAGCCCTGGTAATCAGAGAGAGCTCAGGGGAAGCCCTGGTAATTGGACAGGGCTCGGGGGAAGCCCTGGTAATTGGAGAGAGCTCAGGGGAAGCCCTGGTAATCAGACAGGGCTCAGGGGAAGCCCTGGTAATTGGAGAGAACTTGGGGATGCCCTGGTAATCAGAGAGAGCTCGGGGAAGCCCTGGTAATCGGAGAGAGCTCGGGGAAGCCCTGGTAATCAGAGAGGGCTCGGGGGAAGCCCTGGTAATCAGAAAGCACTCGGGGAAGCCCTGGTAATCGGAGAGAGCTCGGGGAAGCCCCGGCAATCGGACAGGGCTCAGGGGCAGCCCTTGTAATCGAAGAGAGCTCAGGGGAAGCCCTGGTAATTGGAGAGAGCTCAGGGGAAGCTCTGGTAATAGGACAGGGCTCAGGGGAAGCCCTGGTAATCGGAGAGGGTTCGGGGAAGCCCTGGTAATTGGGCAGGGCTCAGGGGAAGCCCTGGTAATCGAATAGAGCTCGGGGGAAGCCCTGGTAATCGGAGAGAGCGCGGGGGAAGACCTGGTAATTGGACATGGCTCAGGGGAAGCCCTGGTAATTGGAGAGAGCTCAGGGGAAGCCCTGGTAATCGGACAGTGCTCAGGGCAAGCCCTGGTAATCGGACAGGGCTCAGCGGAAGCGCTGGTAATCGGAGAGAGCTCGGGGAAGCCCTGGTAATCGGACAGGGCTCAGGGGAAGCCCTGGTAATTGGAGAGAGTTCAGGGGAATCTCTGGTAATTGGAGAGAGCTCAGGGGAAGCCCTGGTAATCGGAGAGAGCTCAGGGGAAGCTCTGGTAATTGGTGAGAGCTCAGGGGAAGCCCTGGTAATCGGAGAGAGCTCAGGGAAGCCCTGGTAATCGGAAAGCACTCGGGGAAGCCCTGGTAATTGGAGAGAGCTCAGGGGAAGCTCTGTTAATAGGACAGGGCTCAGGGGAAGCCCTGGTAATCGGAGAGGGTTCGGGGAAGCCCTGGTTATTGGGCAGGGCTCAGGGGAAGCCCTGGTAATCGAATAGAGCTCGGGGGAAGCCCTGGTAATCGGAGAGAGCGCGGGGGAAGCCCTGGTAATTGGACAGGGCTCAGGGGAAGCCCTGGTAATTGGAGAGAGCTCAGGGGAAGCCCTGGTAATTGGAGAGAGCTCGGGGAAGCCCTGGTATTCGGAGAGAGCTCGGTGAAGCCCTGTTAATCGGAGAGAGCTCAGGGAAGCCCTAGTAATCAGAGAGGGCTCGGGGGAAGCCCTCGTAAACGGAGAGAGCTCAGGGGAAGCCCTGCTAATAGGACAGGGCTCAGGGGAAGCCCCGGTAATCGGAGAGAGCTCGGGGGAAGCCCTGGTAATTGGAGAGCACTTGGGGAAGCCCTCGTAATCGGAGAGAGCTCGGGGAAGCCCTGGTAATCGGAGAGAGCTCAGGGAAGCCCTGGTAATCAGACAGGGCTCGGGGGAAGCCCTGGTAATCGGAGAGAGCTCAGGGGAAGCCATGGTAATAGGACAGGGCTCAGGGGAAGCTCTGGTAATAGGACAGGGCTCAGGGGAAGCCCTGGTAATCGGAAAGGGCTCGGGGAAGCCCTGGTAATCGGACAGGGCTCAGGTGAAGCCCTGCTAATCGGAGAGAGCTTGGGGCAGCCCTGGTAATCGGAGAGAGCTCGGGGAATCCCTGGTAATCGGAGAGAGCTCGGGGAAGCCTTGGTAATCGGAGAGAGCACAGAGGAAGACCTGATAATTGCGGAGCACTTGGGGAAGCCCTGGTAATCGGGGAAGCCCTGGTAATTGGACAGGGCTCGGGGGAAGCCCTGGTAATTGGAGAGAGCTCAGGGGAAGCCCTGGTAATCAGACAGGGCTGAGGGGAAGCCCTGGTAATCGGACAGGGCTCAGCGGTAGCGCTGGTAATCGGAGAGAGCTCGGGGAAGCCCTGGTAATCGGACAGGGCTCAGGGGAAGCCCTGGTAATTGGAGAGAGCTCAGGGGAATCTCTGGTAATTGGAGAGAGCTCAGGGGAAGCCCTGGTAATCGGAGAGAGCTCAGGGGAAGCTCTGGTAATTGGTGAGAGCTCAGGGGAAGCCCTGGTAATCGGAGAGAGCTCGGGGAAGCCCTGGTAATCGGAAAGCACTCGGGGAGCCCTGGAAATCGGAGAGAGCTCAGGGAAAGCCCTGGTAATTGGACAGGGCTCAGGGGAAGCCCTGGTAATTGGAGAGCACTTGGGGAAGCCCTGGTAATCGGAGAGAGCTCAGGGAAAGCCCTGGTAATTGGACAGGGCTCAGGGGAAGCCCTGGTAATAGGACACGGCTCAGGGGAAGCCCTGGTAATCGGAGAGGGCTCGGGGAAGCCCTGGTAATCGGACAGGGCTCAGGGGAAGCCCTGCTAATCGGAGAGAGCTCGGGGCAGCCCTGGTAATCGGAGAGAGCTCCGGGAAACCTTGGCAATCGGAGAGAGCTCGGGGAAGCCCTGGTAATTGGAGAGAGCTCAGGGGAAGCCCTCGTAATCGGAGAGAGCTCGGGGTAGCCCTGGTAATCGGAGAGAGCTCGGGGAAGCCTTGGTAATCGGAGAGAGCACAGAGGAAGACCTGATAATTGGGGAGCACTTGGGGAAGCCCTGGTAATCGGGGAAGCCCTGGTAATCGGAGAGAGCTCGGGGAAGCCCTGGTAATCGGAGAGAGCTCGGGGAAGCCCTGGTAATCAGAGAGGGCTTGGGGGAAGCCCTGGTATTCGGACAGGGCTCAGGGGAAGCCCTGGTAATCGCAGAGAGCTCAGGCGAATCCCTGGTAATCGGAGAGAGCTCAGGGGAAGCACTAGTAATAGGAGAGGTCTCCGGGGAAGCCCTGGTAATCGGAAAGGGCTCGGGGAAGCCCTGGTAATCGGACAGGGCTCTGTGGAAGCCCTGGTAATTGGAGAGAGCTCGGGGGAAGATCTGGTAACCGGTGAGAGCTTAGGGGATGCTATGGTGATTGGACAGGGCTCAGGGGAAGCCCTGGTAATTGGAGAGAGCTCAGGGGAAGCCTTGGTAATTGGAGAGAGATCGCGGAAGCCCTGGTAATCAGAGAGAGCTCAGGGGAAGCCCTGGTAATTGGACAGGGCTCGGGGGAAGCCCTGGTAATTGGAGAGAGCTCAGGGGAAGCCCTGGTAATCAGACAGGGCTCAGGGGAAGCCCTGGTAATTGGAGAGAACTTGGGGATGCCCTGGTAATCAGAGAGAGCTCGGGGAAGCCCTGGTAATCGGAGAGAGCTCGGGGAAGCCCTGGTAATCAGAGAGGGCTGGGGGGAAGCCCTGGTAATCGGAAAGCACTCGGGGAAGCCCTGGTAATCGGAGAGAGCTCGGGGAAGCCCCGGCAATCGGACAGGGCTCAGGGGCAGCCCTGGTAATCGAAGAGAGCTCAGGGGAAGCCCTGGATTTGGAGAGAGCTCAGGGGAAGCTCTGGTAATAGGACAGGGCTCAGGGGAAGCCCTGGTAATCGGAGAGGGTTCGGGGAAGCCCTGGTAATTGGGCAGGGCTCAGGGGAAGCCCTGGTAATCGAATAGAGCTCGGGGGAAGCCCTGGTAATCGGAGAGAGCGCGGGGGAAGACCTGGTAATTGGACATGGCTCAGGGGAAGCCCTGGTAATTGGAGAGAGCTCAGCGGAAGCCCTGGTAATCGGACAGTGTTCAGGGGAAGCCCTGGTAATTGGAGTGAGCTCCGGGGAAGCCCTGGTAATTGGAGAGAGCTCCGGGGAAGCCCTGGTAATCGGAGTGAGCTCGGTGAAGCCCTGGTAATCGGAGTGAGCTCGGGGAAGCCCTTGTAATTGGAGAGAGCTCAGAGGAAGCCATGGTAATTGGAGAGCACTTGGGGAAGCCCTGGTAATCAGACAGGGCTCAGGGGAAGCCCTGGTAATTGGACAGGGCTCAGCGGAAGCCCTGGTAATTGGTGAGAGCTCAGGGGAAGCCCTGGTAATCGGACAGGGCTCAGGGCAAGCCCTGGTAATCGGACAGGGCTCAGCGGAAGCGCTGGTAATCGGAGAGAGCTCGGGGAAGCCCTGGTAATCGGACAGGGCTCAGGGGAAGCCCTGGTAATTGGAGAGAGTTCAGGGGAATCTCTGGTAATTGGAGAGAGCTCAGGGGAAGCCCTGGTAATCGGAGAGAGCTCAGGGGAAGCACTGGTAATTGGTGAGAGCTCAGGGGAAGCCCTGGTAATCGGAGAGAGCTCAGGGAAGCCCTGGTAATCTGAAAGCACTCGGGGAAGCCCTGGTAATTGGAGAGAGCTCAGGGGAAGCTCTGGTAATAGGACAGGGCTCAGGGGAAGCCCTGGTAATCGGAGAGGGTTCGGGGAAGCCCTGGTTATTGGGCAGGGCTCAGGGGAAGCCCTGGTAATCGGAGAGAGCGCGGGGGAAGCCCTGGTAATTGGACAGGGCTCAGGGGAAGCCCTGGTAATTGGAGAGAGCTCAGGGGAAGCCCTGGTAATTGGAGAGAGCTCGGGGAAGCCCTGGTATTCGGAGAGAGCTCGGTGAAGCCCTGTTAATCCGAGAGAGCTCAGGGAAGCCCTAGTAATCAGAGAGGGCTCGGGGGAAGCCCTCGTAAATGGAGAGAGCTCAGGGGAAGCCCTGCTAATAGGACAGGGCTCAGGGGAAGCCCCGGTAATCGGAGAGAGCTCGGGGGAAGCCCTGGTAATTGGAGAGCACTTGGGGAAGCCCTCGTAATCGGAGAGAGCTCGGGGAAGCCCTGGTAATCGGAGAGAGCTCAGGGAAGCCCTGGTAATCAGAGAGGGCTCGGGGGAAGCCCTGGTAATCGGAGAGAGCTCAGGGGAAGCCCTGGTAATTGGACAGGGCTCAGGGGAAGCCCTGGTAATAGGACAAGGCTCAGGGGAAGCCCTGCTAATCGGAGAGAGCTCGGGGCAGCCCTGGTAATCGGAGAGAGATCCGGGAAACCTTGGCAATCGGAGAGAGCTCGGGGAAGCCCTGGTAATTGGAGAGAGCTCAGGGGAAGCCCTGGTAATCGGAGAGAGCTCGGGGAAGCCCTGGTAATCGGAGAGAGCTCGGGGAAGCCTTGGTAATCGGAGAGAGCACAGAGGAAGACCTGATAATTGGGGAGCACTTGGGGAAGCCCTGGTAATCGGGGAAGCCCTGGTAATCGGAGAGAGCTCGGGGAAGCCCTGGTAATCGGAGAGAGCTCAGGGAAGCCCTGGTAATCAGAGAGGGCTTGGGGGAAGCCCTGGTATTCGGACAGGGTTCAGGGGAAGCCCTGGTAATCGCAGAGAGCTCAGGCGAATCCCTGGTAATCGGAGATAGCTCAGGGGAAGCACTGGTAATAGGAGAGGTCTCAGGGGAAGCCCTGGTAATCAGAAAGGGCTCGGGGAAGCCCTGGTAATCGGACAGGGCTCGGTGGAAGCCCTGGTAATTGGAGAGAGCTCGGGGGAAGATCTTGTAACTGGTGAGAGCGTAGGGGATGCTATGGTGATTGGACAGGGCTCAGGGGAAGCCCTGGTAATTGGAGAGAGCTCAGGGGAAGCCCTGGTAATTGGAGAGAGATCGGGGAAGCCCTGGTAATCAGAGAGAGCTCAGGGAAGCCCTGGTAATTGGACAGGGCTCGGGGGAAGCCCTGGTAATTGGAGAGAGCTCAGGGGAAGCCCTGGTAATTGGAGAGAGATCGGGGAAGCCCTGGTAATCAGAGAGAGCTCAGGGGAAGCCCTGGTAATTGGACAGGGCTCGGGGGAAGCCCTGGTAATTGGAGAGAGCTCAGGGGAAGCCCTGGTAATCAGACAGGGCTCAGGGGAAGCCCTGGTAATTGGAGGGAACTTGGGGATGCCCTGGTAATCAGAGAGAGCTCGGGGAAGCCCTGGTAATCGGAGAGAGCTCGGGGAAGCCCTGGTAATCAGAGAGGGCTCGGGGGAAGCCCTGGTAATCGGAAAGCACTCGGGGAAGCCCTGGTAATCGGAGAGAGCTCGGGGAAGCCCCAGCAATCGGACAGGGCTCAGGGGCAGCCCTGGTAATCGAAGAGAGCTCAGGGGAAGCCCTGGTAATTGGAGAGAGCTCAGGGGAAGCTCTGGTAATAGGACAGGGCTCAGGGGAAGCCCTGGTAATCGGAGAGGGTTCAGGGAAGCCCTGGTAATTGGGCAGGGCTCAGGGGAAGCCCTGGTTATCGAATAGAGCTCGGGGGAAGCCCTGGTAATCGGAGAGAGCGCGGGGGAAGACCTGGTAATCGGACAGTGCTCAGGGGAAGCGTTGGTAATTGGAGTGAGCTCCGGGGAAGCCCTGGTAATTGGAGAGAGCTCCGGGGAAGCCCTGGTAATCGGAGTGAGCTCGGTGAAGCCCTGGTAATCGGAGTGAGCTCGGGGAAGCCCTTGTAATCGGAGAGAGCTAGAGGAAGCCCTGGTAATTGGAGAGCACTTGGGGAAGCCCTGGTAATCAGACAGGGCTCAGGGGAAGCCCTGGTAATTCGACAGGGCTCAGCGGAAGCCCTGGTAATTGGTGAGAGCTCAGGGGAAGCCCTGGTAATCGCACAGGGCTCAGGGCAAGCCCTGGTAATCGGACAGGTCTCAGCGGAAGCGCTGGTAATCGGAGAGAGCTCGGGGAAGCCCTGGTAATCGGACAGGGCTCAGGGGAAGCCCTGGTAATTGGATAGAGTTCAGGGGAATCTCTGATAATTGGAGAGAGCTCAGGGGAAGCCCTGGTAATCGGAGAGAGCTCAGGGAAGCCCTGGTAATCTGAAAGCACTCGGGGAAGCCCTGGTAATTGGATAGAGCTCAGGGGAAGCTCTGGTAATAGGACAGGGCTCAGGGGAAGCCCTGGTAATCGGAGAGGGTTCGGGGAAGCCCTGGTTATTGGGCAGGGCTCAGGGGAAGCCCTGGTAATAGAAGAGAGCGCGGGGGAAGCCCTGGTAATTGGACAGGGCTCAGGGGAAGCCCTGGTAATTGGAGAGAGCTCAGGGGAAGCCCTGGTAATTGGAGAGAGCTCGGGGAAGCCCTGGTATTCGGAGAGAGCTCGGTGAAGCCCTGTTAATCGGAGAGAGCTCAGGGAAGCCCTAGTAATCAGAGAGGGCTCGGGGGAAGCCCTCGTAAACGGAGAGAGCTCAGGGGAAGCCCTGCTAATAGGACAGGGCTCAGGGGAAGCCCCGGTAATCGGAGAGAGCTCGGGGGAAGCCCTGGTAATTGGAGAGCACTTGGGGAAGCCCTCGTAATCGGAGAGAGCTCGGGGAAGCCCTGGTAATCGGAGAGAGCTCAGGGAAGCCCTGGTAATCAGAGAGGGCTCGGGGGAAGCCCTGGTAATCGGAGAGAGCTCAGGGGAAGCCCTGGTAATTGGACAGGGCTCAGGGGAAGCCCTGGTAATAGGACAGGGCTCAGGGGAAGCCCTGGTAATCGGAGAGGGCTCGGGGAAGCCCTGGTAATCGGACAGGGCTCAGGGGAAGCCCTGCTAATCGGAGAGAGCTCGGGGCAGCCCTGGTAATCGGAGAGAGCTCCGGGAAACCTTGGCAATCAGAGAGAGCTCGGGGAAGCCCTGGTAATTGGAGAGAGCTCAGGGGAAGCCCTGGTAATCGGAGAGAGCTCGGGGAAGCCCTCGTAATCGGAGAGAGCTCGGGGAAGCCTTGGTAATCGGAGAGAGCACAGAGGAAGACCTGATAATTGGGGAGCACTTGGGGAAGCACTGGTAATCGGGGAAGCCCTGGTAATCGGAGAGAGCTCGGGGAAGCCCTGGTAATCGGAGAGACCTCGGGGAAGCCCTGGTAATCAGAGAGGGCTTGGGGGAAGCCCTGGTATTCGGACAGGGCTCAGGGGAAGCCCTGGTAATCGCAGAGAGCTCAGGCGAATCCCTGGTAATCGGAGAGAGCTCAGGGGAAGCCCTGGTAATCGGAAAGGGCTCGGGGAAGCCCTGGTAATCGGACAGGGCTCTGTGGAAGCCCTGGTAATTGGAGAGAGCTCGGGGGAAGATCTGGTAACCGGTGAGAGCGTAGGGGATGCTATGGTGATTGGACAGGGCTCAGGGGAAGCCCTGGTAAATGGAGAGAGCTCAGGGGAAGCCCTGGTAATTGGATAGAGATCGGGGAAGCCCTGGTAATCAGAGAGAGCTCAGGGAAGCCCTGGTAATTGGACAGGGCTCGGGGGAAGCCCTGGTAATTGGAGAGAGCTCAGGGGAAGCCCTGGTAATCAGACAGGGCTCAGGGGAAGCCCTGGTAATTGGAGAGAACTTGGGGATGCCCTGGTAATCAGAGAGAGCTCGGGGAAGCCCTGTTAATCGGAGAGAGCTCGGGGAAGCCCTGGTAATCAGAAAGGGCTCGGGGGAAGCCCTGGTAATCGGAAAGCACTCGGGGAAGCCCTGGTAATCGGAGAGAGCTCGGGGAAGCCCCGGCAATCGGACAGGGCTCAGGGGCAGCCCTGGTAAGCGAAGAGAGCTCAGGGGAAGCCCTGGTAATTGGAGAGACCTCAGGGGAAGCTCTGATAATAGGACAGGGCTCAGGGGAAGCCCTGGTAATCGGAGAGGGTTCGGGGAAGCCCTGGTAATTGGGCAGGGCTCAGGGGAAGCCCTGGTAATCGAATAGAGCTCGGGGGAAGCCCTGGTAATCGGAGAGAGCGCGGGGGAAGACCTGGTAATTGGACATGGCTCAGGGGAAGCCCTGGTAATTGGAGAGAGCTCAGGGGAAGCCCTGGTAATCGGACAGTGCTCAGGGGAAGCCCTGGTAATTGGAGTGAGCTCCGGGGAAGCCCTGGTAATTGGAGAGAGCTCCGGGGAAGCCCTGGTAATCGGAGTGAGCTCGGTGAAGACCTGGTAATCGGAGTGAGCTCGGGGAAGCCCTGTAATCGGAGAGAGCTCAGAGGAAGCCCTGGTAATTGGAGAGCACTTGGGGAAGCCCTGGTAATCAGACAGGGCTCAGGGGAAGCCCTGGTAATTGGACAGGGCTCAGCGGAAGCCCTGGTAATTGGTGAGAGCTCAGGGGAAGCCGTGGTAATCGGTCAGGGCTCAGGGCAAGCCCTGGTAATCGGACAGGGCTCATCGGAAGCGCTGGTAATCGGAGAGAGCTCGGGGAAGCCCTGGTAATCAGAGAGGGCTTGGGGGAAGCCCTGGTATTCGGACAGGGCTCAGGGGATGCCCTGGTAATCGAAGAAAGCTCAGGCGAATCCCTGGTAATCGGAGAGAGCTCAGGGGAAGCACTGGTAATAGGAGAGGTCTCAGGGGAAGCCCTGGTAATCGGAGAGGGCTCGGGGAAGCCCTGGTAATCGGACAGGGCTCTGTGGAAGCCCTGGTAATCGGAGAGAGCTCAGGGGAAGACCTGGTAACCGGTGAGAGCTCAGGGGAAGCCCTGGTAATTGGAGAGAGCTGGGGAAGCCCTGGTAATCAGAGAGAGCTCAGGGGAAGCCCTGGTAATTGGACAGGGCTCGGGGGAAGCCCTGGTAATTGGAGAGAGCTCAGGGGAAGCCCTGGTAATCAGACAGGGCTCCGGGGAAGCCCTGGTAATTGGAGAGAGCTCGGGGAAGCCCTGGTAATCGGACAGGGCTCAGGGGAAGCCCTGGTAATTGGAGAGAGTTCAGGGGAATCTCTGGTAATTGGAGAGAGCTCAGGGGAAGCCCTGGTAATCGGAGAGAGCTCAGGGGAAGCTCTGGTAATTGGTGAGAGCTCAGGGGAAGCCCTGGTAATCGGAGAGAGCTCAGGGAAGCCCTGGTAATCGGAAAGCACTCGGGGAAGCCCTGGTAATTGGAGAGAGCTCAGGGGAAGCTCTGGTAATAGGACAGGGCTCAGTGGAAGCCCTGGTAATCGGAGAGGTTTCGGGGAAGCCCTGGTTATTGGGCAGGGCTCAGGGGAAGCCCTGGTAATCGAATAGAGCTCGGGGGAAGCCCTGGTAATCGGAGAGAGCGCGGGGGAAGCCCTGGTAATTGGACAGGGCTCAGGGGAAGCCCTGGTAATTGGAGAGAGCTCAGGGGAAGCCCTGGTAATTGGAGAGAGCTCGGGGAAGCCCTGGTATTCGGAGAGAGCTCGGTGAAGCCCTGTTAATCGGAGAGAGCTCAGGGAAGCCCTAGTAATCAGAGAGGGCTCGGGGGAAGCCCTCGTAAACGGAGAGAGCTCAGGGGAAGCCCTGCTAATAGGACAGGGCTCAGGGGAAGCCCCGGTAATCGGAGAGAGCTCGGGGGAAGCCCTGGTAATTGGAGAGCACTTGGGGAAGCCCTCGTAATCGGAGAGAGCTCGGGGAAGCCCTGGTAATCGGAGAGAGCTCAGGGAAGCCCTGGTAATTAGAGAGGGCTCGGGGGAAGCCCTGGTAATCGGAGAGAGCTCAGGGGAAGCCATGGTAATAGGACAGGGCTCAGGGGAAGCTCTGGTAATAGGACAGGGCTCAGGGGAAGCCCTGGTAATCGGAGAGGGCTCGGGGAAGCCCTGGTAATTGGACAGGGCTCAGGTGAAGCCCTGCTAATCGGAGAGAGCTCGGGGCAGCCCTGGTAATCGGAGAGAGCTCCGGGAAACCTTGGTAATCGGAGAGAGCTCGGGGAAGCCCTGGTAATTGGAGAGAGCTCAGGGGAAGCCCTGGTAATCGGAGAGAGCTCGGGGAATCCCTGGTAATCGGAGAGAGCTCGGGGAAGCCTTGGTAATCGGAGAGAGCACAGAGGAAGACCTGATAATTGGGGAGCACTTGGGGAAGCCTTGGTAATCGGGGAAGCCCTGGTAATCGCAGAGAGCTCGGGGAAGCCCTGGTAATCGGAGAGAGCTCGGGGAAGCCCTGGTAATCAGAGAGGGCTTGGGGGAAGCCCTGGTATTCGGATAGGGCTCAGGGGATGCCCTGGTAATCGGAGAAAGCTCAACCGAATCCCTGGTAATCGGAGAGAGCTCAGGGGAAGCACTGGTAATAGGAGAGGTCTCAGGGGAAGCCCTAGTAATCGGAGAGGGCTCGGGGAAGCCCTGGTAATCGGACAGGGCTCTGTGGAAGCCCTGGTAATCGGAGAGAGCTCGGGGGAAGACCTGGTAACCGGTGAGAGCTCAGGGGAAGCCCTGGTAATTGGAGAGATCTGGGGAAGCCCTGGTAATCAGAGAGAGCTCAGGGGAAGCCTTGGTAATTGGCAGAGTTCAGGGGAATCTCTGGTAATTGGAGAGAGCTCAGGGGAAGCCCTGGTAATCGGAGAGAGCTCAGGGGAAGCTCTGGTAATTGGTGAGAGCTCAGGGGAAGCCCTGGTAATCGGAGAGAGCTCAGGGAAGCCCTGGTAATCGGAAAGTACTCGGGGAAGCCCTGGTAATTGGAGAGATCTCAGGGGAAGCTCTGGTAATAGGACAGGGCTCAGGGGAAGCCCTGGTAATCGGAGAGGGTTCGGGGAAGCCCTGGTTATTGGGCAGGGCTCAGGGGAAGCCCTGGTAATCGAATAGAGCTCGGGGGAAGCCCTGGTAATCGGAGAGAGCGCGGGGGAAGCCCTGGTAATGGGACGGGGCTCAGGGGAAGCCCTGGTAATTGGAGAGAGCTCAGGGGAAGCCCTGGTAATTGGAGAGAGCTCGGGGAAGCCCTGGTATTCGGAGAGAGCTCGGTGAAGCCCTGTTAATCGGAGAGAGCTCAGGGAAGCCCTAGTAATCAGAGAGGGCTCGGGGGAAGCCCTCGTAAACGGAGAGAGCTCAGGGGAAGCCCTGCTAATAGGACAGGGCTCAGGGGAAGCCCCGGTAATCGGAGAGAGCTCGGGGGAAGCCCTGGTAATTGGAGAGCACTTGGGGAAGCCCTCGTAATCGGAGAGAGCTCGGGGAAGCCCTGGTAATCGGAGAGAGCTCAGGGAAGCCCTGGTAATCCGAGAGGGCTCGGGGGAAGCCCTGGTAATCGGAGAGAGCTCAGGGGAAGCCATGGTAATAGGACAGGGCTCAGGGGAAGCTCTGGTAATAGGACAGGGCTCAGGGGAAGCCCTGGTAATCGGAGAGGGCTCGGGGAAGCCCTGGTAATTGGACAGGGCTCAGGTGAAGCCCTGCTAATCGGAGAGAGCTCGGGGCAGCCCTGGTAATCGGAGAGAGCTCCGGGAAACCTTGGTAATCGGAGAGAGCTCGGGGAAGCCCTGGTAATTGGAGAGAGCTCAGGGGAAGCCCTGGTAATCGGAGAGAGCTCGGGGAATCCCTGGTAATCGGAGAGAGCTCGGGGAAGCCTTGGTAATCGGAGAGAGCACAGAGGAAGACCTGATAATTGGGGAGCACTTGGGGAAGCCCTGGTAATCGGGGAAGCCCTGGTAATCGGAGAGAGCTCGTGGAAGCCCTGGTAATCGGAGAGCGCTCGGGGAAGCCCTGGTAATCAGTGAGGGCTTGGGGGAAGCCCTGGTATTCGGACAGGGCTCAGGGGATGCCCTGGTAATCGGAGAAAGCTCAGGCGAATCCCTGGTAATCGGAGAGAGCTCAGGGGAAGCAGTGGTAATAGGAGAGGTCTCAGGGGAAGCCCTGGTAATCGGAGAGGGCTCGGGGAAGCCCTGGTAATCGGACAGGGCTCTGTGGAAGCCCTGGTAATCGGAGAGAGCTCGGGGGAAGACCTGGTAACCGGTGAGAGCTCAGGGGAAGCCCTGGTAATTGGAGAGAGCTGGGGAAGCCCTGGTAATCAGAGAGAGCTCAGGGGAAGCCCTGGTAATTGGACAGGGCTCGGGGGAAGCCCTGGTAATTGGAGAGAGTTCAGGGGAATCTCTGGTAATTGGAGAGAGCTCAGGGGAAGCCCTGGTAATCGGAGAGAGCTCAGGGGAAGCTCTGGTAATTGGTGAGAGCTCAGGGGAAGCCCTGGTAATCGGCGAGAGCTCAGGGAAGCCCTGGTAATCGGAAAGCACTCGGGGAAGCCCTGGTAATTGGAGAGAGCTCAGGGGAAGCTCTGGTAATAGGACAGGGCTCAGGGGAAGCCCTGGTAATCGGAGAGGGTTCGGGGAAGCCCTGGTAATTGGAGAGAGCTCAGGGGAAGCCCTGGTAATTGGAGAGAGCTCGGGGAAGCCCTGGTATTCGGAGAGAGCTCGGTGAAGCCCTGTTAATCGGAGAGAGCTCAGGGAAGCCCTAGTAATCAGAGAGGGCTCGGGGGAAGCCCTCGTAAACGGAGAGAGCTCAGGGGAAGCCCTGCTAATAGGACAGGGCTCAGGGGAAGCCCCGGTAATCGGAGAGAGCTCGGGGGAAGCCCTGGTAATTGGAGAGCACTTGGGGAAGCCCTCGTAATCGGAGAGAGCTCGGGGAAGCCCTGGTAATCGGAGAGAGCTCAGGGAAGCCCTGGTAATCAGAGAGGGCTCGGGGGAAGCCCTGGTAATCGGAGAGAGCTCAGGGGAAGCCATGGTAATAGGACAGGGCTCAGGGGAAGCTCTGGTAATAGGACAGGACTCGGGGGAAGCCCTGGTAATCGGAGAGGGCTCGGGGAAGCCCTGGTAATTGGACAGGGCTCAGGTGAAGCCCTGCTAATCGGAGAGAGCTCGGGGCAGCCCTGGTAATCGGAGAGAGCTCCGGGAAACCTTGGTAATCGGAGAGAGCTCGGGGAAGCCCTGGTAATTGGAGAGAGCTCAGGGGAAGCCCTTGTAATCGGAGAGAGCTCGGGGAATCCCTGGTAATCGGAGAGAGCTCGGGGAAGCCCTGGTAATCAGAGAGGGCTTGGGGGAAGCCCTGGTATTCAGACAGGGCTCAGGGGAAGCCCTGGTAATCGCAGAGAGCTCAGGCGAATCCCTGGTAATCGGAGAGAGCTCAGGGGAAGCACTGGTAATAGGAGAGGTCTCAGGGGAAGCCCTGGTAATCGGAAAGGGCTCGGGGAAGCCCTGGTAATCGGACAGGGCTCTGTGGAAGCCCTGGTAATTGGAGAGAGCTCGGGGGAAGATCTGGTAACCGGTGAGAGCTTAGGGGATGCTATGGTGATTGGACAGGGCTCAGGGGAAGCCCTGGTAATTGGAGAGAGCTCAGGGGAAGCCTTGGTAATTGGAGAGAGATCGCGGAAGCCCTGGTAATCAGAGAGAGCTCAGGGGAAGCCCTGGTAATTGGACAGGGCTCGGGGGAAGCCCTGGTAATTGGAGAGAGCTCAGGGGAAGCCCTGGTAATCAGACAGGGCTCAGGGGAAGCCCTGGTAATTGGAGAGAACTTGGGGATGCCCTGGTAATCAGAGAGAGCTCGGGGAAGCCCTGGTAATCAGAGAGGGCTGGGGGGAAGCCCTGGTAATCGGAAAGCACTCGGGGAAGCCCTGGTAATCGGAGAGAGCTCGGGGAAGCCCCGGCAATCGGACAGGGCTCAGGGGCAGCCCTGGTAATCGAAGAGAGCTCAGGGGAAGCCCTGGTAATTGGAGAGAGCTCAGGGGAAGCTCTGGTAATAGGACAGGGCTCAGGGGAAGCCCTGGTAATCGGAGAGGGTTCGGGGAAGCCCTGGTAATTGGGCAGGGCTCAGGGGAAGCCCTGGTAATCGAATAGAGCTCGGGGGAAGCCCTGGTAATCGGAGAGAGCGCGGGGGAAGACCTGGTAATTGGACATGGCTCAGGGGAAGCCCTGGTAATTGGAGAGAGCTCAGCGGAAGCCCTGGTAATCGGACAGTGCTCAGGGGAAGCCCTGGTAATTGGAGTGAGCTCCGGGGAAGCCCTGGTAATTGGAGAGAGCTCCGGGGAAGCCCTGGTAATCGGAGTGAGCTCGGTGAAGACCTGGTAATCGGAGTGAGCTCGGGGAAGCCCTGTAATCGGAGAGAGCTCAGAGGAAGCCCTGGTAATTGGAGAGCACTTGGGGAAGCCCTGGTAATCAGACAGGGCTCAGGGGAAGCCCTGGTAATTGGACAGGGCTCAGCGGAAGCCCTGGTAATTGGTGAGAGCTCAGGGGAAGCCGTGGTAATCGGTCAGGGCTCAGGGCAAGCCCTGGTAATCGGACAGGGCTCATCGGAAGCGCTGGTAATCAGAGAGAGCTCGGGGAAGCCCTGGTAATCAGAGAGGGCTTGGGGGAAGCCCTGGTATTCGGACAGGGCTCAGGGGATGCCCTGGTAATCGAAGAAAGCTCAGGCGAATCCCTGGTAATCGGAGAGAGCTCAGGGGAAGCACTGGTAATAGGAGAGGTCTCAGGGGAAGCCCTGGTAATCGGAGAGGGCTCGGGGAAGCCCTGGTAATCGGACAGGGCTCTGTGGAAGCCCTGGTAATCGGAGAGAGCTCAGGGGAAGACCTGGTAACCGGTGAGAGCTCAGGGGAAGCCCTGGTAATTGGAGAGAGCTGGGGAAGCCCTGGTAATCAGAGAGAGCTCAGGGGAAGCCCTGGTAATTGGACAGGGCTCGGGGGAAGCCCTGGTAATTGGAGAGAGCTCAGGGCAAGCCCTGGTAATCAGACAGGGCTCCGGGGAAGCCCTGGTAATTGGAGAGAGCTCGGGGAAGCCCTGGTAATCGGACAGGGCTCAGGGGAAGCCCTGGTAATTGGAGAGAGTTCAGGGGAATCTCTGGTAATTGGAGAGAGCTCAGGGGAAGCCCTGGTAATCGGAGAGAGCTCAGGGGAAGCTCTGGTAATTGGTGAGAGCTCAGGGGAAGCCCTGGTAATCGGAGAGAGCTCAGGGAAGTCCTGGTAATCGGAAAGCACTCGGGGAAGCCCTGGTAATTGGAGAGAGCTCAGGGGAAGCTCTGGTAATAGGACAGGGCTCAGGGGAAGCCCTGGTAATCGGAGAGGGTTCGGGGAAGCCCTGGTTATTGGGCAGGGCTCAGGGGAAGCCCTGGTAATCGAATAGAGCTCGGGGGAAGCCCTGGTAATCGGAGAGAGCGCGGGGGAAGCCCTGGTAATTGGACAGGGCTCAGGGGAAGCCCTGGTAATTGGAGAGAGCTCAGGGGAAGCCCTGGTAATTGGAGAGAGCTCGGGGAAGCCCTGGTATTCGGAGAGAGCTCGGTGAAGCCCTGTTAATCGGAGAGAGCTCAGGGAAGCCCTAGTAATCAGAGAGGGCTCGGGGGAAGCCCTCGTAAACGGAGAGAGCTCAGGGGAAGCCCTGCTAATAGGACAGGGCTCAGGGGAAGCCCCGGTAATCGGAGAGAGCTCGGGGGAAGCCCTGGTAATTGGAGAGCACTTGGGGAAGACCTCGTAATCGGAGAGAGCTCGGGGAAGCCCTGGTAATCGGAGAGAGCTCAGGGAAGCCCTGGTAATCAGAGAGGGCTCGGGGGAAGCCCTGGTAATCGGAGAGAGCTCAGGGGAAGCCATGGTAATAGGAAAGGGCTCAGGGGAAGCTCTGGTAATAGGACAGGGCTCAGGGGAAGCCCTGGTAATCGGAGAGGGCTCGGGGAAGCCCTGGTAATTGGACAGGGCTCAGGTGAAGCCCTGCTAATCGGAGAGAGCTCGGGGCAGCCCGGGTAATCGGAGAGAGCTCCGGGAAACCTTGGTAATCGGAGAGAGCTCGGGGAAGCCCTGGTAATTGGAGAGAGCTCAGGGGAAGCCCTGGTAATCGGAGAGAGCTCGGGGAATCCCTGGTAATCGGAGAGAGCTCGGGGAAGCCTTGGTAATCGGAGAGAGCACAGAGGAAGACCTGATAATTGGGGAGCACTTGGGGAAGCCCTGGTAATCGGGGAAGCCCTGGTAATCGGAGAGAGCTCGGGGAAGCCCTGGTAATCGGAGAGAGCTCGGGGAAGCCCTGGTAATCAGAGAGGGCTTGGGGGAAGCCCTGGTATTCGGACAGGGCTCAGGGGATGCCCTGGTAATCGGAGAAAGCTCTGGCGAATCCCTGGTAATCGGAGAGAGCTCAGGGGAAGCTCTGGTAATAGGAGAGGTCTCAGGGGAAGCCCTGGTAATCGGAGAGGGCTCGGGGAAACCCTGGTAATCGGACAGGGCTCTGTGGAAGCCCTGGTAATCGGAGAGAGCTCGGGGGAAGACCTGGTAACCGGTGAGAGCTCAGGGGAAGCCCTGGTAATTGGAGAGAGCTGGGGAAGCCCTGGTAATCAGAGAGAGCTCAGGGGAAGCCCTGGTAATTGGACAGGGCTCGGGGGAAGCCCTGGTAATTGGAGAGAGCTCAGGGGAAGCCCTGGTAATCAGACAGGGCTCCGGGGAAGCCCTGGTAATTGGAGAGAGCTCGGGGAAGCCCTGGTAATCGGACAGGGCTCAGGGGAAGCCCTGGTAATTGGAGAGAGTTCAGGGGAATCTCTGGTAATTGGAGAGAGCTCAGGGGAAGCCCTGGTAATCGGAGAGAGCTCAGGGGAAGCTCTGGTAATTGGTGAGAGCTCAGGGGAAGCCCTGGTAATCGGAGAGAGCTCAGGGAAGCCCTGGTAATCGGAAAGCACTCGGGGAAGCCCTGGTAATTGGAGAGAGCTCAGGGGAAGCTCTGGTAATAGGACAGGGCTCAGGGGAAGCCCTGGTAATCGGAGAGGGTTCGGGGAAGCCCTGGTTATTGGGCAGGGCTCAGGGGAAGCCCTGGTAATCGAATAGAGCTCGGGGGAAGCCCTGGTAATCGGAGAGAGCGCGGGGGAAGCCCTGGTAATTGGACAGGGCTCAGGGGAAGCCCTGGTAATTGGAGAGAGCTCAGGGGAAGCCCTGGTAATTGGAGAGAGCTCGGGGAAGCCCTGGTATTCGGAGAGAGCTCGGTGAAGCCCTGTTAATCGGAGAGAGCTCAGGGAAGCCCTAGTAATCAGAGAGGGCTCGGGGGAAGCCCTCGTAAACGGAGAGAGCTCAGGGGAAGCCCTGCTAATAGGACAGGGCTCAGGGGAAGCCCCGGTAATCGGAGAGAGCTCGGGGAAGCCCTGGTAATTGGAGAGCACTTGGGGTTGCCCTGGTAATCGGAGAGAGCTCGGGGGAAGCCCTGGTAATCGGAGAGAGCTCAGGGAAGCCCTGGTAATCAGAGAGGGCTCGGGGGAAGCCCTGGTAATCGGAGAGAGCTCAGGGGAAGCCATGGTAATAGGACAGGGCTCAGGGGAAGCTCTGGTAATAGGACAGGGCTCAGGGGAAGCCCTGTTAATCGGAGAGGGCTCGGGGAAGCCCTGGTAATTGGACAGGGCTCAGGTGAAGCCCTGCTAATCGGAGAGAGCTCGGGGCAGCCCGGGTAATCGGAGAGAGCTCCGGGAAACCTTGGTAATCGGAGAGAGCTCGGGGAAGCCCTGGTAATTGGAGAGAGCTCAGGGGAAGCCCTGGTAATCGGAGAGAGCTCGGGGCAGCCCTGGTAATCGGAGAGAGCTCCGGGAAACCTTGGTAATCGGAGAGAGCTCGGGGAAGCCCTGGTAATTGGAGAGAGCTCAGGGGAAGCCCTGGTAATCGGAGAGAGCTCGGGGAATCCCTGGTAATCGGAGAGAGCTCGGGGAAGCCTTGGTAATCGGAGAGAGCACAGAGGAAGACCTGATAATTGGGGAGCACTTGGGGAAGCCCTGGTAATCGGGGAAGCCCTGGTAATCGGAGAGAGCTCGGGGAAGCCCTGGTAATCGGAGAGAGCTCGGGGAAGCCCTGGTACTCAGAGAGGGCTTGGGGGAAGCCCTGGTATTCGGACAGGGCTCAGGGGATGCCCTGGTAATCGGAGAAAGCTCAGGCGAATCCCTGGTAATCGGAGAGAGCTCAGGGGAAGCACTGGTAATAGGAGAGGTCTCAGGGGAAGCCCTAGTAATCGGAGAGGGCTCGGGGAAGCCCTGGTAATCGGACAGGGCTCTGTGGAAGCCCTGGTAATCGGAGAGAGCTCGGGGGAAGACCTGGTAACCGGTGAGAGCTCAGGGGAAGCCCTGGTAATTGGAGAGATCTGGGGAAGCCCTGGTAATCAGAGAGAGCTCAGGGGAAGCCTTGGTAATTGGCAGAGTTCAGGGGAATCTCTGGTAATTGGAGAGAGCTCAGGGGAAGCCCTGGTAATCGGAGAGAGCTCAGGGGAAGCTCTGGTAATTGGTGAGAGCTCAGGGGAAGCCCTGGTAATCGGAGAGAGCTCAGGGAAGCCCTGGTAATCGGAAAGTACTCGGGGAAGCCCTGGTAATTGGAGAGAGCTCAGGGGAAGCTCTGGTAATAGGACAGGGCTCAGGGGAAGCCCTGGTAATCGGAGAGGGCTCGGGGAAGCCCTGGTAATTGGACAGGGCTCAGGTGAAGCCCTGCTAATCGGAGAGAGCTCGGGGCAGCCCTGGTAATCGGAGAGAGCTCCGGGAAACCTTGGTAATCGGAGAGAGCTCGGGGAAGCCCTGGTAATTGGAGAGAGCTCAGGGGAAGCCCTTGTAATCGGAGAGAGCTCGGGGAATCCCTGGTAATCGGAGAGAGCTCGGGGAAGCCCTGGTAATCAGAGAGGGCTTGGGGGAAGCCCTGGTATTCAGACAGGGCTCAGGGGAAGCCCTGGTAATCGCAGAGAGCTCAGGCGAATCCCTGGTAATCGGAGAGAGCTCAGGGGAAGCACTGGTAATAGGAGAGGTCTCAGGGGAAGCCCTGGTAATCGGAAAGGGCTCGGGGAAGCCCTGGTAATCGGACAGGGCTCTGTGGAAGCCCTGGTAATTGGAGAGAGCTCGGGGGAAGATCTGGTAACCGGTGAGAGCTTAGGGGATGCTATGGTGATTGGACAGGGCTCAGGGGAAGCCCTGGTAATTGGAGAGAGCTCAGGGGAAGCCTTGGTAATTGGAGAGAGATCGCGGAAGCCCTGGTAATCAGAGAGAGCTCAGGGGAAGCCCTGGTAATTGGACAGGGCTCGGGGGAAGCCCTGGTAATTGGAGAGAGCTCAGGGGAAGCCCTGGTAATCAGACAGGGCTCAGGGGAAGCCCTGGTAATTGGAGAGAACTTGGGGATGCCCTGGTAATCAGAGAGAGCTCGGGGAAGCCCTGGTAATCGGAGAGAGCTCGGGGAAGCCCTGGTAATCGGAGAGAGCTCGGGGAAGCCCCGGCAATCGGACAGGGCTCAGGGGCAGCCCTGGTAATCGAAGAGAGCTCAGGGGAAGCCCTGGTAATTGGAGAGAGCTCAGGGGAAGCTCTGGTAATAGGACAGGGCTCAGGGGAAGCCCTGGTAATCGGAGAGGGTTCGGGGAAGCCCTGGTAATTGGGCAGGGCTCAGGGGAAGCCCTGGTAATCGAATAGAGCTCGGGGGAAGCCCTGGTAATCGGAGAGAGCGCGGGGGAAGACCTGGTAATTGGACATGGCTCAGGGGAAGCCCTGGTAATTGGAGAGAGCTCAGCGGAAGCCCTGGTAATCGGACAGTGCTCAGGGGAAGCCCTGGTAATTGGAGTGAGCTCCGGGGAAGCCCTGGTAATTGGTGAGAGCTCCGGGGAAGCCCTGGTAATCGGAGTGAGCTCGGTGAAGACCTGGTAATCGGAGTGAGCTCGGGGAAGCCCTGTAATCGGAGAGAGCTCAGAGGAAGCCCTGGTAATTGGAGAGCACTTGGGGAAGCCCTGGTAATCAGACAGGGCTCAGGGGAAGCCCTGGTAATTGGACAGGGCTCAGCGGAAGCCCTGGTAATTGGTGAGAGCTCAGGGGAAGCCGTGGTAATCGGTCAGGGCTCAGGGCAAGCCCTGGTAATCGGACAGGGCTCATCGGAAGCGCTGGTAATCGGAGAGAGCTCGGGGAAGCCCTGGTAATCAGAGAGGGCTTGGGGGAAGCCCTGGTATTCGGACAGGGCTCAGGGGATGCCCTGGTAATCGAAGAAAGCTCAGGCGAATCCCTGGTAATCGGAGAGAGCTCAGGGGAAGCACTGGTAATAGGAGAGGTCTCAGGGGAAGCCCTGGTAATCGGAGAGGGCTCGGGGAAGCCCTGGTAATCGGACAGGGCTCTGTGGAAGCCCTGGTAATCGGAGAGAGCTCAGGGGAAGACCTGGTAACCGGTGAGAGCTCAGGGGAAGCCCTGGTAATTGGAGAGAGCTGGGGAAGCCCTGGTAATCAGAGAGAGCTCAGGGGAAGCCCTGGTAATTGGACAGGGCTCGGGGGAAGCCCTGGTAATTGGAGAGAGCTCAGGGGAAGCCCTGGTAATCAGACAGGGCTCCGGGGAAGCCCTGGTAATTGGAGAGAGCTCGGGGAAGCCCTGGTAATCGGACAGGGCTCAGGGGAAGCCCTGGTAATTGGAGAGAGTTCAGGGGAATCTCTGGTAATTGGAGAGAGCTCAGGGGAAGCCCTGGTAATCGGAGAGAGCTCAGGGGAAGCTCTGGTAATTGGTGAGAGCTCAGGGGAAGCCCTGGTAATCGGAGAGAGCTCAGGGAAGCCCTGGTAATCGGAAAGCACTCGGGGAAGCCCTGGTAATTGGAGAGAGCTCAGGGGAAGCTCTGGTAATAGGACAGGGCTCAGGGGAAGCCCTGGTAATCGGAGAGGGTTCGGGGAAGCCCTGGTTATTGGGCAGGGCTCAGGGGAAGTCCTGGTAATCGAATAGAGCTCGGGGGAAGCCCTGGTAATCGGAGAGAGCGCGGGGGAAGCCCTGGTAATTGGACAGGGCTCAGGGGAAGCCCTGGTAATTGGAGAGAGCTCAGGGGAAGCCCTGGTAATTGGAGAGAGCTCGGGGAAGCCCTGGTATTCGGAGAGAGCTCGGTGAAGCCCTGTTAATCGGAGAGAGCTCAGGGAAGCCCTAGTAATCAGAGAGGGCTCGGGGGAAGCCCTCGTAAACGGAGAGAGCTCAGGGGAAGCCCTGCTAATAGGACAGGGCTCAGGGGAAGCCCCGGTAATCGGAGAGAGCTCGGGGGAAGCCCTGGTAATTGGAGAGCACTTGGGGAAGCCCTCGTAATCGGAGAGAGCTCGGGGAAGCCCTGGTAATCGGAGAGAGCTCAGGGAAGCCCTGGTAATCAGAGAGGGCTCGGGGGAAGCCCTGGTAATCGGAGAGAGCTCAGGGGAAGCCATGGTAATAGGACAGGGCTCAGGGGAAGCTCTGGTAATAGGACAGGGCTCAGGGGAAGCCCTGTTAATCGGAGAGGGCTCGGGGAAGCCCTGGTAATTGGACAGGGCTCAGGTGAAGCCCTGCTAATCGGAGAGAGCTCGGGGCAGCCCGGGTAATCGGAGAGAGCTCCGGGAAACCTTGGTAATCGGAGAGAGCTCGGGGAAGCCCTGGTAATTGGAGAGAGCTCAGGGGAAGCCCTGGTAATCGGAGAGAGCTCGGGGCAGCCCTGGTAATCGGAGAGAGCTCCGGGAAACCTTGGTAATCGGAGAGAGCTCGGGGAAGCCCTGGTAATTGGAGAGAGCTCAGGGGAAGCCCTGGTAATCGGAGAGAGCTCGGGGAATCCCTGGTAATCGGAGAGAGCTCGGGGAAGCCTTGGTAATCGGAGAGAGCACAGAGGAAGACCTGATAATTGGGGAGCACTTGGGGAAGCCCTGGTAATCGGGGAAGCCCTGGTAATCGGAGAGAGCTCGGGGAAGCCCTGGTAATCGGAGAGAGCTCGGGGAAGCCCTGGTACTCAGAGAGGGCTTGGGGGAAGCCCTGGTATTCGGACAGGGCTCAGGGGATGCCCTGGTAATCGGAGAAAGCTCAGGCGAATCCCTGGTAATCGGAGAGAGCTCAGGGGAAGCACTGGTAATAGGAGAGGTCTCAGGGGAAGCCCTAGTAATCGGAGAGGGCTCGGGGAAGCCCTGGTAATCGGACAGGGCTCTGTGGAAGCCCTGGTAATCGGAGAGAGCTCGGGGGAAGACCTGGTAACCGGTGAGAGCTCAGGGGAAGCCCTGGTAATTGGAGAGATCTGGGGAAGCCCTGGTAATCAGAGAGAGCTCAGGGGAAGCCTTGGTAATTGGCAGAGTTCAGGGGAATCTCTGGTAATTGGAGAGAGCTCAGGGGAAGCCCTGGTAATCGGAGAGAGCTCAGGGGAAGCTCTGGTAATTGGTGAGAGCTCAGGGGAAGCCCTGGTAATCGGAGAGAGCTCAGGGAAGCCCTGGTAATCGGAAAGTACTCGGGGAAGCCCTGGTAATTGGAGAGAGCTCAGGGGAAGCTCTGGTAATAGGACAGGGCTCAGGGGAAGCCCTGGTAATCGGAGAGGGTTCGGGGAAGCCCTGGTTATTGGGCAGGGCTCAGGGGAAGCCCTGGTAATCGAATAGAGCTCGGGGGAAGCCCTGGTAATCGGAGAGAGCGCGGGGGAAGCCCTGGTAATTGGACAGGGCTCAGGGGAAGCCCTGGTAATTGGAGAGAGCTCAGGGGAAGCCCTGGTAATTGGAGAGAGCTCGGGGAAGCCCTGGTATTCGGAGAGAGCTCGGTGAAGCCCTGTTAATCGGAGAGAGCTCAGGGAAGCCCTAGTAATCAGAGAGGGCTCGGGGGAAGCCCTCGTAAACGGAGAGAGCTCAGGGGAAGCCCTGCTAATAGGACAGGGCTCAGGGGAAGCCCCGGTAATCGGAGAGAGCTCGGGGGAAGCCCTGGTAATTGGAGAGCACTTGGGGAAGCCCTCGTAATCGGAGAGAGCTCGGGGAAGCCCTGGTAATCGGAGAGAGCTCAGGGAAGCCCTGGTAATCAGAGAGGGCTCGGGGGAAGCCCTGGTAATCGGAGAGAGCTCAGGGGAAGCCATGGTAATAGGACAGGGCTCAGGGGAAGCTCTGGTAATAGGACAGGGCTCAGGGGAAGCCCTGGTAATCGGAGAGGGCTCGGGGAAGCCCTGGTAATTGGACAGGGCTCAGGTGAAGCCCTGCTAATCGGAGAGAGCTCGGGGCAGCCCTGGTAATCGGAGAGAGCTCCGGGAAACCTTGGTAATCGGAGAGAGCTCGGGGAAGCCCTGGTAATTGGAGAGAGCTCAGGGGAAGCCCTGGTAATCGGAGAGAGCTCGGGGAATCCCTGGTAATCGGAGAGAGCTCGGGGAAGCCTTGGTAATCGGAGAGAGCACAGAGGAAGACCTGATAATTGGGGAGCACTTGGGGAAGCCCTGGTAATCGGGGAAGCCCTGGTAATCGGAGAGAGCTCGTGGAAGCCCTGGTAATCGGAGAGCGCTCGGGGAAGCCCTGGTAATCAGTGAGGGCTTGGGGGAAGCCCTGGTATTCGGACAGGGCTCAGGGGATGCCCTGGTAATCGGAGAAAGCTCAGGCGAATCCCTGGTAATCGGAGAGAGCTCAGGGGAAGCAGTGGTAATAGGAGAGGTCTCAGGGGAAGCCCTGGTAATCGGAAGGGCTCGGGGAAGCCCTGGTAATCGGACAGGGCTCTGTGGAAGCCCTGGTAATCGGAGAGAGCTCGGGGGAAGACCTGGTAACCGGTGAGAGCTCAGGGGAAGCCCTGGTAATTGGAGAGAGCTGGGGAAGCCCTGGTAATCAGAGAGAGCTCAGGGGAAGCCCTGGTAATTGGACAGGGCTCGGGGGAAGCCCTGGTAATTGGAGAGAGCTCAGGGGAAGCCCTGGTAATCAGACAGGGCTCCGGGGAAGCCCTGGTAATTGGAGAGAGTTCAGGGGAATCTCTGGTAATTGGAGAGAGCTCAGGGGAAGCCCTGGTAATCGGAGAGAGCTCAGGGGAAGCTCTGGTAATTGGTGAGAGCTCAGGGGAAGCCCTGGTAATCGGAGAGAGCTCAGGGAAGCCCTGGTAATCGGAAAGCACTCGGGGAAGCCCTGGTAATTGGACAGAGCTCAGGGGAAGCTCTGGTAATAGGACAGGGCTCAGGGGAAGCCCTGGTAATCGGAGAGGGTTCGGGGAAGCCCTGGTTATTGGGCAGGGCTCAGGGGAAGCCCTGGTAATCGAATAGAGCTCGGGGGAAGCCCTGGTAATCGGAGAGAGCGCGGGGGAATCCCTGGTAATTGGACAGGGCTCAGGGGAATTCCTGGTAATTGGAGAGAGCTCAGGGGAAGCCCTGGTAATTGGAGAGAGCTCGGGGAAGCCCTGGTATTCGGAGAGAGCTCGGTGAAGCCCTGTTAATCGGAGAGAGCTCAGGGAAGCCCTAGTAATCAGAGAGGGCTCGGGGGAAGCCCTCGTAAACGGAGAGAGCTCAGGGGAAGCCCTGGTAATCGGAGAGGGCTCGGGGAAGCCCTGGTAATTGGACAGGGCTCAGGTGAAGCCCTGCTAATCGGAGAGTGCTCGGGGCAGCCCTGGTAATCGGAGAGAGCTCCGGGAAACCTTGGTAATCGGAGAGAGCTCGGGGAAGCCCTGGTAATTGGAGAGAGCTCAGGGGAAGCCCTGGTAATCGGAGAGAGCTCGGGGAATCCCTGGTAATCGGAGAGAGCTCGGGGAAGCCTTGGTAATCGGAGAGAGCACAGAGGAAGACCTGATAATTGGGGAGCACTTGGGGAAGCCCTGGTAATCGGGGAAGCCCTGGTAATCGGAGAGAGCTCGTGGAAGCCCTGGTAATCGGAGAGCGCTCGGGGAAGCCCTGGTAATCAGTGAGGGCTTGGGGGAAGCCCTGGTATTCGGACAGGGCTCAGGGGATGCCCTGGTAATCGGAGAAAGCTCAGGGGAATCCCTGGTAATCGGAGAGAGCTCAGGGGAAGCAGTGGTAATAGGAGAGGTCTCAGGGGAAGCCCTGGTAATCGGAGAGGGCTCGGGGAAGCCCTGGTAATCGGACAGGGCTCTGTGGAAGCCCTGGTAATCGGAGAGAGCTCGGGGGAAGACCTGGTAACCGGTGAGAGCTCAGGGGAAGCCCTGGTAATTGGAGAGAGCTGGGGAAGCCCTGGTAATCAGAGAGAGCTCAGGGGAAGCCCTGGTAATTGGACAGGGCTCGGGGGAAGCCCTGGTAATTGGAGAGAGTTCAGGGGAATCTCTGGTAATTGGAGAGAGCTCAGGGGAAGCCCTGGTAATCGGAGAGAGCTCAGGGGAAGCTCTGGTAATTGGTGAGAGCTCAGGGGAAGCCCTGGTAATCGGCGAGAGCTCAGGGAAGCCCTGGTAATCGGAAAGCACTCGGGGAAGCCCTGGTAATTGGAGAGAGCTCAGGGGAAGCTCTGGTAATAGGACAGGGCTCAGGGGAAGCCCTGGTAATCGGAGAGGGTTCGGGGAAGCCCTGGTAATTGGAGAGAGCTCAGGGGAAGCCCTGGTAATTGGAGAGAGCTCGGGGAAGCCCTGGTATTCGGAGAGAGCTCGGTGAAGCCCTGTTAATCGGAGAGAGCTCAGGGAAGCCCTAGTAATCAGAGAGGGCTCGGGGGAAGCCCTCGTAAACGGAGAGAGCTCAGGGGAAGCCCTGCTAATAGGACAGGGCTCAGGGGAAGCCCCGGTAATCGGAGAGAGCTCGGGGGAAGCCCTGGTAATTGGAGAGCACTTGGGGAAGCCCTCGTAATCGGAGAGAGCTCGGGGAAGCCCTGGTAATCGGAGAGAGCTCAGGGAAGCCCTGGTAATCAGAGAGGGCTCGGGGGAAGCCCTGGTAATCGGAGAGAGCTCAGGGGAAGCCATGGTAATAGGACAGGGCTCAGGGGAAGCTCTGGTAATAGGACAGGACTCGGGGGAAGCCCTGGTAATCGGAGAGGGCTCGGGGAAGCCCTGGTAATTGGACAGGGCTCAGGTGAAGCCCTGCTAATCGGAGAGAGCTCGGGGCAGCCCTGGTAATCGGAGAGAGCTCCGGGAAACCTTGGTAATCGGAGAGAGCTCGGGGAAGCCCTGGTAATTGGAGAGAGCTCAGGGGAAGCCCTTGTAATCGGAGAGAGCTCGGGGAATCCCTGGTAATCGGAGAGAGCTCGGGGAAGCCCTGGTAATCAGAGAGGGCTTGGGGGAAGCCCTGGTATTCAGACAGGGCTCAGGGGAAGCCCTGGTAATCGCAGAGAGCTCAGGCGAATCCCTGGTAATCGGAGAGAGCTCAGGGGAAGCACTGGTAATAGGAGAGGTCTCAGGGGAAGCCCTGGTAATCGGAAAGGGCTCGGGGAAGCCCTGGTAATCGGACAGGGCTCTGTGGAAGCCCTGGTAATTGGAGAGAGCTCGGGGGAAGATCTGGTAACCGGTGAGAGCTTAGGGGATGCTATGGTGATTGGACAGGGCTCAGGGGAAGCCCTGGTAATTGGAGAGAGCTCAGGGGAAGCCTTGGTAATTGGAGAGAGATCGCGGAAGCCCTGGTAATCAGAGAGAGCTCAGGGGAAGCCCTGGTAATTGGACAGGGCTCGGGGGAAGCCCTGGTAATTGGAGAGAGCTCAGGGGAAGCCCTGGTAATCAGACAGGGCTCAGGGGAAGCCCTGGTAATTGGAGAGAACTTGGGGATGCCCTGGTAATCAGAGAGAGCTCGGGGAAGCCCTGGTAATCAGAGAGGGCTGGGGGGAAGCCCTGGTAATCGGAAAGCACTCGGGGAAGCCCTGGTAATCGGAGAGAGCTCGGGGAAGCCCCGGCAATCGGACAGGGCTCAGGGGCAGCCCTGGTAATCGAAGAGAGCTCAGGGGAAGCCCTGGTAATTGGAGAGAGCTCAGGGGAAGCTCTGGTAATAGGACAGGGCTCAGGGGAAGCCCTGGTAATCGGAGAGGGTTCGGGGAAGCCCTGGTAATTGGGCAGGGCTCAGGGGAAGCCCTGGTAATCGAATAGAGCTCGGGGGAAGCCCTGGTAATCGGAGAGAGCGCGGGGGAAGACCTGGTAATTGGACATGGCTCAGGGGAAGCCCTGGTAATTGGAGAGAGCTCAGCGGAAGCCCTGGTAATCGGACAGTGCTCAGGGGAAGCCCTGGTAATTGGAGTGAGCTCCGGGGAAGCCCTGGTAATTGGAGAGAGCTCCGGGGAAGCCCTGGTAATCGGAGTGAGCTCGGTGAAGACCTGGTAATCGGAGTGAGCTCGGGGAAGCCCTGTAATCGGAGAGAGCTCAGAGGAAGCCCTGGTAATTGGAGAGCACTTGGGGAAGCCCTGGTAATCAGACAGGGCTCAGGGGAAGCCCTGGTAATTGGACAGGGCTCAGCGGAAGCCCTGGTAATTGGTGAGAGCTCAGGGGAAGCCGTGGTAATCGGTCAGGGCTCAGGGCAAGCCCTGGTAATCGGACAGGGCTCATCGGAAGCGCTGGTAATCAGAGAGAGCTCGGGGAAGCCCTGGTAATCAGAGAGGGCTTGGGGGAAGCCCTGGTATTCGGACAGGGCTCAGGGGATGCCCTGGTAATCGAAGAAAGCTCAGGCGAATCCCTGGTAATCGGAGAGAGCTCAGGGGAAGCACTGGTAATAGGAGAGGTCTCAGGGGAAGCCCTGGTAATCGGAGAGGGCTCGGGGAAGCCCTGGTAATCGGACAGGGCTCTGTGGAAGCCCTGGTAATCGGAGAGAGCTCAGGGGAAGACCTGGTAACCGGTGAGAGCTCAGGGGAAGCCCTGGTAATTGGAGAGAGCTGGGGAAGCCCTGGTAATCAGAGAGAGCTCAGGGGAAGCCCTGGTAATTGGACAGGGCTCGGGGGAAGCCCTGGTAATTGGAGAGAGCTCAGGGCAAGCCCTGGTAATCAGACAGGGCTCCGGGGAAGCCCTGGTAATTGGAGAGAGCTCGGGGAAGCCCTGGTAATCGGACAGGGCTCAGGGGAAGCCCTGGTAATTGGAGAGAGTTCAGGGGAATCTCTGGTAATTGGAGAGAGCTCAGGGGAAGCCCTGGTAATCGGAGAGAGCTCAGGGGAAGCTCTGGTAATTGGTGAGAGCTCAGGGGAAGCCCTGGTAATCGGAGAGAGCTCAGGGAAGTCCTGGTAATCGGAAAGCACTCGGGGAAGCCCTGGTAATTGGAGAGAGCTCAGGGGAAGCTCTGGTAATAGGACAGGGCTCAGGGGAAGCCCTGGTAATCGGAGAGGGTTCGGGGAAGCCCTGGTTATTGGGCAGGGCTCAGGGGAAGCCCTGGTAATCGAATAGAGCTCGGGGGAAGCCCTGGTAATCGGAGAGAGCGCGGGGGAAGCCCTGGTAATTGGACAGGGCTCAGGGGAAGCCCTGGTAATTGGAGAGAGCTCAGGGGAAGCCCTGGTAATTGGAGAGAGCTCGGGGAAGCCCTGGTATTCGGAGAGAGCTCGGTGAAGCCCTGTTAATCGGAGAGAGCTCAGGGAAGCCCTAGTAATCAGAGAGGGCTCGGGGGAAGCCCTCGTAAACGGAGAGAGCTCAGGGGAAGCCCTGCTAATAGGACAGGGCTCAGGGGAAGCCCCGGTAATCGGAGAGAGCTCGGGGGAAGCCCTGGTAATTGGAGAGCACTTGGGGAAGACCTCGTAATCGGAGAGAGCTCGGGGAAGCCCTGGTAATCGGAGAGAGCTCAGGGAAGCCCTGGTAATCAGAGAGGGCTCGGGGGAAGCCCTGGTAATCGGAGAGAGCTCAGGGGAAGCCATGGTAATAGGAAAGGGCTCAGGGGAAGCTCTGGTAATAGGACAGGGCTCAGGGGAAGCCCTGGTAATCGGAGAGGGCTCGGGGAAGCCCTGGTAATTGGACAGGGCTCAGGTGAAGCCCTGCTAATCGGAGAGAGCTCGGGGCAGCCCGGGTAATCGGAGAGAGCTCCGGGAAACCTTGGTAATCGGAGAGAGCTCGGGGAAGCCCTGGTAATTGGAGAGAGCTCAGGGGAAGCCCTGGTAATCGGAGAGAGCTCGGGGAATCCCTGGTAATCGGAGAGAGCTCGGGGAAGCCTTGGTAATCGGAGAGAGCACAGAGGAAGACCTGATAATTGGGGAGCACTTGGGGAAGCCCTGGTAATCGGGGAAGCCCTGGTAATCGGAGAGAGCTCGGGGAAGCCCTGGTAATCGGAGAGAGCTCGGGGAAGCCCTGGTAATCAGAGAGGGCTTGGGGGAAGCCCTGGTATTCGGACAGGGCTCAGGGGATGCCCTGGTAATCGGAGAAAGCTCTGGCGAATCCCTGGTAATCGGAGAGAGCTCAGGGGAAGCTCTGGTAATAGGAGAGGTCTCAGGGGAAGCCCTGGTAATCGGAGAGGGCTCGGGGAAACCCTGGTAATCGGACAGGGCTCTGTGGAAGCCCTGGTAATCGGAGAGAGCTCGGGGGAAGACCTGGTAACCGGTGAGAGCTCAGGGGAAGCCCTGGTAATTGGAGAGAGCTGGGGAAGCCCTGGTAATCAGAGAGAGCTCAGGGGAAGCCCTGGTAATTGGACAGGGCTCGGGGGAAGCCCTGGTAATTGGAGAGAGCTCAGGGGAAGCCCTGGTAATCAGACAGGGCTCCGGGGAAGCCCTGGTAATTGGAGAGAGCTCGGGGAAGCCCTGGTAATCGGACAGGGCTCAGGGGAAGCCCTGGTAATTGGAGAGAGTTCAGGGGAATCTCTGGTAATTGGAGAGAGCTCAGGGGAAGCCCTGGTAATCGGAGAGAGCTCAGGGGAAGCTCTGGTAATTGGTGAGAGCTCAGGGGAAGCCCTGGTAATCGGAGAGAGCTCAGGGAAGCCCTGGTAATCGGAAAGCACTCGGGGAAGCCCTGGTAATTGGAGAGAGCTCAGGGGAAGCTCTGGTAATAGGACAGGGCTCAGGGGAAGCCCTGGTAATCGGAGAGGGTTCGGGGAAGCCCTGGTTATTGGGCAGGGCTCAGGGGAAGCCCTGGTAATCGAATAGAGCTCGGGGGAAGCCCTGGTAATCGGAGAGAGCGCGGGGGAAGCCCTGGTAATTGGACAGGGCTCAGGGGAAGCCCTGGTAATTGGAGAGAGCTCAGGGGAAGCCCTGGTAATTGGAGAGAGCTCGGGGAAGCCCTGGTATTCGGAGAGAGCTCGGTGAAGCCCTGTTAATCGGAGAGAGCTCAGGGAAGCCCTAGTAATCAGAGAGGGCTCGGGGGAAGCCCTCGTAAACGGAGAGAGCTCAGGGGAAGCCCTGCTAATAGGACAGGGCTCAGGGGAAGCCCCCGTAATTGGAGAGAGCTCGGGGAAGCCCTGGTAATCGGAGAGAGCTCGGGGAAGCCCTGGTAATCGGAGAGAGCTCAGGGAAGCCCTGGTAATCAGAGAGGGCTCGGGGGAAGCCCTGGTAATCGGAGAGAGCTCAGGGGAAGCCATGGTAATAGGAGAGGGCTCAGGGGAAGCTCTGGTAATAGGACAGGGCTCAGGGGAAGCCCTGGTAATCGGAGAGGGCTCGGGGAAGCCCTGGTAATTGGACAGGGCTCAGGTGAAGCCCTGCTAATCGGAGAGAGCTCGGGGCAGCCCTGGTAATCGGAGAGAGCTCCGGGAAACCTTGGTAATCGGAGAGAGCTCGGGGAAGCCCTGGTAATTGGAGAGAGCTCAGGGGAAGCCCTGGTAATCGGAGAGAGCTCGGGGAATCCCTGGTAATCGGAGAGAGCTCGGGGAAGCCTTGGTAATCGGAGAGAGCACAGAGGAAGACCTGATAATTGGGGAGCACTTGGGGAAGCCCTGGTAATCGGGGAAGCCCTGGTAATCGGAGAGAGCTCGTGGAAGCCCTGGTAATCGGAGAGCGCTCGGGGAAGCCCTGGTAATCAGTGAGGGCTTGGGGGAAGCCCTGGTATTCGGACAGGGCTCAGGGGATGCCCTGGTAATCGGAGAAAGCTCAGGCGAATCCCTGGTAATCGGAGAGAGCTCAGGGGAAGCAGTGGTAATAGGTGAGGTCTCAGGGGAAGCCCTGGTAATCGGAGGGGGCTCGGGGAAGCCCTGGTAATCGGACAGGGCTCTGTGGAAGCCCTGGTAATCGGAGAGAGCTCGGGGGAAGACCTGGTAACCGGTGAGAGCTCAGGGGAAGCCCTGGTAATTGGAGAGAGCTGGGGAAGCCCTGGTAATCAGAGAGAGCTCAGGGGAAGCCCTGGTAATTGGACAGGGCTCGGGGGAAGCCCTGGTAATTGGAGAGAGCTCAGGGGAAGCCCTGGTAATCAGACAGGGCTCCGGGGAAGCCCTGGTAATTGGAGAGAGTTCAGGGGAATCTCTGGTAATTGGAGAGAGCTCAGGGGAAGCCCTGGTAATCGGAGAGAGCTCAGGGGAAGCTCTGGTAATTGGTGAGAGCTCAGGGGAAGCCCTGGTAATCGGAGAGAGCTCAGGGAAGCCCTGGTAATCGGAAAGCACTCGGGGAAGCCCTGGTAATTGGAGAGAGCTCAGGGGAAGCTCTGGTAATAGGACAGGGCTCAGGGGAAGCCCTGGTAATCGGAGAGGGTTCGGGGAAGCCCTGGTTATTGGGCAGGGCTCAGGGGAAGCCCTGGTAATCGAATAGAGCTCGGGGGAAGCCCTGGTAATCGGAGAGAGCGCGGGGGAATCCCTGGTAATTGGACAGGGCTCAGGGGAAGTCCTGGTAATTGGAGAGAGCTCAGGGGAAGCCCTGGTAATTGGAGAGAGCTCGGGGAAGCCCTGGTATTCGGAGAGAGCTCGGTGAAGCCCTGTTAATCGGAGAGAGCTCAGGGAAGCCCTAGTAATCAGAGAGGGCTCGGGGGAAGCCCTCGTAAACGGAGAGAGCTCAGGGGAAGCCCTGCTAATAGGACAGGGCTCAGGGGAAGCCCCGGTAATCGGAGAGAGCTCGGGGGAAGCCCTGGTAATTGGAGAGCACTTGGGGAAGCCCTCGTAATCGGAGAGAGCTCGGGGAAGCCCTGGTAATCGGAGAGAGCTCAGGGAAGCCCTGGTAATCAGAGAGGGCTCGGGGGAAGCCCTGGTAATCGGAGAGAGCTCAGGGGAAGCCATGGTAATAGGACAGGGCTCAGGGGAAGCTCTGGTAATAGGACAGGGCTCAGGGGAAGCCCTGGTAATCGGAGAGGGCTCGGGGAAGCCCTGGTAATTGGACAGGGCTCAGGTGAAGCCCTGCTAATCGGAGAGAGCTCGGGGCAGCCCTGGTAATCGGAGAGAGCTCCGGGAAACCTTGGTAATCGGAGAGAGCTCGGGGAAGCCCTGGTAATTGGAGAGAGCTCAGGGGAAGCCCTTGTAATCGGAGAGAGCTCGGGGAATCCCTGGTAATCGGAGAGAGCTCGGGGAAGCCCTGGTAATCAGAGAGGGCTTGGGGGAAGCCCTGGTATTCAGACAGGGCTCAGGGGAAGCCCTGGTAATCGCAGAGAGCTCAGGCGAATCCCTGGTAATCGGAGAGAGCTCAGGGGAAGCACTGGTAATAGGAGAGGTCTCAGGGGAAGCCCTGGTAATCGGAAAGGGCTCGGGGAAGCCCTGGTAATCGGACAGGGCTCTGTGGAAGCCCTGGTAATTGGAGAGAGCTCGGGGGAAGATCTGGTAACCGGTGAGAGCTTAGGGGATGCTATGGTGATTGGACAGGGCTCAGGGGAAGCCCTGGTAATTGGAGAGAGCTCAGGGGAAGCCTTGGTAATTGGAGAGAGATCGCGGAAGCCCTGGTAATCAGAGAGAGCTCAGGGGAAGCCCTGGTAATTGGACAGGGCTCGGGGGAAGCCCTGGTAATTGGAGAGAGCTCAGGGGAAGCCCTGGTAATCAGACAGGGCTCAGGGGAAGCCCTGGTAATTGGAGAGAACTTGGGGATGCCCTGGTAATCAGAGAGAGCTCGGGGAAGCCCTGGTAATCGGAGAGAGCTCGGGGAAGCCCTGGTAATCGGAGAGAGCTCGGGGAAGCCCCGGCAATCGGACAGGGCTCAGGGGCAGCCCTGGTAATCGAAGAGAGCTCAGGGGAAGCCCTGGTAATTGGAGAGAGCTCAGGGGAAGCTCTGGTAATAGGACAGGGCTCAGGGGAAGCCCTGGTAATCGGAGAGGGTTCGGGGAAGCCCTGGTAATTGGGCAGGGCTCAGGGGAAGCCCTGGTAATCGAATAGAGCTCGGGGGAAGCCCTGGTAATCGGAGAGAGCGCGGGGGAAGACCTGGTAATTGGACATGGCTCAGGGGAAGCCCTGGTAATTGGAGAGAGCTCAGCGGAAGCCCTGGTAATCGGACAGTGCTCAGGGGAAGCCCTGGTAATTGGAGTGAGCTCCGGGGAAGCCCTGGTAATTGGTGAGAGCTCCGGGGAAGCCCTGGTAATCGGAGTGAGCTCGGTGAAGACCTGGTAATCGGAGTGAGCTCGGGGAAGCCCTGTAATCGGAGAGAGCTCAGAGGAAGCCCTGGTAATTGGAGAGCACTTGGGGAAGCCCTGGTAATCAGACAGGGCTCAGGGGAAGCCCTGGTAATTGGACAGGGCTCAGCGGAAGCCCTGGTAATTGGTGAGAGCTCAGGGGAAGCCGTGGTAATCGGTCAGGGCTCAGGGCAAGCCCTGGTAATCGGACAGGGCTCATCGGAAGCGCTGGTAATCGGAGAGAGCTCGGGGAAGCCCTGGTAATCAGAGAGGGCTTGGGGGAAGCCCTGGTATTCGGACAGGGCTCAGGGGATGCCCTGGTAATCGAAGAAAGCTCAGGCGAATCCCTGGTAATCGGAGAGAGCTCAGGGGAAGCACTGGTAATAGGAGAGGTCTCAGGGGAAGCCCTGGTAATCGGAGAGGGCTCGGGGAAGCCCTGGTAATCGGACAGGGCTCTGTGGAAGCCCTGGTAATCGGAGAGAGCTCAGGGGAAGACCTGGTAACCGGTGAGAGCTCAGGGGAAGCCCTGGTAATTGGAGAGAGCTGGGGAAGCCCTGGTAATCAGAGAGAGCTCAGGGGAAGCCCTGGTAATTGGACAGGGCTCGGGGGAAGCCCTGGTAATTGGAGAGAGCTCAGGGGAAGCCCTGGTAATCAGACAGGGCTCCGGGGAAGCCCTGGTAATTGGAGAGAGCTCGGGGAAGCCCTGGTAATCGGACAGGGCTCAGGGGAAGCCCTGGTAATTGGAGAGAGCTCAGGGGAATCTCTGGTAATTGGAGAGAGCTCAGGGGAAGCCCTGGTAATCGGAGAGAGCTCAGGGGAAGCCCTGGTAATTGGTGAGAGCTCAGGGGAAGCCCTGGTAATCGGAGAGAGCTCAGGGAAGCCCTGGTAATCGGAAAGCACTCGGGGAAGCCCTGGTAATTGGAGAGAGCTCAGGGGAAGCTCTGGTAATAGGACAGGGCTCAGGGGAAGCCCTGGTAATCGGAGAGGGTTCGGGGAAGCCCTGGTTATTGGGCAGGGCTCAGGGGAAGTCCTGGTAATCGAATAGAGCTCGGGGGAAGCCCTGGTAATCGGAGAGAGCGCGGGGGAAGCCCTGGTAATTGGACAGGGCTCAGGGGAAGCCCTGGTAATTGGAGAGAGCTCAGGGGAAGCCCTGGTAATTGGAGAGAGCTCGGGGAAGCCCTGGTATTCGGAGAGAGCTCGGTGAAGCCCTGTTAATCGGAGAGAGCTCAGGGAAGCCCTAGTAATCAGAGAGGGCTCGGGGGAAGCCCTCGTAAACGGAGAGAGCTCAGGGGAAGCCCTGCTAATAGGACAGGGCTCAGGGGAAGCCCCGGTAATCGGAGAGAGCTCGGGGGAAGCCCTGGTAATTGGAGAGCACTTGGGGAAGCCCTCGTAATCGGAGAGAGCTCGGGGAAGCCCTGGTAATCGGAGAGAGCTCAGGGAAGCCCTGGTAATCAGAGAGGGCTCGGGGGAAGCCCTGGTAATCGGAGAGAGCTCAGGGGAAGCCATGGTAATAGGACAGGGCTCAGGGGAAGCTCTGGTAATAGGACAGGGCTCAGGGGAAGCCCTGTTAATCGGAGAGGGCTCGGGGAAGCCCTGGTAATTGGACAGGGCTCAGGTGAAGCCCTGCTAATCGGAGAGAGCTCGGGGCAGCCCGGGTAATCGGAGAGAGCTCCGGGAAACCTTGGTAATCGGAGAGAGCTCGGGGAAGCCCTGGTAATTGGAGAGAGCTCAGGGGAAGCCCTGGTAATCGGAGAGAGCTCGGGGCAGCCCTGGTAATCGGAGAGAGCTCCGGGAAACCTTGGTAATCGGAGAGAGCTCGGGGAAGCCCTGGTAATTGGAGAGAGCTCAGGGGAAGCCCTGGTAATCGGAGAGAGCTCGGGGAATCCCTGGTAATCGGAGAGAGCTCGGGGAAGCCTTGGTAATCGGAGAGAGCACAGAGGAAGACCTGATAATTGGGGAGCACTTGGGGAAGCCCTGGTAATCGGGGAAGCCCTGGTAATCGGAGAGAGCTCGGGGAAGCCCTGGTAATCGGAGAGAGCTCGGGGAAGCCCTGGTACTCAGAGAGGGCTTGGGGGAAGCCCTGGTATTCGGACAGGGCTCAGGGGATGCCCTGGTAATCGGAGAAAGCTCAGGCGAATCCCTGGTAATCGGAGAGAGCTCAGGGGAAGCACTGGTAATAGGAGAGGTCTCAGGGGAAGCCCTAGTAATCGGAGAGGGCTCGGGGAAGCCCTGGTAATCGGACAGGGCTCTGTGGAAGCCCTGGTAATCGGAGAGAGCTCGGGGGAAGACCTGGTAACCGGTGAGAGCTCAGGGGAAGCCCTGGTAATTGGAGAGATCTGGGGAAGCCCTGGTAATCAGAGAGAGCTCAGGGGAAGCCTTGGTAATTGGCAGAGTTCAGGGGAATCTCTGGTAATTGGAGAGAGCTCAGGGGAAGCCCTGGTAATCGGAGAGAGCTCAGGGGAAGCTCTGGTAATTGGTGAGAGCTCAGGGGAAGCCCTGGTAATCGGAGAGAGCTCAGGGAAGCCCTGGTAATCGGAAAGTACTCGGGGAAGCCCTGGTAATTGGAGAGAGCTCAGGGGAAGCTCTGGTAATAGGACAGGGCTCAGGGGAAGCCCTGGTAATCGGAGAGGGCTCGGGGAAGCCCTGGTAATTGGACAGGGCTCAGGTGAAGCCCTGCTAATCGGAGAGAGCTCGGGGCAGCCCTGGTAATCGGAGAGAGCTCCGGGAAACCTTGGTAATCGGAGAGAGCTCGGGGAAGCCCTGGTAATTGGAGAGAGCTCAGGGGAAGCCCTTGTAATCGGAGAGAGCTCGGGGAATCCCTGGTAATCGGAGAGAGCTCGGGGAAGCCCTGGTAATCAGAGAGGGCTTGGGGGAAGCCCTGGTATTCAGACAGGGCTCAGGGGAAGCCCTGGTAATCGCAGAGAGCTCAGGCGAATCCCTGGTAATCGGAGAGAGCTCAGGGGAAGCACTGGTAATAGGAGAGGTCTCAGGGGAAGCCCTGGTAATCGGAAAGGGCTCGGGGAAGCCCTGGTAATCGGACAGGGCTCTGTGGAAGCCCTGGTAATTGGAGAGAGCTCGGGGGAAGATCTGGTAACCGGTGAGAGCTTAGGGGATGCTATGGTGATTGGACAGGGCTCAGGGGAAGCCCTGGTAATTGGAGAGAGCTCAGGGGAAGCCTTGGTAATTGGAGAGAGATCGCGGAAGCCCTGGTAATCAGAGAGAGCTCAGGGGAAGCCCTGGTAATTGGACAGGGCTCGGGGGAAGCCCTGGTAATTGGAGAGAGCTCAGGGGAAGCCCTGGTAATCAGACAGGGCTCAGGGGAAGCCCTGGTAATTGGAGAGAACTTGGGGATGCCCTGGTAATCAGAGAGAGCTCGGGGAAGCCCTGGTAATCGGAGAGAGCTCGGGGAAGCCCTGGTAATCGGAGAGAGCTCGGGGAAGCCCCGGCAATCGGACAGGGCTCAGGGGCAGCCCTGGTAATCGAAGAGAGCTCAGGGGAAGCCCTGGTAATTGGAGAGAGCTCAGGGGAAGCTCTGGTAATAGGACAGGGCTCAGGGGAAGCCCTGGTAATCGGAGAGGGTTCGGGGAAGCCCTGGTAATTGGGCAGGGCTCAGGGGAAGCCCTGGTAATCGAATAGAGCTCGGGGGAAGCCCTGGTAATCGGAGAGAGCGCGGGGGAAGACCTGGTAATTGGACATGGCTCAGGGGAAGCCCTGGTAATTGGAGAGAGCTCAGCGGAAGCCCTGGTAATCGGACAGTGCTCAGGGGAAGCCCTGGTAATTGGAGTGAGCTCCGGGGAAGCCCTGGTAATTGGTGAGAGCTCCGGGGAAGCCCTGGTAATCGGAGTGAGCTCGGTGAAGACCTGGTAATCGGAGTGAGCTCGGGGAAGCCCTGTAATCGGAGAGAGCTCAGAGGAAGCCCTGGTAATTGGAGAGCACTTGGGGAAGCCCTGGTAATCAGACAGGGCTCAGGGGAAGCCCTGGTAATTGGACAGGGCTCAGCGGAAGCCCTGGTAATTGGTGAGAGCTCAGGGGAAGCCGTGGTAATCGGTCAGGGCTCAGGGCAAGCCCTGGTAATCGGACAGGGCTCATCGGAAGCGCTGGTAATCGGAGAGAGCTCGGGGAAGCCCTGGTAATCAGAGAGGGCTTGGGGGAAGCCCTGGTATTCGGACAGGGCTCAGGGGATGCCCTGGTAATCGAAGAAAGCTCAGGCGAATCCCTGGTAATCGGAGAGAGCTCAGGGGAAGCACTGGTAATAGGAGAGGTCTCAGGGGAAGCCCTGGTAATCGGAGAGGGCTCGGGGAAGCCCTGGTAATCGGACAGGGCTCTGTGGAAGCCCTGGTAATCGGAGAGAGCTCAGGGGAAGACCTGGTAACCGGTGAGAGCTCAGGGGAAGCCCTGGTAATTGGAGAGAGCTGGGGAAGCCCTGGTAATCAGAGAGAGCTCAGGGGAAGCCCTGGTAATTGGACAGGGCTCGGGGGAAGCCCTGGTAATTGGAGAGAGCTCAGGGGAAGCCCTGGTAATCAGACAGGGCTCCGGGGAAGCCCTGGTAATTGGAGAGAGCTCGGGGAAGCCCTGGTAATCGGACAGGGCTCAGGGGAAGCCCTGGTAATTGGAGAGAGTTCAGGGGAATCTCTGGTAATTGGAGAGAGCTCAGGGGAAGCCCTGGTAATCGGAGAGAGCTCAGGGGAAGCTCTGGTAATTGGTGAGAGCTCAGGGGAAGCCCTGGTAATCGGAGAGAGCTCAGGGAAGCCCTGGTAATCGGAAAGCACTCGGGGAAGCCCTGGTAATTGGAGAGAGCTCAGGGGAAGCTCTGGTAATAGGACAGGGCTCAGGGGAAGCCCTGGTAATCGGAGAGGGTTCGGGGAAGCCCTGGTTATTGGGCAGGGCTCAGGGGAAGTCCTGGTAATCGAATAGAGCTCGGGGGAAGCCCTGGTAATCGGAGAGAGCGCGGGGGAAGCCCTGGTAATTGGACAGGGCTCAGGGGAAGCCCTGGTAATTGGAGAGAGCTCAGGGGAAGCCCTGGTAATTGGAGAGAGCTCGGGGAAGCCCTGGTATTCGGAGAGAGCTCGGTGAAGCCCTGTTAATCGGAGAGAGCTCAGGGAAGCCCTAGTAATCAGAGAGGGCTCGGGGGAAGCCCTCGTAAACGGAGAGAGCTCAGGGGAAGCCCTGCTAATAGGACAGGGCTCAGGGGAAGCCCCGGTAATCGGAGAGAGCTCGGGGGAAGCCCTGGTAATTGGAGAGCACTTGGGGAAGCCCTCGTAATCGGAGAGAGCTCGGGGAAGCCCTGGTAATCGGAGAGAGCTCAGGGAAGCCCTGGTAATCAGAGAGGGCTCGGGGGAAGCCCTGGTAATCGGAGAGAGCTCAGGGGAAGCCATGGTAATAGGACAGGGCTCAGGGGAAGCTCTGGTAATAGGACAGGGCTCAGGGGAAGCCCTGTTAATCGGAGAGGGCTCGGGGAAGCCCTGGTAATTGGACAGGGCTCAGGTGAAGCCCTGCTAATCGGAGAGAGCTCGGGGCAGCCCGGGTAATCGGAGAGAGCTCCGGGAAACCTTGGTAATCGGAGAGAGCTCGGGGAAGCCCTGGTAATTGGAGAGAGCTCAGGGGAAGCCCTGGTAATCGGAGAGAGCTCGGGGCAGCCCTGGTAATCGGAGAGAGCTCCGGGAAACCTTGGTAATCGGAGAGAGCTCGGGGAAGCCCTGGTAATTGGAGAGAGCTCAGGGGAAGCCCTGGTAATCGGAGAGAGCTCGGGGAATCCCTGGTAATCGGAGAGAGCTCGGGGAAGCCTTGGTAATCGGAGAGAGCACAGAGGAAGACCTGATAATTGGGGAGCACTTGGGGAAGCCCTGGTAATCGGGGAAGCCCTGGTAATCGGAGAGAGCTCGGGGAAGCCCTGGTAATCGGAGAGAGCTCGGGGAAGCCCTGGTACTCAGAGAGGGCTTGGGGGAAGCCCTGGTATTCGGACAGGGCTCAGGGGATGCCCTGGTAATCGGAGAAAGCTCAGGCGAATCCCTGGTAATCGGAGAGAGCTCAGGGGAAGCACTGGTAATAGGAGAGGTCTCAGTGGAAGCCCTAGTAATCGGAGAGGGCTCGGGGAAGCCCTGGTAATCGGACAGGGCTCTGTGGAAGCCCTGGTAATCGGAGAGAGCTCGGGGGAAGACCTGGTAACCGGTGAGAGCTCAGGGGAAGCCCTGGTAATTGGAGAGATCTGGGGAAGCCCTGGTAATCAGAGAGAGCTCAGGGGAAGCCTTGGTAATTGGCAGAGTTCAGGGGAATCTCTGGTAATTGGAGAGAGCTCAGGGGAAGCCCTGGTAATCGGAGAGAGCTCAGGGGAAGCTCTGGTAATTGGTGAGAGCTCAGGGGAAGCCCTGGTAATCGGAGAGAGCTCAGGGAAGCCCTGGTAATCGGAAAGTACTCGGGGAAGCCCTGGTAATTGGAGAGAGCTCAGGGGAAGCTCTGGTAATAGGACAGGGCTCAGGGGAAGCCCTGGTAATCGGAGAGGGTTCGGGGAAGCCCTGGTTATTGGGCAGGGCTCAGGGGAAGCCCTGGTAATCGAATAGAGCTCGGGGGAAGCCCTGGTAATCGGAGAGAGCGCGGGGGAAGCCCTGGTAATTGGACAGGGCTCAGGGGAAGCCCTGGTAATTGGAGAGAGCTCAGGGGAAGCCCTGGTAATTGGAGAGAGCTCGGGGAAGCCCTGGTATTCGGAGAGAGCTCGGTGAAGCCCTGTTAATCGGAGAGAGCTCAGGGAAGCCCTAGTAATCAGAGAGGGCTCGGGGGAAGCCCTCGTAAACGGAGAGAGCTCAGGGGAAGCCCTGCTAATAGGACAGGGCTCAGGGGAAGCCCCGGTAATCGGAGAGAGCTCGGGGGAAGCCCTGGTAATTGGAGAGCACTTGGGGAAGCCCTCGTAATCGGAGAGAGCTCGGGGAAGCCCTGGTAATCGGAGAGAGCTCAGGGAAGCCCTGGTAATCAGAGAGGGCTCGGGGGAAGCCCTGGTAATCGGAGAGAGCTCAGGGGAAGCCATGGTAATAGGACAGGGCTCAGGGGAAGCTCTGGTAATAGGACAGGGCTCAGGGGAAGCCCTGGTAATCGGAGAGGGCTCGGGGAAGCCCTGGTAATTGGACAGGGCTCAGGTGAAGCCCTGCTAATCGGAGAGAGCTCGGGGCAGCCCTGGTAATCGGAGAGAGCTCCGGGAAACCTTGGTAATCGGAGAGAGCTCGGGGAAGCCCTGGTAATTGGAGAGAGCTCAGGGGAAGCCCTGGTAATCGGAGAGAGCTCGGGGAATCCCTGGTAATCGGAGAGAGCTCGGGGAAGCCTTGGTAATCGGAGAGAGCACAGAGGAAGACCTGATAATTGGGGAGCACTTGGGGAAGCCCTGGTAATCGGGGAAGCCCTGGTAATCGGAGAGAGCTCGTGGAAGCCCTGGTAATCGGAGAGCGCTCGGGGAAGCCCTGGTAATCAGTGAGGGCTTGGGGGAAGCCCTGGTATTCGGACAGGGCTCAGGGGATGCCCTGGTAATCGGAGAAAGCTCAGGCGAATCCCTGGTAATCGGAGAGAGCTCAGGGGAAGCAGTGGTAATAGGAGAGGTCTCAGGGGAAGCCCTGGTAATCGGAAGGGCTCGGGGAAGCCCTGGTAATCGGACAGGGCTCTGTGGAAGCCCTGGTAATCGGAGAGAGCTCGGGGGAAGACCTGGTAACCGGTGAGAGCTCAGGGGAAGCCCTGGTAATTGGAGAGAGCTGGGGAAGCCCTGGTAATCAGAGAGAGCTCAGGGGAAGCCCTGGTAATTGGACAGGGCTCGGGGGAAGCCCTGGTAATTGGAGAGAGCTCAGGGGAAGCCCTGGTAATCAGACAGGGCTCCGGGGAAGCCCTGGTAATTGGAGAGAGTTCAGGGGAATCTCTGGTAATTGGAGAGAGCTCAGGGGAAGCCCTGGTAATCGGAGAGAGCTCAGGGGAAGCTCTGGTAATTGGTGAGAGCTCAGGGGAAGCCCTGGTAATCGGAGAGAGCTCAGGGAAGCCCTGGTAATCGGAAAGCACTCGGGGAAGCCCTGGTAATTGGACAGAGCTCAGGGGAAGCTCTGGTAATAGGACAGGGCTCAGGGGAAGCCCTGGTAATCGGAGAGGGTTCGGGGAAGCCCTGGTTATTGGGCAGGGCTCAGGGGAAGCCCTGGTAATCGAATAGAGCTCGGGGGAAGCCCTGGTAATCGGAGAGAGCGCGGGGGAATCCCTGGTAATTGGACAGGGCTCAGGGGAATTCCTGGTAATTGGAGAGAGCTCAGGGGAAGCCCTGGTAATTGGAGAGAGCTCGGGGAAGCCCTGGTATTCGGAGAGAGCTCGGTGAAGCCCTGTTAATCGGAGAGAGCTCAGGGAAGCCCTAGTAATCAGAGAGGGCTCGGGGGAAGCCCTCGTAAACGGAGAGAGCTCAGGGGAAGCCCTGGTAATCGGAGAGGGCTCGGGGAAGCCCTGGTAATTGGACAGGGCTCAGGTGAAGCCCTGCTAATCGGAGAGTGCTCGGGGCAGCCCTGGTAATCGGAGAGAGCTCCGGGAAACCTTGGTAATCGGAGAGAGCTCGGGGAAGCCCTGGTAATTGGAGAGAGCTCAGGGGAAGCCCTGGTAATCGGAGAGAGCTCGGGGAATCCCTGGTAATCGGAGAGAGCTCGGGGAAGCCTTGGTAATCGGAGAGAGCACAGAGGAAGACCTGATAATTGGGGAGCACTTGGGGAAGCCCTGGTAATCGGGGAAGCTCTGGTAATCGGAGAGAGCTCGGGGAAGCCCTGGTAATCGGAGAGAGCTCGGGGAAGCCCTGGTACTCAGAGAGGGCTTGGGGGAAGCCCTGGTATTCGGACAGGGCTCAGGGGATGCCCTGGTAATCGGAGAAAGCTCAGGCGAATCCCTGGTAATCGGAGAGAGCTCAGGGGAAGCACTGGTAATAGGAGAGGTCTCAGGGGAAGCCCTAGTAATCGGAGAGGGCTCGGGGAAGCCCTGGTAATCGGACAGGGCTCTGTGGAAGCCCTGGTAATCGGAGAGAGCTCGGGGGAAGACCTGGTAACCGGTGAGAGCTCAGGGGAAGCCCTGGTAATTGGAGAGATCTGGGGAAGCCCTGGTAATCAGAGAGAGCTCAGGGGAAGCCTTGGTAATTGGCAGAGTTCAGGGGAATCTCTGGTAATTGGAGAGAGCTCAGGGGAAGCCCTGGTAATCGGAGAGAGCTCAGGGGAAGCTCTGGTAATTGGTGAGAGCTCAGGGGAAGCCCTGGTAATCGGAGAGAGCTCAGGGAAGCCCTGGTAATCGGAAAGTACTCGGGGAAGCCCTGGTAATTGGAGAGAGCTCAGGGGAAGCTCTGGTAATAGGACAGGGCTCAGGGGAAGCCCTGGTAATCGGAGAGGGTTCGGGGAAGCCCTGGTTATTGGGCAGGGCTCAGGGGAAGCCCTGGTAATCGAATAGAGCTCGGGGGAAGCCCTGGTAATCGGAGAGAGCGCGGGGGAAGCCCTGGTAATTGGACAGGGCTCAGGGGAAGCCCTGGTAATTGGAGAGAGCTCAGGGGAAGCTCTGGTAATAGGACAGGGCTCAGGGGAAGCCCTGGTAATCGGAGAGGGTTCGGGGAAGCCCTGGTTATTGGGCAGGGCTCAGGGGAAGCCCTGGTAATCGAATAGAGCTCGGGGGAAGCCCTGGTAATCGGAGAGAGCGCGGGGGAAGCCCTGGTAATTGGACAGGGCTCAGGGGAAGCCCTGGTAATTGGAGAGAGCTCAGGGGAAGCCCTGGTAATTGGAGAGAGCTCGGGGAAGCCCTGGTATTCGGAGAGAGCTCGGTGAAGCCCTGTTAATCGGAGAGAGCTCAGGGAAGCCCTAGTAATCAGAGAGGGCTCGGGGGAAGCCCTCGTAAACGGAGAGAGCTCAGGGGAAGCCCTGCTAATAGGACAGGGCTCAGGGGAAGCCCCGGTAATCGGAGAGAGCTCGGGGGAAGCCCTGGTAATTGGAGAGCACTTGGGGAAGCCCTCGTAATCGGAGAGAGCTCGGGGAAGCCCTGGTAATCGGAGAGAGCTCAGGGAAGCCCTGGTAATCAGAGAGGGCTCGGGGGAAGCCCTGGTAATCGGAGAGAGCTCAGGGGAAGCCATGGTAATAGGACAGGGCTCAGGGGAAGCTCTGGTAATAGGACAGGGCTCAGGGGAAGCCCTGGTAATCGGAGAGGGCTCGGGGAAGCCCTGGTAATTGGACAGGGCTCAGGTGAAGCCCTGCTAATCGGAGAGAGCTCGGGGCAGCCCTGGTAATCGGAGAGAGCTCCGGGAAACCTTGGTAATCGGAGAGAGCTCGGGGAAGCCCTGGTAATTGGAGAGAGCTCAGGGGAAGCCCTGGTAATCGGAGAGAGCTCGGGGAATCCCTGGTAATCGGAGAGAGCTCGGGGAAGCCTTGGTAATCGGAGAGAGCACAGAGGAAGACCTGATAATTGGGGAGCACTTGGGAAAGCCCTGGTAATCGGGGAAGCCCTGGTAATCGGAGAGAGCTCGTGGAAGCCCTGGTAATCGGAGAGCGCTCGGGGAAGCCCTGGTAATCAGTGAGGGCTTGGGGGAAGCCCTGGTATTCGGACAGGGCTCAGGGGATGCCCTGGTAATCGGAGAAAGCTCAGGCGAATCCCTGGTAATCGGAGAGAGCTCAGGGGAAGCAGTGGTAATAGGAGAGGTCTCAGGGGAAGCCCTGGTAATCGGAGAGGGCTCGGGGAAGCCCTGGTAATCGGACAGGGCTCTGTGGAAGCCCTGGTAATCGGAGAGAGCTCGGGGGAAGACCTGGTAACCGGTGAGAGCTCAGGGGAAGCCCTGGTAATTGGAGAGAGCTGGGGAAGCCCTGGTAATCAGAGAGAGCTCAGGGGAAGCCCTGGTAATTGGACAGGGCTCGGGGGAAGCCCTGGTAATTGGAGAGAGCTCAGGGGAAGCCCTGGTAATCGGAGAGAGCTCGGGGAATCCCTGGTAATGGGAGAGAGCTCGGTGAAGCCCTGTTAATCGGAGAGAGCTCAGGGAAGCCCTAGTAATCAGAGAGGGCTCGGGGGAAGCCCTCGTAAACGGAGAGAGCTCAGGGGAAGCCCTGCTAATAGGACAGGGCTCAGGGGAAGCCCCGGTAATCGGAGAGAGCTCGGGGGAAGCCCTGGTAATTGGAGAGCACTTGGGGAAGCCCTCGTAATCGGAGAGAGCTCGGGGAAGCCCTGGTAATCGGAGAGAGCTCAGGGAAGCCCTGGTAATCAGAGAGGGCTCGGGGGAAGCCCTGGTAATCGGAGAGAGCTCAGGGGAAGCCATGGTAATAGGACAGGGCTCAGGGGAAGCTCTGGTAATAGGACAGGGCTCAGGGGAAGCCCTGGTAATCGGAGAGGGCTCGGGGAAGCCCTGGTAATTGGACAGGGCTCAGGTGAAGCCCTGCTAATCGGAGAGAGCTCGGGGCAGCCCTGGTAATCGGAGAGAGCTCCGGGAAACCTTGGTAATCGTAGAGAGCTCGGGGAAGCCCTGGTAATTGGAGAGAGCTCAGGGGAAGCCCTGGTAATCGGAGAGAGCTCGGGGAATCCCTGGTAATCGGAGAGAGCTCGGGGAAGCCTTGGTAATCGGAGAGAGCACAGAGGAAGACCTGATAATTGGGGAGCACTTGGGGAAGCCCTGGTAATCGGGGAAGCCCTGGTAATCGGAGAGAGCTCGTGGAAGCCCTGGTAATCGGAGAGCGCTCGGGGAAGCCCTGGTAATCAGTGAGGGCTTGGGGGAAGCCCTGGTATTCGGACAGGGCTCAGGGGATGCCCTGGTAATCGGAGAAAGCTCAGGCGAATCCCTGGTAATCGGAGAGAGCTCAGGGGAAGCAGTGGTAATAGGAGAGGTCTCAGGGGAAGCCCTGGTAATCGGAGAGGGCTCGGGGAAGCCCTGGTAATCGGACAGGGCTCTGTGGAAGCCCTGGTAATCGGAGAGAGCTCGGGGGAAGACCTGGTAACCGGTGAGAGCTCAGGGGAAGCCCTGGTAATTGGAGAGAGCTGGGGAAGCCCTGGTAATCAGAGAGAGCTCAGGGGAAGCCCTGGTAATTGGACAGGGCTCGGGGGAAGCCCTGGTAATTGGAGAGAGCTCAGGGGAAGCCCTGGTAATCAGACAGGGCTCCGGGGAAGCCCTGGTAATTGGAGAGAGTTCAGGGGAATCTCTGGTAATTGGAGAGAGCTCAGGGGAAGCCCTGGTAATCGGAGAGAGCTCAGGGGAAGCTCTGGTAATTGGTGAGAGCTCAGGGGAAGCCCTGGTAATCGGAGAGAGCTCAGGGAAGCCCTGGTAATCGGAAAGCACTCGGGGAAGCCCTGGTAATTGGAGAGAGCTCAGGGGAAGCTCTGGTAATAGGACAGGGCTCAGGGGAAGCCCTGGTAATCGGAGAGGGTTCGGGGAAGCCCGGGTTATTGGGCAGGGCTCAGGGGAAGCCCTGGTAATCGAATAGAGCTCGGGGGAAGCCCTGGTAATCGGAGAGAGCGCGGGGGAATCCCTGGTAATTGGACAGGGCTCAGGGGAAGTCCTGGTAATTGGAGAGAGCTCAGGGGAAGCCCTGGTAATTGGAGAGAGCTCGGGGAAGCCCTGGTATTCGGAGAGAGCTCGGTGAAGCCCTGTTAATCGGAGAGAGCTCAGGGAAGCCCTAGTAATCAGAGAGGGCTCGGGGGAAGCCCTCGTAAACGGAGAGAGCTCAGGGGAAGCCCTGCTAATAGGACAGGGCTCAGGGGAAGCCCCGGTAATCGGAGAGAGCTCGGGGGAAGCCCTGGTAATTGGAGAGCACTTGGGGAAGCCCTCGTAATCGGAGAGAGCTCGGGGAAGCCCTGGTAATCGGAGAGAGCTCAGGGAAGCCCTGGTAATCAGAGAGGGCTCGGGGGAAGCCCTGGTAATCGGAGAGAGCTCAGGGGAAGCCATGGTAATAGGACAGGGCTCAGGGGAAGCTCTGGTAATAGGACAGGGCTCAGGGGAAGCCCTGGTAATCGGAGAGGGCTCGGGGAAGCCCTGGTAATTGGACAGGGCTCAGGTGAAGCCCTGCTAATCGGAGAGAGCTCGGGGCAGCCCTGGTAATCGGAGAGAGCTCAGGGGAAGCCCTGCTAATAGGACAGGGCTCAGGGGAAGCCCCGGTAATCGGAGAGAGCTCGGGGGAAGCCCTGGTAATTGGAGAGCACTTGGGGAAGCCCTTGTAATCGGAGAGAGCTCGGGGAAGCCCTGGTAATCGGAGAGAGCTCAGGGAAGCCCTGGTAATCAGAGAGGGCTCGGGGGAAGCCCTGGTAATCGGAGAGAGCTCAGGGGAAGCCATGGTAATAGGACAGGGCTCAGGGGAAGCTCTGGTAATAGGACAGGGCTCAGGGGAAGCCCTGGTAATCGGAGAGGGCTCGGGGAAGCCCTGGTAATTGGACAGGGCTCAGGTGAAGCCCTGCTAATCGGAGAGAGCTCGGGGCAGCCCTGGTAATCGGAGAGAGCTCCGGGAAACCTTGGTAATCGGAGAGAGCTCGGGGAAGCCCTGGTAATTGGAGAGAGCTCAGGGGAAGCCCTTGTAATCGGAGAGAGCTCGGGGAATCCCTGGTAATCGGAGAGAGCTCGGGGAAGCCCTGGTAATCAGAGAGGGCTTGGGGGAAGCCCTGGTATTCAGACAGGGCTCAGGGGAAGCCCTGGTAATCGCAGAGAGCTCAGGCGAATCCCTGGTAATCGGAGAGAGCTCAGGGGAAGCACTGGTAATAGGAGAGGTCTCAGGGGAAGCCCTGGTAATCGGAAAGGGCTCGGGGAAGCCCTGGTAATCGGACAGGGCTCTGTGGAAGCCCTGGTAATTGGAGAGAGCTCGGGGGAAGATCTGGTAACCGGTGAGAGCTTAGGGGATGCTATGGTGATTGGACAGGGCTCAGGGGAAGCCCTGGTAATTGGAGAGAGCTCAGGGGAAGCCTTGGTAATTGGAGAGAGATCGCGGAAGCCCTGGTAATCAGAGAGAGCTCAGGGGAAGCCCTGGTAATTGGACAGGGCTCGGGGGAAGCCCTGGTAATTGGAGAGAGCTCAGGGGAAGCCCTGGTAATCAGACAGGGCTCAGGGGAAGCCCTGGTAATTGGAGAGAACTTGGGGATGCCCTGGTAATCAGAGAGAGCTCGGGGAAGCCCTGGTAATCGGAGAGAGCTCGGGGAAGCCCTGGTAATCAGAGAGGGCTGGGGGGAAGCCCTGGTAATCGGAAAGCACTCGGGGAAGCCCTGGTAATCGGAGAGAGCTCGGGGAAGCCCCGGCAATCGGACAGGGCTCAGGGGCAGCCCTGGTAATCGAAGAGAGCTCAGGGGAAGCCCTGGTAATTGGAGAGAGCTCAGGGGAAGCTCTGGTAATAGGACAGGGCTCAGGGGAAGCCCTGGTAATCGGAGAGGGTTCGGGGAAGCCCTGGTAATTGGGCAGGGCTCAGGGGAAGCCCTGGTAATCGAATAGAGCTCGGGGGAAGCCCTGGTAATCGGAGAGAGCGCGGGGGAAGACCTGGTAATTGGACATGGCTCAGGGGAAGCCCTGGTAATTGGAGAGAGCTCAGCGGAAGCCCTGGTAATCGGACAGTGCTCAGGGGAAGCCCTGGTAATTGGAGTGAGCTCCGGGGAAGCCCTGGTAATTGGAGAGAGCTCCGGGGAAGCCCTGGTAATCGGAGTGAGCTCGGTTAAGCCCTGGTAATCGGAGTGAGCTCGGGGAAGCCCTTGTAATTGGAGAGAGCTCAGAGGAAGCCATGGTAATTGGAGAGCACTTGGGGAAGCCCTGGTAATCAGACAGGGCTCAGGGGAAGCCCTGGTAATTGGACAGGGCTCAGCGGAAGCCCTGGTAATTGGTGAGAGCTCAGGGGAAGCCCTGGTAATCGGACAGGGCTCAGGGCAAGCCCTGGTAATCGGACAGGGCTCAGCGGAAGCGCTGGTAATCGGAGAGAGCTCGGGGAAGCCCTGGTAATCGGACAGGGCTCAGGGGTAGCCCTGGTAATTGGAGAGAGTTCAGGGGAATCTCTGGTAATTGGAGAGAGCTCAGGGGAAGCCCTGGTAATCGGAGAGAGCTCAGGGGAAGCACTGGTAATTGGTGATAGCTCAGGGGAAGCCCTGGTAATCGGAGAGAGCTCAGGGAAGCCCTGGTAATCTGAAAGCACTCGGGGAAGCCCTGGTAATTGGAGAGAGCTCAGGGGAAGCTCTGGTAATAGGACAGGGCTCAGGGGAAGCCCTGGTAATCGGAGAGGGTTCGGGGAAGCCCTGGTTATTGGGCAGGGCTCAGGGGAAGCCCTGGTAATCGGAGAGAGCGCGGGGGAAGCCCTGGTAATTGGAGAGAGCTCAGGGGAAGCCCTGGTAATTGGAGAGAGCTCGGGGAAGCCCTGGTATTCGGAGAGAGCTCGGTGAAGCCCTGTTAATCGGAGAGAGCTCAGGGAAGCCCTAGTAATCAGAGAGGGCTCGGGGGAAGCCCTCGTAAATGGAGAGAGCTCAGGGGAAGCCCTGCTAATAGGACAGGGCTCAGGGGAAGCCCCGGTAATCGGAGAGAGCTCGGGGGAAGCCCTGGTAATTGGAGAGCACTTGGGGAAGCCCTCGTAATCGGAGAGAGCTCGAGGAAGCCCTGGTAATCGGAGAGAGCTCAGGGAAGCCCTGGTAATCAGAGAGAGCTCAGGGGAAGCCATGGTAATTGGACAGGGCTCAGGGGAAGCTCTGGTAATAGGACAGGGCTCAGGGGAAGCCCTGGTAATCGGAGAGGGCTCGGGGAAGCCCTGGTAATTGGACAGGGCTCAGGTGAAGCCCTGCTAATCGGAGAGTGCTCGGGGCAGCCCTGGTAATCGGAGAGAGCTCCGGGAAACCTTGGTAATCGGAGAGAGCTCGGGGAAGCCCTGGTAATTGGAGAGAGCTCAGGGGAAGCCCTGGTAATCGGAGAGAGCTCGGGGAATCCCTGGTAATCGGAGAGAGCTCGGGGAAGCCTTGGTAATCGGAGAGAGCACAGAGGAAGACCTGATAATTGGGGAGCACTTGGAAAAGCCCTGGTAATCGGGGAAGCCCTGGTAATCGGAGAGAGCTCGGGGAAGCCCTGGTAATCGGAGAGAGCTCGGGGAAGCCCTGGTAATCGGAGAGAGCTCGTGGAAGCCCTCGTAATCAGAGAAGGCTCGGGGGAAGCCCTGGTAATCGGACAGGGCTCGGGGGAAGCCCTGGTAATCGGAGACAGCTCAGGGGAAGCCCTGGTAATCGGAGAGTGCTCAGGGGAAGTACTGGTAATCGGACAGGGCTCAGTGGAAGCCCTGGTAATTGGAGAGATCTCAGGGGAAGCAGTGGTAATAGGAGAGGTCTCAGGCGAAGCCCTGGTAATCGGAGAGGACTCGGGGAAGACCTGGTAATCGGATGAGGCTCAGGGGAAGCCCTGGTTATCGAAGAGAGCTCGGGGGAAGCCCTGGTAATCGGAGGGAGCTCAGGGGAAGCCCAGGTAATTGGACAGGGCTCAGGGGAAGCCCTGGTAATTGGAGAGAGCTCAGGGGAAGCCCTGGTAATTGGAGAGAGCTCGGTGAAGCACTGTTAATCGGAGAGGGCTCAGGGGAAGCCCTGGTAATTGGAGCGAACTCGGGGAAGCCCTGGTAATCGGAGAGAGCTCTGGGAAGCCTTGGTAATCAGAGAGAGCTCAGGGGAAGCCCTGGTAATTGGAGAGAGCTCAGGGGAAGCTCTGGTAATTGCAGGATGTTCAGGGGAAGCCCTGGTAATTGCAGAGAGAGTTCAGGGGAAGCCCTGGTAATTTGAGAGCACTTGGGAAAGCCCTGGTAATCGGAGAGAGCTCGGGGAAGCCCTGGTAATCGGAGAGAGTGCGAGGAAGCCCTGGTAATCGGAGAGAGCTCGGGGAAGCCCTGGTAATCAGAGAGGCCTCGGGGCAGCCCTGGTAATTGGAGAGAGCTCAGGGGAAACCCTGGTAATAGGACATGGCTCAGGGGAAGCCCTGGTAATCAGAACAGCTCATGGGAAGCCCTGGTAATCGGAGAGGGCTCAGGGGAAGCCCTGGCAATCGGAAAGCACTCGGGGACTTCCTGGTAATCGGAGAGAGCTCGGGGAAGCCCTGGTAATCGGAGAGGGCTCAGAGGAAGCCCTGGTAATTGGAGAGCACTTGGGTAAGCCCTGGTAATCGGAGAGAGCTCGGGGAAGCCCTGGTAATCGGAGAGCGCTCGGGGAATCCCTGGTAATCGGAGAGGGCTCAGGGGAAGCCCTGGTAATCGGACAGGGCTCAGGGGAAGCCCTGGTAATCGGAGAGAGCTCAGGGGAAGCCTGGGTAATTGGAGAGCGCTAAGGGGAAGCCCTGGTCATCGGAAAGCACTAGGGGAATCTCTGGCAATCGGAGAGAGCTCGGGGAAGCCCTGGTAATCGGAGAGGGTTCCGGGAAGCCTTGGTAATCGGAGAGAGCTCGGGGAAGCCCTGGTAATCAGAGAGGGCTCGGGGGAAGCCCTGGCAATCGGACAGGGCTCGGGGGAAGCCCTGGTAATCGGACAGGGCTCAGGGGAAGCCATGGTAATCGGACAGGGCTCAGGAGAAGCCCTGGTAATCGGACAGGGCTCGGGGGAAGCCCTGGTAATCGGACAGGGCTCAGGGGAAGCCCTGGTAATCGGACAGGGCTCAGGGGAAGCCCTGGTAATGGGACAGGGCTCAGGGGAAGCCCTGGTAATCGGAGAGGGCTCGGGGAAGCCCTGGTAATCGGACAGGGCTCAGGGGAAGCCCTGGTAATTGGAGAGGGCTCAGGGGGAGCCCTGGTAATCGGAGAGCACTCGGGGAAGCACTGGTAATCGGAGAGAGCTCGGGGAAGCCCTGGTAATCGGAGAGGGCTCAGGAGAATCCTGGTATTCGGAGAGAGCTCGGGGAAGCCCTGGTAATCGGAGAGAGCTCCGGGAAGCCCTGCTAATCGGAAAGAGCTCGGGGAAGCCCTGGTAATTGGCGAGAGCTCCGGGAAGCCCTGGTCATCAGAGACAGCTCGGGGAAGCCCTGGTAATCAAAGAGAGCTAGGGGAAGCCCTGGTAATCGGAGAGAGCTTGGGGGAAGCCCTGGTAAACGGAGAGAGTTCCAGGGAAGCCCTGGTAATCGGAGAGAGATCGGGGGATGCCCTGGTAATTGGAGAGCACTTGGGGAAGCCCTGGTAATCGGAGAGAGCTCAGGGGAAGCCCTGGTAATCGGACAGGGCTCAGGGGAAGCCCTGGTAATTGGAGAGAGCTCAGGGGAAGCCCTGGTAATTGGAGAGGGCTCAGGGGGAGACCTGGTAATCGGAGAGCAATCGGGGAAGCCCTGGTAATTGGAGAGAGCTCGGGGAAGCCCTGGTAATTGGAGAGGGCTCAGGGGAATCCCTGGTATTCGGAGAGAGCTCGGGGAAGCCCTGGTAATCAAAGAGAGCTCGGGGAAGCCCTGGTAATCGGAGACAGCTCAGGGGAAGCCCTGGTAATCGGAGACAGCTCGGGGGAAGTTCCTGCAATCGGTGAGAGCTCTGGGGAAGGCCTAGTAATCGGAGATAGCTCGGGGGAAGCCCTGGTAATCGGAGAGAGCTCGGGGGAAGCCCTGGTAATTGGAGAGAGCTCAGGGGAAGCCCTGGTAATTGGAGAGCACATGGGGAAGCCCTGGCAATCGGAGAGAGCTCGGGGAAGCCCTGGTATTCGGTGAGAGCTCAGGGAAGACCTGGTAATCAGAGAGGGCTCAGGGGAAGCCCTCGTAATCGGAGAGAGCTCAGGGGAAGCCCTGGTAATTGTACAGGGGTCAGGGGAAGCCCTGGTAATAGGACAGGGCTCAGGGGAAGCCCTGGTAATTGGAGAGGGCTCGGGGAAGCCCTGGTAATCAGACAGGGCTCAGGGGAAGCCCTGGCAATTGGAGAGAGTTTGGGGCAGCCCTGGTAATCGGAGAGAGCTCCGGGAAGCCTTGGTAATCGGAGACAGCTTGGGGAAGCCCTGGTAATTGGAGAGAGCTCAGGGGAAGCCCTGGTAATCGGAGAGAGCTCGGGAAAGCCCTGGTAATCGGAGAGAGCTCAGAGGAAGCCCTGGTAATTGGAGAGCAATTGGGGAAGCCCTGGTAATTGGAGAGAGCTCGGGGAAGCCCTGGTAATCGGAGAGAGCTCGGGGAATCCCTGGTAATCAGAGAGGTCTCAGGGGAAGCCCTGGTAATCGGACAGAGCTCAGGGGAAGCCCTGATAATCAGAGAGAGCTCAGGGGAAGCCCTGGTAATTGGAGAGGGCTCAGGGAAAGCCCTGGTAATCGGAACGCACTCGGGGAAGCCCAGGTAATCAGAGAGAGCTCGGGGAAGCCCTACTAATCGGAGAGGGCTCCGGGAAGGCTTGGTAATCGGAGAGAGCTCGGGGAAGCGCTGGTAATCAGAGAGGGCTCAATGGAAGCCCTGGTAATCGGACAGGGCTCGTGGGGAAGGCCTGGTAATCGGACAGGGCTCTGGGGAAGCCCTCATAATCAGATAGGGCTCATGGGAAGCCCTGGTAATCGGACAGGGCTCTGGGGAAGCCCTGGTAATCGGAGAGAGCTCAGGGGAAGCACTAGTAATAGGAAAGGGCTCAGGGGACGCCCTGGTAATCGGACAGGGCTCAGGGGAAGCGCTGGTAACTGGAGCAAGCTCAGGGGAAGCCCTGGTAATTGGAGACAGCTCAGGGAAGCCCTGGTAATCGGAGAGGGCTCAGGGGATGCCCTGGTAATTGGAGCTAGCTCGGGGAAAGCCCTGGTAATCGGAGAGAGCTCGGGGGAAGCCCTGGTAATCGGAGACAGCTCAGGGGAAGCCCTGGTAATCGGAGACAGCTCGGGGGAAGTTCTGGCAATCGGTGAGAGCTCTGGGGAAGCCCTAGTAATCGGAGAGAGCTCGGGGGAAGCCCTGGTAATCGGAGAGAGCTCGGGGAAGCCCTGGTAATCGGAGAGAGCTCGGGGGAAGCCCTGGTAATTGGAGAGAGCTCAGGGGAAGCCCTGGTAATTGGAGAGCACATGGGGAAGCCCTGGCAATCGGAGAGAGCTCGGGGAATCCCTGGTATTCGGAGAGAGATCAGGGAAGACCTGGTAATCAGAGAGGGCTCATGGGAAGCCCTCGTAATCGGAGAGAGCTCAGGGGAAGCCCTGGTAATTGTACAGGGCTCAGGGGAAGCCCTGGTAATAGGACAGGGCTCAGGGGAAGCCCTGGTAATCGGAGAGAGCTCGGGGAAGCCCTGGTAATCAGACAGGGCTCAGGGGAAGCCCTGGCAATTGGAGAGAGTTTGGGGAAGCCCTGGTAATCGGAGAGAGCTCCAGTAAGCCTTGGTAATCGGAGACAGCTTGGGGAAGCCCTGGTAATAGGAAAGGGCTCAGGGGAAGCCCTGGTAATCGGAGAGGGCTCGGGGAAGCCCTGGTAATCGGACAGGGCTCAGGGGAAGCCCTGGTAATCGGAGAGAGCTCGGGAGAAGCCCTGGCAATCGGAGAGAGCTCAGGGGAAGCCTAGGTAATTGGACAGGGCTCAGGGGAAGCGCTGGTAATTGGAGCGAGCTCAGGGGAAGCCCTGGTAATTGGAGAGAGCTCGGGGAAGCCCTGGTAATCGGAGAGGGCTCAGGGGACGCCCTGGTAATTGGAGCGAGCTCGGGGAAGCCCTGGTAATCGGAGAGAGCTCAGGGAAGCCCTGGTAATCGGAGACAGCTCGGGGAAAGCCCTGGTAATCGGAGACAGCTCAGGGGAAGCCCTGGTAATCGGAGACAGCTCGGGGGAAGTTCTGGCAATCGGTGAGAGCTCTGGGGAAGCCCTAGTAATCGGAGATAGCTCGGGGGAAGCCCTGGTAATCGGAGAGAGCTCGGGGGAAGCCCTGGTAATTGGAGAGAGCTCAGGGGAAGCCCTGGTAATTGGAGAGCACATGGGCAAGCCCTGGCAATCGGAGAGAGCTCGGGGAAGCCCTGGTATTCGGAGAGAGCTCAGGGAAGACCTGGTAATCAGAGAGGGCTCAGGGGAAGCCTTCGTAATCGGAGAGAGCTCAGGGGAAGCCCTGGTAATTGTACAGGGGTCAGGGGAAGCCCTGGTAATAGGACAGGTCTCAGGGGAAGCCCTGGTAATTGGAGAGGGCTCGGGGAAGCCCTGGTAATCAGACAGGGCTCAGGGGAAGCCCTGGCAATTGGAGAGAGTTTGGGGCAGCCCTGGTAATCGGAGAGAGCTCCGGGAAGCCTTGGTAATCGGAGACAGCTTGGGGAAGCCCTGGTAATTGGAGAGAGCTCAGGGGAAGCCCTGGTAATCGGAGAGAGCTCGGGAAAGCCCTGGTAATCGGAGAGAGCTCAGAGGAAGCCCTGGTAATTGGAGAGCACTTGGGGAAGCCCTGGTAATTGGAGAGAGCTCGGGGAAGCCCTGGTAATCGGAGAGAGCTCGGGGAATCCCTGGTAATCAGAGAGGTCTCAGGGGAAGCCCTGGTAATCGGACAGAGCTCAGGGGAAGCCCTGATAATCGGAGAGAGCTCAGGGGAAGCCCTGGTAATTGGAGAGGGCTCAGGGAAAGCCCTGGTAATCGGAACGCACTCGGGGAAGCCCAGGTAATCAGAGAGAGCTCGGGGAAGCCCTACTAATCGGAGAGGGCTCCGGGAAGGCTTGGTAATCGGAGAGAGCTCGGGGAAGCCCTGGTAATCAGAGAGGGCTCAATGGAAGCCCTGGTAATCGGACAGGGCTCGTGGGGAAGGCCTGGTAATCGGACAGGGCTCAGGGGAAGCCCTCGTAATCAGATAGGGCTCATGGGAAGCCCTGGTAAGCGGACAGGGCTCTGGGGAAGCCCTGGTAATCGGAGAGAGCTCTGGGGAAGCACTGGTAATAGGAAAGGGCTCAGGGGACGCCCTGGTAATCGGACAGGGCTCAGGGGAAGCGCTGGTAACTGGAGCGAGCTCAGGGGAAGCCCTGGTAATTGGAGAGATCTCAGGGAAGCCCTGGTAATCGGAGAGGGCTCAGGGGACGCCCTGGTAATTGGAGCGAGCTCGGGGAAGCCCTGGTAATCGGAGAGAGCTCAGGGAAGCCCTGGTAATCGGAGACAGCTCGGGGAAAGCCCTGGTAATCGGAGACAGCTCAGGGGAAGCCCTGGTAATCGGAGACAGCTCGGGGGAAGTTCTGGCAATCGGTGAGAGCTCTGGGGAAGCCCTAGTAATCGGAGAGAGCTCAGGGGAAGCCCTGGTAATCGGAGAGAGCTCGGGGAAGCCCTGGTAATAGGACAGGGCTCAGGGGAAGACCTGGTAATCGGAGAGGGCTCGGGGAAGCCCTGGTAATCAGACAGGGCTCAGGGGAAGCCCTGGCAATTGGAGAGAGTTTGGGGAAGCCCGGGTAATCGGAGAGAGCTCCAGGAAGCCTTTGTAATCGGAGACAGCTTGGGGAAGCCCTGGTAATTGGAGAGAGCTCAGGGGAAGCCCTGGTAATCGGAGAGAGCTCGGGAAAGCCCTGGTAATCGGAGAGAGCTCAGAGGAAGCCCTGGTAATTGGAGAGGACTTGGGGAAGCCCTGGTAATTGGAGAGAGCTCGGGGAAGCCCTGGTAATCGGAGAGAGCTCGGGGAATCCCTGGTAATCAGAGAGGGCTCAGGGGAAGCAGTGGTAATCGGACAGAGCTCAGGGGAAGCCCTGGTAATCGGAGAGAGCTCAGGGGAAGCCCTGGTAATTGGAGAGGGCTCAGGGAAAGCCCTGGTAATCGGAATGTACTCGGGGAAGCCCAGCTAATCAGAGAGAGCTCGGGGAAGCCCTGCTAATCGGACAGGGCTCCGGGAAGCCTTGGTAATCGGAGAGAGCTCGGGGAAGCCCTGGTAATCAGAGAGGGCTCGGGGGAAGCCCTGGTAATCGGACAGGGCTCGTGGGGAAGGCCTGGTAATCGGACAGGGCTCAGGGGAAGCCCTCGTAATCGGATCGGGCTCAGGGGAAGCCCTGGTAATCGGACAGGGCTCTGGGGAAGCCCTGGTAATCGGAGAGGGCTCGGGGGAAGCCCTGGTAATCGGAAAGGGCTCGGGGGAAGACCTGGTAATCAGAAAGAGCTCAGGGGAAGCCCTGGTAAGCGGACATGGCTCAGGGGAAGCCCTGCTAATCGGACAGGACTCACGGGAAGCATTGGTAATCGGACAGGGCTCAGTGGAAGCCCTGGTAATCGGAGAGGGCTCAGGGAAGCCCTGGCAATCGGACAGGGCTCAGGGGAAGCCCTGGTAATTGGAGAGAGCACAGGGGAAGCCCTGGTAATCGGAGAGTGCTCAGGGGAAGCACTGGTAATCGGACAGGGCTCAGTGGAAGCGCTGGTAATTGGAGAGAGCTCAGGGGAAGCAGTGGTAATAGGAGAGGTCTCAGGCGAAGCCCTGGTAATCGGAGAGGGCTCGGGGAAGACCTGGTAATCGGATGAGGCTCAGGGGAAGCCCTGGTAATCGAAGAGAGCTCGGGGGAAGCCCTGGTAATCGGAGGGAGCTCAGGGGAAGCCCAGGTAATTGGACAGGGCTCAGGGGAAGCCCTGGTAATTGGAGAGAGCTCAGGGGAAGCCCTGGTAATTGGAGAGAGCTCGGGGAAGCACTGGTAATCGGAGAGGGCTCAGGGGAAGCCCTGGTAATTGGAGCGAACTCGGGGAAGCCCTGGTAATCGGAGAGAGCTCTGGGAAGCCTTGGTAATCAGAGAGAGCTCAGGGGAAGCCCTGGTAATTGGAGAGAGCTCAGGGGAAGCTCTGGTAATTGCAGGATGTTCAGGGGAAGCCCTGGTAATTGCAGAGAGAGTTCAGGGGAAGCCCTGGTAATTTGAGAGCACTTGGGAAAGCCCTGGTAATCGGAGAGAGCTCGGGGAAGCCCTGGTAATCGGAGAGAGTGCGAGGAAGCCCTGGTAATCGGAGAGAGCTCGGGGAAGCCCTGGTAATCAGAGAGGGCTCGGGACAGCCCTGGTAATTGGAGAGAGCTCAGGGGAAACCCTGGTAATAGGACAGGGCTCAGGGGAAGCCCTGGTAATCGGAACTGCTCAGGGGGAAGCCCTGTTAATCGGAGAGGGCTCAGGGGAAGCCCTGGCAATCGGAAAGCACTCGGGGACTCCCTGGTAATCGGAGAGAGCCCGGGGAAGCCCTGGTAATCGGAGAGGGCTCAGAGGAAGCCCTGGTAATTGGAGAGCACTTGGGTAAGCCCTGGTAATCGGAGAGAGCTCGGGGAAGCCCTGGTAATCGGAGAGCGCTCGGGGAATCCCTGGTAATCGGAGAGGGCTCAGGGGAAGCCCTGGTAATCGGACAGGGCTCAGGGGAAGCCCTGGTAATCGGAGAGAGCTCAGGGGAAGCCTGGGTAATTGGAGAGCGCTAAGGGGAAGCCCTGGTAATCGGAAAGCACTCGGGGAATCCCTGGTAATCGGAGAGAGCTCGGGGAAGCCCTGGTAATCGGAGAGGGCTCCGGGAAGCCTTGGTAATCGGAGAGAGCTCGGGGAAGCCCTGATAATCAGAGAGGGCTCGGGGGAAGCCCTGGCAATCGGACAGGGCTCGGGGGAAGGCCTGGTAATCGGACAGGGCTCAGGGGAAGCCATGGTAATCGGAGAGGGCTCGGGGAAGCCCTGGTAATCGGACAGGTCTCAGGGGAAGCCCTGGTAATCAGAGAGGGCTCAGGGGGAGCCCTGGTAATCGGAGAGCACTCGGGGAAGCACTGGTAATCGGAGAGAGCTCGGGGAAGCCCTGGTAATCGGAGAGGGCTCAGGAGAATCCTGGTATTCGGAGAGAGCTCGGGGAAGCCCTGGTAATCGGAGAGAGCTCCGGGAAGCCCTGCTAATCGGAAAGAGCTCGGGGAAGCCCTGGTAATTGGCGAGAGCTCCGGGAAGCCCTAGTCATCGGAGACAGCTCGGGGAAGCCCTGGTAATCCAAGAGAGCTAGGAGAAGCCCTGGTAATCGGAGAGAGCTTGGGGGAAGCCCTGGTAAACGGAGAGAGTTCCAGGGAAGCCCTGGTAATCGGAGAGAGATCGGGGGAAGCCCTGGTCATTGGAGAGCACTTGGGGAAGCCCTGGTAATCGGAGAGAGCTCAGGGGAAGCCCTGGTAATCGGAAAGCACTCGGGGACTCCCTGGTAATCGGAGAGAGCTCGGGGAAGCCCTGGTAATCGGAGAGGGCTCAGAGGAAGCCCTGGTAATTGGAGAGCACTTGGGTAAGCCCTGGTAATCGGAGAGAGCTCGGGGAAGCCCTGGTAATCGGAGAGCGCTCGGGGAATCCCTGGTAATCGGAGAGGGCTCAGGGGAAGCCCTGGTAATCGGACAGGGCTCAGGGGAAGCCCTGGTAATCGGAGAGAGCTCAGGGGAAGCCTGGGTAATTGGAGAGCGCTAAGGGGAAGCCCTGGTAATCGGAAAGCACTCGGGGAATCCCTGGTAATCGGAGAGAGCTCGGGGAAGCCCTGGTAATCGGAGAGGGCTCCGGGAAGCCTTGGTAATCGGAGAGAGCTCGAGGAAGCCCTGATAATCAGAGAGGGCTCGGGGGAAGCCCTGGCAATCGGACAGGGCTCGGGGGAAGGCCTGGTAATCGGACAGGGCTTAGCGGAAGCCATGGTTATCGGACAGGGCTCAGGAGAAGCCCTGGTAATCGGACAGGGCTCGGGGGAAGCCCTGGTAATCGGACAGGGCTCAGGGGAAGCCCTGGTAATCGGACAGGGCTCAGGGGAAGCCCTGGTAATCGGACAGGGCTCAGGGGAAGCCCTGGTAATCGGACAGGGCTCAGGGGAAGCCCTGGTAATCGGAGAGGGCTCGGGGAAGCCCTGGTAATCGGACAGGTCTCAGGGGAAGCCCTGGTAATCAGAGAGGGCTCAGGGGGAGCCCTGGTAATCGGAGAGCACTCGGGGAAGCACTGGTAATCGGAGAGAGCTCGGGGAAGCCCTGGTAATCGGAGAGGGCTCAGGAGAATCCTGGTATTCGGAGAGAGCTCGGGGAAGCCCTGGTAATCGGAGAGAGCTCCGGGAAGCCCTGCTAATCGGAAAGAGCTCGGGGAAGCCCTGGTAATTGGCGAGAGCTCCGGGAAGCCCTAGTCATCGGAGACAGCTCGGGGAAGCCCTGGTAATCCAAGAGAGCTAGGGGAAGCCCTGGTAATCGGAGAGAGCTTGGGGGAAGCCCTGGTAAACGGAGAGAGTTCCAGGGAAGCCCTGGTAATCGGAGAGAGATCGGGGGAAGCCCTGGTAATTGGAGAGCACTTGGGGAAGCCCTGGTAATCGGAGAGAGCTCAGGGGAAGCCCTGGTAATCGGACAGGGCTCAGGGGAAGCCCTGGTAATTGGAGAGAGCTCAGGGGGAGACCTGGTAATCGGAGAGCAATCGGGGAAGCCCTGGTAATTGGAGAGAGCTCGGGGAAGCCCTGGTAATTGGAGAGGGCTCAGGGGAATCCCTGGTATTCGGAGAGAGCTCGGGGAAGCCCTGGTAATCAGAGAGAGCTCCGGGAATCCCTGGTAATCGGGGACAGCTCGGGGAAGCCCTGGTAATCAAAGAGAGCTCGGGGAAGCCCTGGTAATCGGAGACAGCTCGGGGGAAGCCCTGGTAATCGGAGAGAGCTCGGGGAAGCCCTGGTAATCGGAGAGAGATCGGGGGAAGACCTGGTAATCGGAGAGAGCTCTTGGAAGCCCTGGTAATCGCATAGGGCTCGGGGGAAGCCGTGGTAATCGGAGAAGGCTCAGGGGAAGCCCTGGTAATCGGAGACAGCTCGGGGAAAGCCCTTGTAATCGGAGACAGCTCAGGGGAAGCCCTGGTAATCGGAGACAGCTCGGGTGAAGTTCTGGTAATCGGAGAGAGCTCAGGGCAACCCCTGGTAATCGGAGAGAGCTCAGGGGAAGCCCTGGTTCCCCTGAGCTCTCTTGGAAGCCCTGGTAATCGCAGAGGGCTCGGGGGAAGCCGTGGTAATCGGAGAGGGCTCAGGGGAAGCCCTGGTAATCGGAGACAGCTCGGGGAAAGCCCTGGTAATCGGAGACATCTCAGGGGAAGCCCTGGTAATCGGAGACAGCTCGGGTGAAGTTCTGGTAATCGGAGAGAGCTCAGGGGAACCCCTGATAATCGGAGAGAGCTCGGGGGAAGCCCTGGTAATCGGAGAGAGCTCGGGGGAAGCCCTGGTAATCGGAGACAGCTCTGGGAAAGCCCTGGTAATCGGACACAGCTCAGTGGAAGCCCTGGTAATTGGAGACAGCTCGGGTAAGCCCTGGTAATCAAAGAGAGCTAGGGGAAGCCCTGGTAATCGGAGAGAGCTTGGGGGAAGCCCTGGTAAACGGAGAGAGTTCCAGGGAAGCCCTGGTAATCGGAGAGAGATCGGGGGAAGCCCTGGTAATTGGAGAGCACTTGGGGAAGCCCTGGTAATCGGAGAGAGCTCAGGGGAAGCCCGGGTAATCGGACAGGGCTCAGGGGAAGCCCTGGTAATTGGAGAGAGCTCAGGGGAAGCCCTGGTAATTGGAGAGGGCTCAGGGGGTGCCCTGGTAATCGGAGAGCACTCGGGGAAGCCCTGGTAATTGGAGAGAGCTCGGGGAAGCCCTGGTAATCGGAGAGGGCTCAGGGGAATCCCTGGTATTCGGAGAGAGCTCGGGGAAGCCCTGGTAATCAGAGAGAGCTCCGGGAATCCCTGGTAATCGGGGACAGCTCGGGGAAGCCCTGGTAATCAAAGAGAGCTCGGGGAAGCCCTGGTAATCGGAGACAGCTCGGGGGAAGCCCTGGTAATCGGAGAGAGCTCGGGGAAGCCCTGGTAATCGGAGAGAGATCGGGGGAAGACCTGGTAATCGGAGAGAGCTCTTGGAAGCCCTGGTAATCGGAGAGGGCTCGGGGGAAGCCCTGGTAATGGGAAAGGGCTCAGGGGAAGCCCTGGTAATCGGAGACAGCTCGGGGAAATCCCTGGTAATCGGAGACAGCTCGGGGGAAGCCCTAGTAATCAGAGAAAGCTCGGGGGAAGTTCTGGTAATCGGAGAGAGCTTAGGGGAACCCCTGGTAATCGGAGAGAGCTCGGGGGAAGCCCTGGTTCCCCTGAGCTCTCTTGGAAGCCCTGGTAATCGCAGAGGGCTCGGGGGAAGCCGTGGTAATCGGAGAGGGCTCAGGGGAAGCCCTGGTAATCGGAGACAGCTCGGGGAAAGCCCTGGTAATCGGAGACATCTCAGGGGAAGCCCTGGTAATCGGAGACAGCTCGGGTGAAGTTCTGGTAATCGGAGAGAGCTCAGGGGAACCCCTGATAATCGGAGAGAGCTCGGGGGAAGCCCTGGTAATCGGAGAGAGCTCGGGGGAAGCCCTGGTAATCGGAGAGCGCTCGGGGAATCCCTGGTAATCGGAGAGGGCTCAGGGGAAGCCCTGGTAATCGGACAGGGCTCAGGGGAAGCCCTGGTAATCGGAGAGAGCTCAGGGGAAGCCTGGGTAATTGGAGAGCGCTAAGGGGAAGCCCTGGTAATCGGAAAGCACTCGGGGAATCCCTGGTAATCGGAGAGAGCTCGGGGAAGCCCTGGTAATCGGAGAGGGCTCCGGGAAGCCTTGGTAATCGGAGAGAGCTCGAGGAAGCCCTGATAATCAGAGAGGGCTCGGGGGAAGCCCTGGCAATCGGACAGGTCTCGGGGGAAGGCCTGGTAATCGGACAGGGCTCAGCGGAAGCCATGGTTATCGGACAGGGCTCAGGAGAAGCCCTGGTAATCGGACAGGGCTCGGGGGAAGCCCTGGTAATCGGACAGGGCTCAGGGGAAGCCCTGGTAATCGGACAGGGCTCAGGGGAAGCCCTGGTAATCGGACAGGGCTCAGGGGAAGCCCTGGTAATCGGACAGGGCTCAGGGGAAGCCCTGGTAATCGGAGAGGGCTCGGGGAAGCCCTGGTAATCGGACAGGTCTCAGGGGAAGCCCTGGTAATCAGAGAGGGCTCAGGGGGAGCCCTGGTAATCGGAGAGCACTCGGGGAAGCACTGGTAATCGGAGAGAGCTCGGGGAAGCCCTGGTAATCGGAGAGGGCTCAGGAGAATCCTGGTATTCGGAGAGAGCTCGGGGAAGCCCTGGTAATCGGAGAGAGCTCCGGGAAGCCCTGCTAATCGGAAAGAGCTCGGGGAAGCCCTGGTAATTGGCGAGAGCTCCGGGAAGCCCTAGTCATCGGAGACAGCTCGGGGAAGCCCTGGTAATCCAAGAGAGCTAGGGGAAGCCCTGGTAATCGGAGAGAGCTTGGGGGAAGCCCTGGTAAACGGAGAGAGTTCCAGGGAAGCCCTGGTAATCGGAGAGAGATCGGGGGAAGCCCTGGTAATTGGAGAGCACTTGGGGAAGCCCTGGTAATCGGAGAGAGCTCAGGGGAAGCCCTGGTAATCGGACAGGGCTCAGGGGAAGCCCTGGTAATTGGAGAGAGCTCAGGGGGAGACCTGGTAATCGGAGAGCAATCGGGGAAGCCCTGGTAATTGGAGAGAGCTCGGGGAAGCCCTGGTAATTGGAGAGGGCTCAGGGGAATCCCTGGTATTCGGAGAGAGCTCGGGGAAGCCCTGGTAATCAGAGAGAGCTCCGGGAATCCCTGGTAATCGGGGACAGCTCGGGGAAGCCCTGGTAATCAAAGAGAGCTCGGGGAAGCCCTGGTAATCGGAGACAGCTCGGGGGAAGCCCTGGTAATCGGAGAGAGCTCGGGGAAGCCCTGGTAATCGGAGAGAGATCGGGGGAAGACCTGGTAATCGGAGAGAGCTCTTGGAAGCCCTGGTAATCGCATAGGGCTCGGGGGAAGCCGTGGTAATCGGAGAAGGCTCAGGGGAAGCCCTGGTAATCGGAGACAGCTCGGGGAAAGCCCTTGTAATCGGAGACAGCTCAGGGGAAGCCCTGGTAATCGGAGACAGCTCGGGTGAAGTTCTGGTAATCGGAGAGAGCTCAGGGCAACCCCTGGTAATCGGAGAGAGCTCAGGGGAAGCCCTGGTTCCCCTGAGCTCTCTTGGAAGCCCTGGTAATCGCAGAGGGCTCGGGGGAAGCCGTGGTAATCGGAGAGGGCTCAGGGGAAGCCCTGGTAATCGGAGACAGCTCGGGGAAAGCCCTGGTAATCGGAGACATCTCAGGGGAAGCCCTGGTAATCGGAGACAGCTCGGGTGAAGTTCTGGTAATCGGAGAGAGCTCAGGGGAACCCCTGATAATCGGAGAGAGCTCGGGGGAAGCCCTGGTAATCGGAGAGAGCTCGGGGGAAGCCCTGGTAATCGGAGACAGCTCTGGGAAAGCCCTGGTAATCGGACACAGCTCAGTGGAAGCCCTGGTAATTGGAGACAGCTCGGGTAAGCCCTGGTAATCAAAGAGAGCTAGGGGAAGCCCTGGTAATCGGAGAGAGCTTGGGGGAAGCCCTGGTAAACGGAGAGAGTTCCAGGGAAGCCCTGGTAATCGGAGAGAGATCGGGGGAAGCCCTGGTAATTGGAGAGCACTTGGGGAAGCCCTGGTAATCGGAGAGAGCTCAGGGGAAGCCCGGGTAATCGGACAGGGCTCAGGGGAAGCCCTGGTAATTGGAGAGAGCTCAGGGGAAGCCCTGGTAATTGGAGAGGGCTCAGGGGGAGACCTGGTAATCGGAGAGCAATCGGGGAAGCCCTGGTAATTGGAGAGAGCTCGGGGAAGCCCTGGTAATTGGAGAGGGCTCAGGGGAATCCCTGGTATTCGGAGAGAGCTCGGGGAAGCCCTGGTAATCAGAGAGAGCTCCGGGAATCCCTGGTAATCGGGGACAGCTCGGGGAAGCCCTGGTAATCAAAGAGAGCTCGGGGAAGCCCTGGTAATCGGAGACAGCTCGGGGGAAGCCCTGGTAATCGGAGAGAGCTCGGGGAAGCCCTGGTAATCGGAGAGAGATCGGGGGAAGACCTGGTAATCGGAGAGAGCTCTTGGAAGCCCTGGTAATCGCATAGGGCTCGGGGGAAGCCGTGGTAATCGGAGAAGGCTCAGGGGAAGCCCTGGTAATCGGAGACAGCTCGGGGAAAGCCCTGGTAATCGGAGACAGCTCAGGGGAAGCCCTGGTAATCGGAGACAGCTCGGGTGAAGTTCTGGTAATCGGAGAGAGCTCAGGGGAACCCCTGGTAATCGGAGAGAGCTCAGGGGAAGCCCTGGTTCCCCTGAGCTCTCTTGGAAGCCCTGGTAATCGCAGAGGGCTCGGGGGAAGCCGTGGTAATCGGAGAGGGCTCAGGGGAAGCCCTGGTAATCGGAGACAGCTCGGGGAAAGCCCTGGTAATCGGAGACATCTCAGGGGAAGCCCTGGTAATCGGAGACAGCTCGGGTGAAGTTCTGGTAATCGGAGAGAGCTCAGGGGAACCCCTGATAATCGGAGAGAGCTCGGGGGAAGCCCTGGTAATCGGAGAGAGCTCGGGGGAAGCCCTGGTAATCGGAGACAGCTCTGGGAAAGCCCTGGTAATCGGACACAGCTCAGTGGAAGCCCCGGTAATTGGAGACAGCTCGGGTGAAGTTCTGGCTCTCTGAGAGAGCTCTGGGGAAGCCCTGGTAATCGGAGAGAGCTCGGGGGAAGCCCTGGTAATCGGACAGAGCTCGGGGGAAGCCCTGGTAATCGGACAGAGCTCGGGGGAAGCCCTGGTAATCGGCGAGAGCTCCGGGAAGCCCTGGTAATCGGAGACAGCTCGGGGAAGCCCTGGAAATCAAAGAGAGCTAGGGGAAGCCCTGGTAATCGGAGAGAGCTTGGGGGAATCCCTGGTAAACGGAGAGAGTTCGGGGAAGCCCTGGTAATCGGAGAGAGATCGGGGGAAGCCCTGGTAATTGGAGAGCACTTGGGGAAGCCCTGGTAATTGGAGAGGGTTCGGTGGAAGCCCTCGTAATCGGAGCGAGCTCAGGGGAAGCCCTGGTAATAGGACAGGGCTCAGGGGAAGGCCTGGTAATAGGACAGGGCTCAGGGGAAGGCGTGGTAATCGGAGAGGGCTCGGGGAAGCCCTGGTAATCAGACAGGGCTCAGGGGAAGCTCTGGTAATCGGAGAGAGCTCGGGGAAGACCTGGTAATTGGAGAGAGCTCAGGGGAAGCCCTGGTAATCGGAGAGAGCTCGGGGAAGCCTTGGTAATCAGAGAGAGCTCGGGGAAGCCCTGGTAATCGGAAGAGCTCGGGGATGCCCTCGTAATCAGAGAGGGTTCGGTGGAAGCCCTCGTAATCGGAGCGAGCTCAGGGGAAGCCCTGGTAATAGGACAGGGCTCAGGGGAAGGCCTGGTAATAGGACAGGGCTCAGGGGAATCCGTGGTAATCGGAGAGGGCTCGGGGAAGCCCTGATAATCAGACAGGGCTCAGGGGAAGCCCTGGTAATCGGAGAGAGCTCGGGGAAGCCCTGGTAATTGGAGAGAGCTCAGGGGAAGCCCTGGTAATCGGAGAGAGCTCGGGGAAGCCTTGGTAATCGGAGAGAGCTCGGGGAAGCCATGGTAATCGGAAGAGCTCGGGGAAGCCCTGGTAATCGGAGAGAGCTCGGGGAAGCCCTGGTAATCGGAGAGAACTCGCGAAAGCCCTCGTAATCAGAGAGGGCTCAGGGGAAGCCCTGGTAATCAGACAGGGCTCGGGGGAAGCCTTGGTAATCGGAGACAGCTCAGGGGAAGCCCTGGTAATCGGAGAGAGCTCAGGGGAAGCACTGGTAATAGGACAGGGCTCAGGGGAAGCCCTGGTAATCGGAGAGAGCTCGGGGAAGCCCTGGTAATTGGAGAGAGCTCAGGGGAAGCCCTGGTAATCGGAGAGAGCTCAGGGGAAGCCCTGGTAATCGGAGAGAGCTCAGGGGAAGCACTGGTAATAGGACAGGGCTCAGTGGAAGCCCTGGTAATTGGAGAGAGCTCAGGGGAAGCGCTGGTAATAGGAGAGGTCTCAGGCGAAGCCCTGGTAATCGGAGAGGGCTCGGGGAAGCCCTGGTAATCGGATGGGGCTCAGGGGAAGCCCTGGTAAACGAAGAGAGCTCGGGGGAAGCCCTGGTAATCGGAGGGAGCTCAGGGGAAGCCCAGGTAATTGCAAAGGGCTCAGGGGAAGCCCTGGTAATTGGAGAGAGCTCAGGGGAAGCCCTGGTAATCGGAGAGAGTGCGAGGAAGCCCTGGTAATCGGAGAGAGTTCGGGGAAGCCCTGGTAATCAGAGAGGGCTCGGGGCAGCCCTGGTAATTGGAGAGAGCTCAGGGGAAGGCCTGGTAATAGGACAGGGCTCAGGGGAAGCCGTGGTAATCGGAGAGGGCTCGGGGAAGCCCTGGAAATCAGACAGGGCTCAGGGGAAGCCCTGGTAATCGGAGAGAGCTCAGGGAAGCCCTGGTAATTGGAGAGAGCTCAGGGGAAGCCCTGGTAATTGGAGAGAGCTCGGGGAAGCCTTGGTAATCGGAGAGAGCTCAGAGGATGCCCTGGTAATTGGAGAGCACTTGGGGAAGCCCTGGTAATCGGAGAGAGCTCGGGGAAGCCCTGGTAATCGGAGAGGGCTCGGGGAAGCCCTGGTAATCGGAGAGAGCTCGCGGAATCCCTGGTAATCGGTGAGAGCTCGGGAAAGCCCTGGTAATCGGAGAGAGCTCAGAGGATGCCCTGGTAATTGGAGAGCACTTGGGGAAGCCCTGGTAATCGGAGAGAGCTCGGGGAAGCCCTGGTAATCGGAGAGAGCTCGCGGAAGCCCTCGTAATCAGAGAGGGCTCGGAGGAAGCCCTGGTAATCGGACAGGGCTCGGTGGAAGCCCTGGTAATCGGAGACAGCTCAGCGGAAGCCCTGGTAATCGGAGAGAGCTCAGGGGAAGCACTGGTAATAGGACAGGGCTCAGTGGAAGCCCTGGTATTTGGAGAGAGCTCAGGGGAAGCACAGGTAATAGGAGAGGTCTCAGGGGAAGCCCTGGTAATCGGAGAGGTCTCGGGGAAGCCCTGGTAATCGGACAGGGCTCAGGGGAAGCCCTGGTAATTGGAGCGAACTCGGGGAAGCCCTGGTAATCGGAGAGAGCTCTGGGAAGCCTTGGTAATCACAGAGAGCTCAGGGGAAGCCCTGGTAATTGAAGAGAGCTCAGGGGAAGCTCTGGTAAATACAGGATGTTCAGGGGAAGCCCTGGTAATTGCAGAGAGAGTTCAGGGGAAGCCCTGGTAATTGGAGAGCACTTGGGAAAGCCCCGGTAATTGGAGAGAGCTCGGGGAAGCCTTGGTAAACGGAGAGATTGCGAGGAAGCCCTGGTAATCGGAGAGCTTGGGGAAGCCCTGGTAATCAGAGAGGGCTCGGGGCAGCCCTGGTAATTGGAGAGAGCTCAGGGGAAACCCTGGTAATAGGACAGGGCTCAGGGGAAGCCCTGGTAATCGGAACAGCTCAGGGGAAGCCCTGGTAATCGGAGAGGGCTCAGGGGAAGCCCTGGCAATCGGAAAGCACTCGGGGAGCCCTGATAATCGGAGAGAGCTCGGGGAAGCCCTGGTAATCGGAGAGTGCTCAGAGGAAGCCCTTTTAATTGGAGAGCACTTGGGCAAGCCCTGGTAAGCGGAGAGAGCTCGGGGAAGCCCTGGTAATTGGAGAGAGCTCAGGGGAAGCCCTGGTAATCGGAGAGAGCTCGGGGAAGCCTTGGTAATCGGAGAGAGCTCGGGGAAGCCATGGTAATCGGAAGAGCTCGGGGAAGCCCTGGTAATCGGAGAGAGCTCGGGGAAGCCCTGGTAATCGGAGAGAACTCGCGAAAGCCCTCGTAATCAGAGAGGGCTCAGGGGAAGCCCTGGTAATCAGACAGGGCTCGGGGGAAGCCTTGGTAATCGGAGACAGCTCAGGGGAAGCCCTGGTAATCGGAGAGAGCTCAGGGGAAGCACTGGTAATAGGACAGGGCTCAGGGGAAGCCCTGGTAATCGGAGAGAGCTCGGGGAAGCCCTGGTAATTGGAGAGAGCTCAGGGGAAGCCCTGGTAATCGGAGAGAGCTCAGGGGAAGCCCTGGTAATCGGAGAGAGCTCAGGGGAAGCACTGGTAATAGGACAGGGCTCAGTGGAAGCCCTGGTAATTGGAGAGAGCTCAGGGGAAGCGCTGGTAATAGGAGAGGTCTCAGGCGAAGCCCTGGTAATCGGAGAGGGCTCGGGGAAGCCCTGGTAATCGGATGGGGCTCAGGGGAAGCCCTGGTAAACGAAGAGAGCTCGGGGGAAGCCCTGGTAATCGGAGGGAGCTCAGGGGAAGCCCAGGTAATTGCAAAGGGCTCAGGGGAAGCCCTGGTAATTGGAGAGAGCTCAGGGGAAGCCCTGGTAATCAGAGAGAGTGCGAGGAAGCCCTGGTAATCGGAGAGAGTTCGGGGAAGCCCTGGTAATCAGAGAGGGCTCGGGGCAGCCCTGGTAATTGGAGAGAGCTCAGGGGAAGGCCTGGTAATAGGACAGGGCTCAGGGGAAGCCGTGGTAATCGGAGAGGGCTCGGGGAAGCCCTGGAAATCAGACAGGGCTCAGGGGAAGCCCTGGTAATCGGAGAGAGCTCAGGGAAGCCCTGGTAATTGGAGAGAGCTCAGGGGAAGCCCTGGTAATTGGAGAGAGCTCGGGGAAGCCTTGGTAATCGGAGAGAGCTCAGAGGATGCCCTGGTAATTGGAGAGCACTTGGGGAAGCCCTGGTAATCGGAGAGAGCTCGGGGAAGCCCTGGTAATCGGAGAGGGCTCGGGGAAGCCCTGGTAATCGGAGAGAGCTCGCGGAATCCCTGGTAATCGGTGAGAGCTCGGGAAAGCCCTGGTAATCGGAGAGAGCTCAGAGGATGCCCTGGTAATTGGAGAGCACTTGGGGAAGCCCTGGTAATCGGAGAGAGCTCGGGGAAGCCCTGGTAATCGGAGAGAGCTCGCGGAAGCCCTCGTAATCAGAGAGGGCTCGGAGGAAGCCCTGGTAATCGGACAGGGCTCGGTGGAAGCCCTGGTAATCGGAGACAGCTCAGCGGAAGCCCTGGTAATCGGAGAGAGCTCAGGGGAAGCACTGGTAATAGGACAGGGCTCAGTGGAAGCCCTGGTATTTGGAGAGAGCTCAGGGGAAGCACAGGTAATAGGAGAGGTCTCAGGGGAAGCCCTGGTAATCGGAGAGGGCTCGGGGAAGCCCTGGTAATCTGACAGGGCTCAGGGGAAGCCCTGGTAATTGGAGCGAACTCGGGGAAGCCCTGGTAATCGGAGAGAGCTCTGGGAAGCCTTGGTAATCACAGAGAGCTCAGGGGAAGCCCTGGTAATTGAAGAGAGCTCAGGGGAAGCTCTGGTAAATACAGGATGTTCAGGGGAAGCCCTGGTAATTGCAGAGAGAGTTCAGGGGAAGCCCTGGTAATTGGAGAGCACTTGGGAAAGCCCCGGTAATTGGAGAGAGCTCGGGGAAGCCTTGGTAATCGGAGAGATTGCGAGGAAGCCCTGGTAATCGGAGAGCTTGGGGAAGCCCTGGTAATCAGAGAGGGCTCGGGGCAGCCCTGGTAATTGGAGAGAGCTCAGGGGAAACCCTGGTAATAGGACAGGGCTCAGGGGAAGCCCTGGTAATCGGAACAGCTCAGGGGAAGCCCTGGTAATCGGAGAGGGCTCAGGGGAAGCCCTGGCAATCGGAAAGCACTCGGGGAGCCCTGATAATCGGAGAGAGCTCGGGGAAGCCCTGGTAATCGGAGAGTGCTCAGAGGAAGCCCTTTTAATTGGAGAGCACTTGGGCAAGCCCTGGTAAGCGGAGAGAGCTCGGGGAAGCCCTGGTAATCGGAGAGCGCTCGGGGAATCCTTGGTAATCGGAGAGGGCTCAGGGGAAGCCCTGGCAATCGGAAAGCACTCGGGGAGCCCTGATAATCGGAGAGAGCTCGGGGAAGCCCTGGTAATCGGAGAGCGCTCGGGGAATCCTTGGTAATCGGAGAGGGCTCAGAGGAAGCACTGGTAATAGGAAAGGGCTCAGGGGAAGCCCTGGTAATCGGAGAGAGCTCAGGGGAAGCCCTTGTAATCGGACAGGGCTCAGGGGAAGCCCTGGTAATCGGACAGGGCTCAGGGGAAGCCCTGGTAATCGCACAGGGCTCAGGGGAAGCCCTGGTAATCGGACAGGGCTCGGGGGAAGCCCTGGTAATCGGAGAGGGCTCGGGGAAGCCCTGGAAATCGGACAGGGCTCAGGGGAAGCCCTGGTAATCGGAGAGGGCTCAGGGGGAGCCCTGGTAATCGGAGAGCACTCGGGGAAGCACTGGTAATCGGAGAGAGCTCGGGGAAGCCCTGGTAATCGGAGAGGGCTCAGGAGAATCCTGGTATTCGGAGAGAGCTCGGGGAAGCCCTGGTAATCGGAGAGAGCTCCGGGAAGCCCTGCTAATCCGAAAGAGCTCGGGGAAGCCCTGGTAATTGGCGAGAGCTCCGGGAAGCCCTGGTCATCGGAGACAGCTCGGGGAAGCCCTGGTAATCAAAGAGAGCTAGGGGAAGCCCTGGTAATCGGAGAGAGCTTGGGGGAAGCCCTGGTAAACGGAGAGAGTTCCAGGGAAGCCCTGGTAATCGGAGAGAGATCGGGGGAAGCCCTGGTAATTGGAGAGCACTTGGGGAAGCCCTGGTAATCGGAGAGAGCTCAGGGAAGCCCTGGTAATCAGAGAGGGTTCGGTGGAAGACCTCGTAATCGGAGCGAGCTCAGGGGAAGCCCTGGTAATAGGACAGGGCTCAGGGGAAGGCCTGGTAATAGGACAGGGCTCAGGGGAGCCCTGGTAATCGGAGAGGGCTCGGGGAAGCCCTGGTAATCGGAGAGAGCTCGCGGAATCCCTGGTAATCGGTGAGAGCTCGGGGAAGCCCTGGTAATCGGAGAGAGCTCAGAGGATGCCCTGGTAATTGGAGAGCACTTGGGGAAGCCCTGGTAATCGGAGAGAGCTCGGGGAAGCCCTGGTAATCGGAGAGAGCTCGCGGAAGCCCTCGTAATCAGAGAGGGCTCAGAGGAAGCCCTGGTAATCGGACAGGGCTCGGGGGAAGCCCTGGTAATAGGAGAGGTCTCAGGCGAAGCCCTGGTAATCGGAGAGGGCTCGGGGAAGCCCTGGTAATCGGATGGGGCTCAGGGGAAGCCCTGGTAATCGAAGAGAGCTCGGGGGAAGCCCTGGTAATCGGAGGGAGCTCAGGGGAGGCCGAGGTAATTGGACAGGGCTCAGGGGAAGCCCTGGTAATTGGAGAGAGCTCAGGGGAAGCCCTGGTAATCGGAGAGAGTGCGAGGAAGCCCTGGTAATCGGAGAGAGCTCGGGGAAGCCCTGGTAATCGGAGAGGGCTCAGAGGAAGCCCTTTTAATTGGAGAGCACTTGGGCAAGCCCTGGTAAGCGGAGAGATCTCGGGGAAGCCCTGGTAATCGGAGAGCGCTCGGGGAATCCCTGGTAATCGGAGAGGGCTCAGAGGAAGCACTGGTAATAGGAAAGGGCTCAGGGGAAGCCCTGGTAATCCGTGAGAGCTCAGGGGAAGCCCTGGTAATCGGACAGGGCTCAGGGGAAGCCCTGGTAATCGGACAGGGCTCAGGGGAAGCCCTGGTAACCGCACAGGGCTCAGGGGAAGCCCTGGTAATCGGACAGGTCTCAGGGGAAGCCCTGGTAATCGGAGAGGGCTCGGGGAAGCCCTGGAAATCGGACAGGGCTCAGGGGAAGCCCTGGTAATCGGAGAGGGCTCAGGGGGAGCCCTGGTAATCGGAGAGCACTCGGGGAAGCACTGGTAATCGGAGAGAGCTCGGGGAAGCCCTGGTAATCGGAGAGGGCTCAGGAGAATCCTGGTATTCGGAGAGAGCTCGGGGAAGCCCTGGTAATCGGAGAGAGCTCCGGGAAGCCCTGCTAATCGGAAAGAGCTCGGGGAAGCCCTGGTAATTGGCGAGAGCTCCGGGAAGCCCTGGTCATCAGAGACAGCTCGGGGAAGCCCTGGTAATCAAAGAGAGCTAGGGGAAGCCCTGGTAATCGGAGAGAGCTTGGGGGAAGCCCTGGTAAATGGAGAGAGTTCCAGGGAAGCCCTGGTAATCGGAGAGAGATCGGGGGATGCCCTGGTAATTGGAGAGCACTTGGGGAAGCCCTGGTAATCGGAGAGAGCTCAGGGGAAGCCCTGGTAATCGGACAGGGCTCAGGGGAAGCCCTGGTAATTGGAGAGAGCTCAGGGGAAGCCCTGGTAATTGGAGAGGGCTCAGGGGGAGACCTGGTAATCGGAGAGCAATCGGGGAAGCCCTGGTAATTGGAGAGAGCTCGGGGAAGCCCTGGTAATTGGAGAGGGCTCAGGGGAATCCCTGGTATTCGGAGAGAGCTCGGGGAAGCCCTGGTAATCGGAGAGAGCTCCGGGAAGCCCTGGTAATCGGAGAGAGCTCTGGGACGCCATGGTAATCAGAGAGAGCTCCGGGAATCCCTGGTAATCGGGGACAGCTCGGGGAAGCCCTGGTAATCAAAGAGAGCTCGGGGAAGCCCTGGTAATCGGAGACAGCTCAGGGGAAGCCCTGGTAATCGGAGACAGCTCGGGGGAAGTTCTGGCAATCGGTGAGAGCTCTGGGGAAGGCCTAGTAATCGGAGATAGCTCGGGGGAAGCCCTGGTAATCGGAGAGAGCTCGGGGGAAGCCCTGGTAATTGGCGAGAGCTCAGGGGAAGCCCTGGTAATTGGAGAGCACATGGGGAAGCCCTGGCAATCGGAGAGAGCTCGGGGAAGCCCTGGTATTCGGTGAGAGCTCAGGGAAGACCTGGTAATCAGAGAGGGCTCAGGGGAAGCCCTCGTAATCGGAGAGAGCTCAGGGGAAGCCCTGGTAATTGTACAGGGGTCAGGGGAAGCCCTGGTAATAGGACAGGGCTCAGGGGAAGCCCTGGTAATTGGAGAGGGCTCGGGGAAGCCCTGGTAATCTGACAGGGCTCAGGGGAAGCCCTGGCAATTGGAGAGAGTTTGGGGCAGCCCTGGTAATCGGAGAGAGCTCCGGGAAGCCTTGGTAATCGGAGACAGCTTGGGGAAGCCCTGGTAATTGGAGAGAGCTCAGGGGAAGCCCTGGTAATCGGAGAGAGCTCGGGAAAGCCCTGGTAATCGGAGAGAGCTCAGAGGAAGCCCTGGTAATTGGAGAGCAATTGGGGAAGCCCTGGTAATTGGAGAGAGCTCGGGGAAGCCCTGGTAATCGGAGAGAGCTCGGGGAATCCCTGGTAATCAGAGAGGTCTCAGGGGAAGCCCTGGTAATCGGACAGAGCTCAGGGGAAGCCCTGATAATCAGAGAGAGCTCAGGGGAAGCCCTGGTAATTGGAGAGGGCTCAGGGAAAGCCCTGGTAATCGGAACGCACTCGGGGAAGCCCAGGTAATCAGAGAGAGCTCAAGGAAGCCCTGGTAATCAGAGAGGGTTCGGTGGAAGCCCTCGTAATCGGAGCGAGCTCAGGGGAAGCCCTGGTAATAGGACAGGGCTCAGGGGAAGGCCTGGTAATAGGACAGGGCTCAGGGGAGCCCTGGTAATCGGAGAGGGCTCGGGGAAGCCCTGGTAATCGGAGAGAGCTCGCGGAATCCCTGGTAATCGGTGAGAGCTCGGGGAAGCCCTGGTAATCGGAGAGAGCTCAGAGGATGCCCTGGTAATTGGAGAGCACTTGGGGAAGCCCTGGTAATCGGAGAGAGCTCGGGGAAGCCCTGGTAATCGGAGAGAGCTCGCGGAAGCCCTCGTAATCAGAGAGGGCTCGGAGGAAGCCCTGGTAATCGGACAGGGCTCGGTGGAAGCCCTGGTAATCGGAGACAGCTCAGCGGAAGCCCTGGTAATCGGAGAGAGCTCAGGGGAAGCACTGGTAATAGGACAGGGCTCAGTGGAAGCCCTGGTATTTGGAGAGAGCTCAGGGGAAGCACAGGTAATAGGAGAGGTCTCAGGGGAAGCCCTGGTAATCGGAGAGGGCTCGGGGAAGCCCTGGTAATCGGACAGGGCTCAGGGGAAGCCCTGGTAATTGGAGCGAACTCGGGGAAGCCCTGGTAATCGGAGAGAGCTCTGGGAAGCCTTGGTAATCACAGAGAGCTCAGGGGAAGCCCTGGTAATTGAAGAGAGCTCAGGGGAAGCTCTGGTAAATACAGGATGTTCAGGGGAAGCCCTGGTAATTGCAGAGAGAGTTCAGGGGAAGCCCTGGTAATTGGAGAGCACTTGGGAAAGCCCCGGTAATTGGAGAGAGCTCGGGGAAGCCTTGGTAATCGGAGAGATTGCGAGGAAGCCCTGGTAATCGGAGAGCTTGGGGAAGCCCTGGTAATCAGAGAGGGCTCGGGGCAGCCCTGGTAATTGGAGAGAGCTCAGGGGAAACCCTGGTAATAGGACAGGGCTCAGGGGAAGCCCTGGTAATCGGAACAGCTCAGGGGAAGCCCTGGTAATCGGAGAGGGCTCAGGGGAAGCCCTGGCAATCGGAAAGCACTCGGGGAAGCCCTGGTAATCGGAGAGAGCTCGGGGAAGCCCTGGTAATCGGAGAGGGCTCAGAGGAAGCCCTGGTAATTGAAGAGCACTTGGGGAAGCCCTGGTAATCGGAGAGAGCTCGGGGAAGCCCTGGTAATTGGAGGGCGCTCGGGGAATCCCTGGTAATCGGAGAGGGCTCAGGGGAAGCCTTGGTAATCGGACAGGGCTCAGGGGAAGCCCTGGCAATCGGAGAGAGCTCAGGGGAAGCCTGGGTAATTGGAGAGGGCTCAGGGGAAGCCCTGGTAATCGGAGAGAGCTCGGGGAAGCCCTGGTAATCGGAGAGGGCTCCGGGAAGCCTTGGTAATCGGAGAGAGCTCGGGGAAGCCCTGGTAATCAGAGAGGGCTCGGGGGAAGCCCTGTCAATCGGACAGGGCTCGTGGGAAGCCCTGGTAATTGGACAGGGCTCAGGGGAAGCCATGGTAATCGGACAGGGCTCAGGAGAAGCCCTGGTTTTCGGACAGGGCTCGGGGGAAGCCCTGGTAATCGGAGAGGGCTTAGGGGAAGCCCTGGTAATCGGACAGGGCTCGGGGGAAGCCCTGGTAATCGGACAGGGCTCGGGGGAATCCCTGGTAATCGGACAGGGCTCAGGGGAAGCCCTGGTAATCGGACAGGGCTCAGGGGAAGCCCTGGTAATCGGACAGGGCTCAGGGGAAGCCCTGGTAATCGGAGAGGGCTCAGGGAAGCCCTGGTAATCGGACAGGGCTCAGGGGCAGCCCTGGTAATTGGAGAGAGCTCAGGGGAAGCCCTGGTAATTGGAGAGGGCTCAGGGGGAGACCTGGTAATCGGAGAGCAATCGGGGAAGCCCTGGTAATTGGAGAGAGCTCGGGGAAGCCCTGGTAATCGGAGAGGGCTCAGGGGAATCCCTGGTATTCGGAGAGAGCTCGGGGAAGCCCTCGTAATCGGAGAGAGCTCCGGGTGCCCTGGTAATCGGAGAGAGCTCTGGGACGCCATGGTAATCAGAGAGAGCTCCGGGAATCCCTGGTAATCGGGGACAGCTCGGGGAAGCCCTGGTAATCAAAGAGAGCTCGGGGAAGCCCTGGTCATCGGAGACATCTCGGGGGAAGCACTGGTAATCGGAGAGAGCTCGGGGAAGCCCTGGTAATCGGAGAGAGATCGGGGGAAGACCTGGTAATCGGAGAGAGCTCTTGGAAGCCCTGGTAATCGCAGAGGGCTCGGGGGAAGCCGTGGTAATTGGAGAGGGCTCAGGGGAAGCCCTGGTAATTGGAGAGAGCTCGGGGGAAGCCCTGGTAATTGGAGAGCACTTGGGGAAGCCCTGGTAATCGGAGAGGGTTCGGTGGAAGCCCTCGTAATCGGAGCGAGCTCAGGGGAAGCCCTGGTAATAAACAGGGCTCAGAGGAAGCCCTGGTAATTGGAGAGAGCTCAGGGGATGCACTGGTAATAGGAGAGGTCTCAGGCGAAGCCCTGGTAATCGGAGAGGGCTCGGGGAAGCCCTGGTAATCGGATGGGGCTCAGGGGAAGCCCTGGTAATCGGAGAGAGCTCTGGGAAGCCTTGGTAATCACAGAGAGCTCAGGGGAAGCCCTGGTAATTGGAGAGAGCTCAGGGGAAGCTCTGGTAAATACAGGATTTTCAGGGGAAGCCCTGGTAATTGCAGAGAGAGTTCAGGGGAAGCCATGGTAATTGGAGAGCACTTGGGAAAGCCCCGGTAATTGGAGAGAGCTCGGGGAAGCCTTGGTAATCGGAGAGATTGCGAGGAAGCCCTGGTAATCGGAGAGCTTGGGGAAGCCCTGGTAATCAGAGAGGGCTCGGGGCAGCCCTGGTAATTGGAGAGAGCTCAGGGGAAACCCTGGTAATAGGACAGGGCTCAGGGGAAGCCCTGGTAATCGGAACAGCTCAGGGGAAGCCCTGGTAATCGGAGAGGGCTCAAGGGAAGCCCTGGCAATCGGAAAGCACTCGGGGAAGCCCTGGTAATCGGAGAGAGCTCGGGGAAGCCCTGGTAATCGGAGAGGGCTCAGAGGAAGCCCTGGTAATTGAAGAGCACTTGGGGAAGCCCTGGTAATCGGAGAGAGCTCGGGGAAGCCCTGGTAATTGGAGGGCGCTCGGGGAATCCCTGGTAATCGGAGAGGGCTCAGGGGAAGCCTTGGTAATCGGACAGGGCTCAGGGGAAGCCCTGGCAATCGGAGAGAGCTCAGGGGAAGCCTGGGTAATTGGAGAGGGCTCAGGGGAAGCCCTGGTAATCGGAGAGAGCTCGGGGAAGCCCTGGTAATCGGAGAGGGCTCCGGGAAGCCTTGGTAATCGGAGAGAGCTCGGGGAAGCCCTGGTAATCAGAGAGGGCTCGGGGGAAGCCCTGTCAATCGGACAGGGCTCGTGGGAAGCCCTGGTAATTGGACAGGGCTCAGGGGAAGCCCTGGTAATCGGAGAGGGCTCAGAGGAAGCCCTGGTAAATGGAGAGCACTTGGGTAAGCCCTGGTAATCGGAGAGAGCTCGGGGAAGCCCTGGTAATCGGAGAGCGCACGGGGAATCCCTGGTGATCGGAGAGGGCTCAGGGGAAGCCCTGGTAATCGGACAGGGCTCAGGGGAAGCCCTGGTAATCGGAGAGAGCTCAGGGGAAGCCTGGGTAATTGGAGAGGGCTCAGGGGAAGCCCTGGTAATCGGAGAGAGCTCGTGGAAGCCCTGGTAATCGGAGAGAGCTCGGGGAAGCCCTGGTAATCGGAGAGGGCTCCGGGAAGCCTTGGTAATCGGAGAGAGCTCGGGGAAGCCCTGGTAATCAGAGAGGGCTCGGGGGAAGGACTGGCAATCGGAGAGGGCTCGTGGGAAGCCGTGGTAATCGGACAGGGCTCAGGGGAAGCCATGGTAATCGGACAGGGCTCAGGAGAAGCCCTGGTTTTCGGACAGGGTTCGGGGGAAGCCCTGGTAAGCGGAGAGGGCTCAGGGGAAGCCCTGGTAATCGGACAGGGCTCGGGGGAAGCCCTGGTAATTGGACAGGGCTCGGGGGAAGCCCTGGTAATCGGACAGGGCTCAGGGGAAGCCCTGGTAATCGGACAGGGCTCAGGGGAAGCCTTGGTAATCGGAGAGGGCTCGGGGAAGCCCTGGTAATCGGACAGGGCTCAGGCGAAGCCCTGGTAATTGGAGAGAGCTCAGGGGAAGCCCTAGTAATTGGAGAGGGCTCAGGGGGAGACCTGGTAATCGGAGAGCAATCGGGGAAGCCCTGGTAATTGGAGAGAGCTCGGGGAAGCCCTCGTATTCGGAGAGAGCTCCGGGAAGCCCTGGTAATCGGTGAGAGCTCTGGGATGCCATGGTAATCAGAGAGAGCTCCGGGAATCCCTGGTAATCGGGGACAGCTCGGGGAAGCCCTGGTAATCAAAGAGAGCTTTGGGCAAGCCCTGGTAATCGGAGACAGCTCGGGGGAAGCCCTGGTAATCGGAGAGAGCTCGGGGAAGCCCTCGTAATCGGAGAAAGATCGGGGGAAGACCTGGTAATCGGAGAGAGCTCTTGGAAGCCCTGGTAATCGCAGAGGGCTCGGGTGAAGCCGTGGTAATCGGAGAGGGCTCAGGGGAAGCCCTGGTAATTGGAGACAGCTCAGGGAAAGCCCTGGTAATCGGAGACAGCTCAGGGGAAGCCCTGGTAATCAGAGACAGCTCGGGTGAAGTTCTGGTAATTTGAGAGAGCTCAGGGGAACCCCTGGTAATCGGAGAGAGCTCACGGGAAGCCCTGGTTCCCCTGAGCTCTCTTGGAAGCCCTGGTAATGGCAGAGGGCTCGGGGGAAGCCATGGTAATCGGAGAGGGCTCAGGGGAAGCCCTGGTAATCGGAGACAGCTCGGGGAAAGCACTGGTAATTGGAGACAGCTCAGGGGAAGCCCTGGTAATCGGAGACAGCTCGGGTGAAGTTCTGGTAATCAGAGAGAACTCAGGGGAACCCCTGGTAATCGGAGAGAGCTCGGGGGAAGCCCTGGTAATTGGAGAGCACTTGGGGAAGCCCTGGTAATCGGAGAGGGTTCGGTGGAAGCCCTCGTAATCGGAGCGAGCTCAGGGGAAGCCCTGGTAATATGACAGGGCTCAGGGGAAGGCCTGGTAATAGGACAGGGCTCAGGGGAAGCCGTGGTAATCGGAGAGGGCTCGAGGAAGCCCTGGTAATCAGACAGGGCTCAGGGGAAGCCCTGGTAATCGGAGAGAGCTCGGGGAAGCCCTGGTAATTGGAGAGAGCTCAGGGGAAGCCCTGGTAATCGGAGAGAGCTCGGGGAAGCCTTGGTAATCAGAGAGAGCTCGGGGAAGCCCTGGTAATCGGAAGAGCTCGGGGAAGCCCTGGTAATCAGAGAGGGTTCGGTGGAAGCCCTCGTAATCGGAGCGAGCTCAGGGGAAGCCCTGGTAATAGGACAGGGCTCAGGGGAAGGCCTGGTAATAGGACAGGGCTCAGGGGAAGCCGTGGTAATCGGAGAGGGCTCGGGGAAGCCCTGGAAATCAGACAGGGCTCAGGGGAAGCCCTGGTAATCGGAGAGAGCTCAGGGAAGCCCTGGTAATTGGAGAGAGCTCAGGGGAAGCCCTGGTAATTGGAGAGAGCTCGGGGAAGCCTTGGTAATCGGAGAGAGCTCGGGGAAGCCCTGGTAATCGGAGAGAGCTCAGGGGAAGCCCTGGTAATCGGAGAGAGCTCGGGGAAGCCCTGGTAATCGGAGAAAGCTCGCGATAGCCCTCGTAATCAGAGAGGGCTCGGGGGAAGCCCTGGTAATCGGAAGAGCTCGGGGAAGCGCTGGTAATCGGAGACAGCTCAGGGAAGCCCTGGTAATCGGAGAGAGCTCGCGGAAGCCCTCGTAATCAGAGAGGGCTCGGGGGAAGCCCTGGTAATCGGACAGGGCTCGGGGGAAGCCCTGGTAATTGGAGAGAGCTCAGGGGAAGCCCTGGTAATTGGAGGGAGCTCGGGGAAGCACTGGTAATTGGAGAGGGCTCAGGGGAACCCCTGGTAATTGGAGCGAACTCGGGGAAGCCCTGGTAATCGGAGAGAGCTCTGGGAAGCCTTGGTAATCAGGGAGAGCTCAGGGGAAGCCCTGGTAATTGGAGAGAGCTCAGGGGAAGCTCTGGTAAATGCAGGATGTTCAGGGGAAGCCCTGGTAATTGCAGAGAGAGTTCAGGGGAAGCCCTGGTAATTGGAGAGCACTTGGGAAAGCCCCGGTAATTGGAGAGAGCTCGGGGAAGCCTTGGTAATCGGAGAGATTGCGAGGAAGCCCTGGTAATCGGAGAGCTTGGGGAAGCCCTGGTAATCAGAGAGGGCTCGGGGCAGCCCTGGTAATTGGAGAGAGCTCAGGGGAAACCCTGGTAATAGGACAGGGCTCAGGGGAAGCCCTGGTAATCGGAACAGCTCAGGGGAAGCCCTGGTAATCGGAGAGGGCTCAGGGGAAGCCCAGGCAATCGGAAAGCACTCGGGGAAGCCCTGGTAATCGGAGAGAGCTCGGGGAAGCCCTGGTAATCGGAGAGGGCTCAGAGGAAGCCCTGGTAATTGAAGAGCACTTGGGGAAGCCCTGGTAATCGGAGAGAGCTCGGGGAAGCCCTGGTAATTGGAGGGCGCTCGGGGAATCCCTGGTAATCGGAGAGGGCTCAGGGGAAGCCTTGGTAATCGGACAGGGCTCAGGGGAAGCCCTGGCAATCGGAGAGAGCTCAGGGGAAGCCTGGGTAATCGGAGAGGGCTCCGGGAAGCCTTGGTAATCGGAGAGAGCTCGGGGAAGCCCTGGTAATCAGAGAGGGCTCGGGGGAAGCCCGGTCAATCGGACAGGGCTCGTGGGAAGCCCTGGTAATTGGACAGGGCTCAGGGGAAGCCATGGTAATCGGACAGGGCTCAGGAGAAGCCCTGGTTTTCGGACAGGGCTCGGGGGAAGCCCTGGTAATCGGACAGGGCTCAGGGGAAGCCTTGGTAATCGGAGAGGGCTCGGGGAAGCCCTGGTAATCGGACAGGGCTCAGGCGAAGCCCTGGTAATTGGAGAGAGCTCAGGGGAAGCCCTAGTAATTGGAGAGGGCTCAGGGGGAGACCTGGTAATCGGAGAGCAATCGGGGAAGCCCTGGTAATTGGAGAGAGCTCGGGGAAGCCCTCGTATTCGGAGAGAGCTCCGGGAAGCCCTGGTAATCGGTGAGAGCTCTGGGATGCCATGGTAATCAGAGAGAGCTCCGGGAATCCCTGGTAATCGGGGACAGCTCGGGGAAGCCCTGGTAATCAAAGAGAGCTTTGGGCAAGCCCTGGTAATCGGAGACAGCTCGGGGGAAGCCCTGGTAATCGGAGAGAGCTCGGGGAAGCCCTCGTAATCGGAGAAAGATCGGGGGAAGACCTGGTAATCGGAGAGAGCTCTTGGAAGCCCTGGTAATCGCAGAGGGCTCGGGTGAAGCCGTGGTAATCGGAGAGGGCTCAGGGGAAGCCCTGGTAATTGGAGACAGCTCAGGGAAAGCCCTGGTAATCGGAGACAGCTCAGGGGAAGCCCTGGTAATCAGAGACAGCTCGGGTGAAGTTCTGGTAATTTGAGAGAGCTCAGGGGAACCCCTGGTAATCGGAGAGAGCTCACGGGAAGCCCTGGTTCCCCTGAGCTCTCTTGGAAGCCCTGGTAATGGCAGAGGGCTCGGGGGAAGCCATGGTAATCGGAGAGGGCTCAGGGGAAGCCCTGGTAATCGGAGACAGCTCGGGGAAAGCACTGGTAATTGGAGACAGCTCAGGGGAAGCCCTGGTAATCGGAGACAGCTCGGGTGAAGTTCTGGTAATCAGAGAGAACTCAGGGGAACCCCTGGTAATCGGAGAGAGCTCGGGGGAAGCCCTGGTAATTGGAGAGCACTTGGGGAAGCCCTGGTAATCGGAGAGGGTTCGGTGGAAGCCCTCGTAATCGGAGCGAGCTCAGGGGAAGCCCTGGTAATATGACAGGGCTCAGGGGAAGGCCTGGTAATAGGACAGGGCTCAGGGGAAGCCGTGGTAATCGGAGAGGGCTCGAGGAAGCCCTGGTAATCAGACAGGGCTCAGGGGAAGCCCTGGTAATCGGAGAGAGCTCGGGGAAGCCCTGGTAATTGGAGAGAGCTCAGGGGAAGCCCTGGTAATCGGAGAGAGCTCGGGGAAGCCTTGGTAATCAGAGAGAGCTCGGGGAAGCCCTGGTAATCGGAAGAGCTCGGGGAAGCCCTGGTAATCAGAGAGGGTTCGGTGGAAGCCCTCGTAATCGGAGCGAGCTCAGGGGAAGCCCTGGTAATAGGACAGGGCTCAGGGGAAGGCCTGGTAATAGGACAGGGCTCAGGGGAAGCCGTGGTAATCGGAGAGGGCTCGGGGAAGCCCTGGAAATCAGACAGGGCTCAGGGGAAGCCCTGGTAATCGGAGAGAGCTCAGGGAAGCCCTGGTAATTGGAGAGAGCTCAGGGGAAGCCCTGGTAATTGGAGAGAGCTCGGGGAAGCCTTGGTAATCGGAGAGAGCTCGGGGAAGCCCTGGTAATCGGAGAGAGCTCAGGGGAAGCCCTGGTAATCGGAGAGAGCTCGGGGAAGCCCTGGTAATCAGAGAAAGCTCACGATAGCCCTCGTAATCAGAGAGGGCTCGGGGGAAGCCCTGGTAATCGGAAGAGCTCGGGGAAGCGCTGGTAATCGGAGACAGCTCAGGGAAGCCCTGGTAATCGGAGAGAGCTCGCGGAAGCCCTCGTAATCAGAGAGGGCTCGGGGGAAGCCCTGGTAATCGGACAGGGCTCGGGGGAAGCCCTGGTAATTGGAGAGAGCTCAGGGGAAGCCCTGGTAATTGGAGGGAGCTCGGGGAAGCACTGGTAATTGGAGAGGGCTCAGGGGAACCCCTGGTAATTGGAGCGAACTCGGGGAAGCCCTGGTAATCGGAGAGAGCTCTGGGAAGCCTTGGTAATCAGGGAGAGCTCAGGGGAAGCCCTGGTAATTGGAGAGAGCTCAGGGGAAGCTCTGGTAAATGCAGGATGTTCAGGGGAAGCCCTGGTAATTGCAGAGAGAGTTCAGGGGAAGCCCTGGTAATTGGAGAGCACTTGGGAAAGCCCCGGTAATTGGAGAGAGCTCGGGGAAGCCTTGGTAATCGGAGAGATTGCGAGGAAGCCCTGGTAATCGGAGAGCTTGGGGAAGCCCTGGTAATCAGAGAGGGCTCGGGGCAGCCCTGGTAATTGGAGAGAGCTCAGGGGAAACCCTGGTAATAGGACAGGGCTCAGGGGAAGCCCTGGTAATCGGAACAGCTCAGGGGAAGCCCTGGTAATCGGAGAGGGCTCAGGGGAAGCCCAGGCAATCGGAAAGCACTCGGGGAAGCCCTGGTAATCAGAGAGAGCTCGGGGAAGCCCTGGTAATCGGAGAGGGCTCAGAGGAAGCCCTGGTAATTGAAGAGCACTTGGGGAAGCCCTGGTAATCGGAGAGAGCTCGGGGAAGCCCTGGTAATTGGAGGGCGCTCGGGGAATCCCTGGTAATCGGAGAGGGCTCAGGGGAAGCCTTGGTAATCGGACAGGGCTCAGGGGAAGCCCTGGCAATCGGAGAGAGCTCAGGGGAAGCCTGGGTAATCGGAGAGGGCTCCGGGAAGCCTTGGTAATCGGAGAGAGCTCGGGGAAGCCCTGGTAATCAGAGAGGGCTCGGGGGAAGCCCGGTCAATCGGACAGGGCTCGTGGGAAGCCCTGGTAATTGGACAGGGCTCAGGGGAAGCCATGGTAATCGGACAGGGCTCAGGAGAAGCCCTGGTTTTCGGACAGGGCTCGGGGGAAGCCCTGGTAATCGGACAGGGCTCAGGGGAAGCCTTGGTAATCGGAGAGGGCTCGGGGAAGCCCTGGTAATCGGACAGGGCTCAGGCGAAGCCCTGGTAATTGGAGAGAGCTCAGGGGAAGCCCTAGTAATTGGAGAGGGCTCAGGGGGAGACCTGGTAATCGGAGAGCAATCGGGGAAGCCCTGGTAATTGGAGAGAGCTCGGGGAAGCCCTCGTATTCGGAGAGAGCTCCGGGAAGCCCTGGTAATCGGTGAGAGCTCTGGGATGCCATGGTAATCAGAGAGAGCTCCGGGAATCCCTGGTAATCGGGGACAGCTCGGGGAAGCCCTGGTAATCAAAGAGAGCTTTGGGCAAGCCCTGGTAATCGGAGACAGCTCGGGGGAAGCCCTGGTAATCGGAGAGAGCTCCGGGTGCCCTGGTAATCGGAGAGAGCTCTGGGACGCCATGGTAATCAGAGAGAGCTCCGGGAATCCCTGGTAATCGGGGACAGCTCGGGGAAGCCCTGGTAATCAAAGAGAGCTCGGGGAAGCCCTGGTCATCGGAGACATCTCGGGGGAAGCACTGGTAATCGGAGAGAGCTCGGGGAAGCCCTGGTAATCGGAGAGAGATCGGGGGAAGACCTGGTAATCGGAGAGAGCTCTTGGAAGCCCTGGTAATCGCAGAGGGCTCGGGGGAAGCCGTGGTAATTGGAGAGGGCTCAGGGGAAGCCCTGTTAATTGGAGAGAGCTCGGGGGAAGCCCTGGTAATTGGAGAGCACTTGGGGAAGCCCTGGTAATCGGAGAGGGTTCGGTGGAAGCCCTCGTAATCGGAGCGAGCTCAGGGGAAGCCCTGGTAATAGGACAGGGCTCAGTGGAAGCCCTGGTAATTGGAGAGAGCTCAGGGGATGCACTGGTAATAGGAGAGGTCTCAGGCGAAGCCCTGGTAATCGGAGAGGGCTCGGGGAAGCCCTGGTAATCGGATGGGGCTCAGGGGAAGCCCTGGTAATCAGAGAGAGCTCTGGGAAGCCTTGGTAATCAGAGAGAGCTCAGGGGAAGCCCTGGTAATTGGAGAGAGCTCAGGGGAAGCTCTGGTAATTGCAGGATGTTCAGGGGAAGCCCTGGTAATTGCAGAGAGTTCAGGGGATGCCCTGGTAATTTGAGAGCACTTGGGAAAGCCCTGGTAATCGGAGAGAGCTCGGGGAAGCCCTGGTAATCGGAGAGAGTGCGAGGAAGCCCTGGTTAGCGGAGAGAGCTCGGGGAAGCCCTGGTAATCAGAGAGGGCTCGGGGCAGCCCTGGTAATTGGAGAGAGCTCAGGGGAAACCCTGGTAATAGGACAGGGCTCAGGGGAAGCCCTGGTAATCGGAACAGCTCAGGGGAAGCCCTGGTAATCGGAGAGCACTCGGGGAAGCCCTGGTAATCGGAGAGAGCTCGGGGAAGCCCTGGTAATCGGAGAGGGCTCAGAGGAAGCCCTGGTAAATGGAGAGCACTTGGGTAAGCCCTGGTAATCGGAGAGAGCTCGGGGAAGCCCTGGTAATCGGAGAGCGCACGGGGAATCCCTGGTGATCGGAGAGGGCTCAGGGGAAGCCCTGGTAATCGGACAGGGCTCAGGGGAAGCCCTGGTAATCGGAGAGAGCTCAGGGGAAGCCTGGGTAATTGGAGAGGGCTCAGGGGAAGCCCTGGTAATCGGAGAGAGCTCGTGGAAGCCCTGGTAATCGGAGAGAGCTCGGGGAAGCCCTGGTAATCGGAGAGGGCTCCGGGAAGCCTTGGTAATCGGAGAGAGCTCGGGGAAGCCCTGGTAATCAGAGAGGGCTCGGGGGAAGGACTGGCAATCGGAGAGGGCTCGTGGGAAGCCGTGGTAATCGGACAGGGCTCAGGGGAAGCCATGGTAATCGGACAGGGCTCAGGAGAAGCCCTGGTTTTCGGACAGGGTTCGGGGGAAGCCCTGGTAAGCGGAGAGGGCTCAGGGGAAGCCCTGGTAATCGGACAGGGCTCGGGGGAAGCCCTGGTAATTGGACAGGGCTCGGGGGAAGCCCTGGTAATCGGACAGGGCTCAGGGGAAGCCCTGGTAATCGGACAGGGCTCAGGGGAAGCCTTGGTAATCGGAGAGGGCTCGGGGAAGCCCTGGTAATCGGACAGGGCTCAGGCGAAGCCCTGGTAATTGGAGAGAGCTCAGGGGAAGCCCTAGTAATTGGAGAGGGCTCAGGGGGAGACCTGGTAATCGGAGAGCAATCGGGGAAGCCCTGGTAATTGGAGAGAGCTCGGGGAAGCCCTCGTATTCGGAGAGAGCTCCGGGAAGCCCTGGTAATCGGTGAGAGCTCTGGGATGCCATGGTAATCAGAGAGAGCTCCGGGAATCCCTGGTAATCGGGGACAGCTCGGGGAAGCCCTGGTAATCAAAGAGAGCTTTGGGCAAGCCCTGGTAATCGGAGACAGCTCGGGGGAAGCCCTGGTAATCGGAGAGAGCTCGGGGAAGCCCTCGTAATCGGAGAAAGATCGGGGGAAGACCTGGTAATCGGAGAGAGCTCTTGGAAGCCCTGGTAATCGCAGAGGGCTCGGGTGAAGCCGTGGTAATCGGAGAGGGCTCAGGGGAAGCCCTGGTAATTGGAGACAGCTCAGGGAAAGCCCTGGTAATCGGAGACAGCTCAGGGGAAGCCCTGGTAATCAGAGACAGCTCGGGTGAAGTTCTGGTAATTTGAGAGAGCTCAGGGGAACCCCTGGTAATCGGAGAGAGCTCACGGGAAGCCCTGGTTCCCCTGAGCTCTCTTGGAAGCCCTGGTAATGGCAGAGGGCTCGGGGGAAGCCATGGTAATCGGAGAGGGCTCAGGGGAAGCCCTGGTAATCGGAGACAGCTCGGGGAAAGCACTGGTAATTGGAGACAGCTCAGGGGAAGCCCTGGTAATCGGAGACAGCTCGGGTGAAGTTCTGGTAATCAGAGAGAACTCAGGGGAACCCCTGGTAATCGGAGAGAGCTCGGGGGAAGCCCTGGTAATTGGAGAGCACTTGGGGAAGCCCTGGTAATCGGAGAGGGTTCGGTGGAAGCCCTCGTAATCGGAGCGAGCTCAGGGGAAGCCCTGGTAATATGACAGGGCTCAGGGGAAGGCCTGGTAATAGGACAGGGCTCAGGGGAAGCCGTGGTAATCGGAGAGGGCTCGAGGAAGCCCTGGTAATCAGACAGGGCTCAGGGGAAGCCCTGGTAATCGGAGAGAGCTCGGGGAAGCCCTGGTAATTGGAGAGAGCTCAGGGGAAGCCCTGGTAATCGGAGAGAGCTCGGGGAAGCCTTGGTAATCAGAGAGAGCTCGGGGAAGCCCTGGTAATCGGAAGAGCTCGGGGAAGCCCTGGTAATCAGAGAGGGTTCGGTGGAAGCCCTCGTAATCGGAGCGAGCTCAGGGGAAGCCCTGGTAATAGGACAGGGCTCAGGGGAAGGCCTGGTAATAGGACAGGGCTCAGGGGAAGCCGTGGTAATCGGAGAGGGCTCGGGGAAGCCCTGGAAATCAGACAGGGCTCAGGGGAAGCCCTGGTAATCGGAGAGAGCTCAGGGAAGCCCTGGTAATTGGAGAGAGCTCAGGGGAAGCCCTGGTAATTGGAGAGAGCTCGGGGAAGCCTTGGTAATCGGAGAGAGCTCGGGGAAGCCCTGGTAATCGGAGAGAGCTCAGGGGAAGCCCTGGTAATCGGAGAGAGCTCGGGGAAGCCCTGGTAATCGGAGAAAGCTCGCGATAGCCCTCGTAATCAGAGAGGGCTCGGGGGAAGCCCTGGTAATCGGAAGAGCTCGGGGAAGCGCTGGTAATCGGAGACAGCTCAGGGAAGCCCTGGTAATCGGAGAGAGCTCGCGGAAGCCCTCGTAATCAGAGAGGGCTCGGGGGAAGCCCTGGTAATCGGACAGGGCTCGGGGGAAGCCCTGGTAATTGGAGAGAGCTCAGGGGAAGCCCTGGTAATTGGAGGGAGCTCGGGGAAGCACTGGTAATTGGAGAGGGCTCAGGGGAACCCCTGGTAATTGGAGCGAACTCGGGGAAGCCCTGGTAATCGGAGAGAGCTCTGGGAAGCCTTGGTAATCAGGGAGAGCTCAGGGGAAGCCCTGGTAATTGGAGAGAGCTCAGGGGAAGCTCTGGTAAATGCAGGATGTTCAGGGGAAGCCCTGGTAATTGCAGAGAGAGTTCAGGGGAAGCCCTGGTAATTGGAGAGCACTTGGGAAAGCCCCGGTAATTGGAGAGAGCTCGGGGAAGCCTTGGTAATCGGAGAGATTGCGAGGAAGCCCTGGTAATCGGAGAGCTTGGGGAAGCCCTGGTAATCAGAGAGGGCTCGGGGCAGCCCTGGTAATTGGAGAGAGCTCAGGGGAAACCCTGGTAATAGGACAGGGCTCAGGGGAAGCCCTGGTAATCGGAACAGCTCAGGGGAAGCCCTGGTAATCGGAGAGGGCTCAGGGGAAGCCCAGGCAATCGGAAAGCACTCGGGGAAGCCCTGGTAATCGGAGAGAGCTCGGGGAAGCCCTGGTAATCGGAGAGGGCTCAGAGGAAGCCCTGGTAATTGAAGAGCACTTGGGGAAGCCCTGGTAATCGGAGAGAGCTCGGGGAAGCCCTGGTAATTGGAGGGCGCTCGGGGAATCCCTGGTAATCGGAGAGGGCTCAGGGGAAGCCTTGGTAATCGGACAGGGCTCAGGGGAAGCCCTGGCAATCGGAGAGAGCTCAGGGGAAGCCTGGGTAATCGGAGAGGGCTCCGGGAAGCCTTGGTAATCGGAGAGAGCTCGGGGAAGCCCTGGTAATCAGAGAGGGCTCGGGGGAAGCCCGGTCAATCGGACAGGGCTCGTGGGAAGCCCTGGTAATTGGACAGGGCTCAGGGGAAGCCATGGTAATCGGACAGGGCTCAGGAGAAGCCCTGGTTTTCGGACAGGGCTCGGGGGAAGCCCTGGTAATCGGACAGGGCTCAGGGGAAGCCTTGGTAATCGGAGAGGGCTCGGGGAAGCCCTGGTAATCGGACAGGGCTCAGGCGAAGCCCTGGTAATTGGAGAGAGCTCAGGGGAAGCCCTAGTAATTGGAGAGGGCTCAGGGGGAGACCTGGTAATCGGAGAGCAATCGGGGAAGCCCTGGTAATTGGAGAGAGCTCGGGGAAGCCCTCGTATTCGGAGAGAGCTCCGGGAAGCCCTGGTAATCGGTGAGAGCTCTGGGATGCCATGGTAATCAGAGAGAGCTCCGGGAATCCCTGGTAATCGGGGACAGCTCGGGGAAGCCCTGGTAATCAAAGAGAGCTTTGGGCAAGCCCTGGTAATCGGAGACAGCTCGGGGGAAGCCCTGGTAATCGGAGAGAGCTCGGGGAAGCCCTCGTAATCGGAGAAAGATCGGGGGAAGACCTGGTAATCGGAGAGAGCTCTTGGAAGCCCTGGTAATCGCAGAGGGCTCGGGTGAAGCCGTGGTAATCGGAGAGGGCTCAGGGGAAGCCCTGGTAATTGGAGACAGCTCAGGGAAAGCCCTGGTAATCGGAGACAGCTCAGGGGAAGCCCTGGTAATCAGAGACAGCTCGGGTGAAGTTCTGGTAATTTGAGAGAGCTCAGGGGAACCCCTGGTAATCGGAGAGAGCTCACGGGAAGCCCTGGTTCCCCTGAGCTCTCTTGGAAGCCCTGGTAATGGCAGAGGGCTCGGGGGAAGCCATGGTAATCGGAGAGGGCTCAGGGGAAGCCCTGGTAATCGGAGACAGCTCGGGGAAAGCACTGGTAATTGGAGACAGCTCAGGGGAAGCCCTGGTAATCGGAGACAGCTCGGGTGAAGTTCTGGTAATCAGAGAGAACTCAGGGGAACCCCTGGTAATCGGAGAGAGCTCGGGGGAAGCCCTGGTAATTGGAGAGCACTTGGGGAAGCCCTGGTAATCGGAGAGGGTTCGGTGGAAGCCCTCGTAATCGGAGCGAGCTCAGGGGAAGCCCTGGTAATATGACAGGGCTCAGGGGAAGGCCTGGTAATAGGACAGGGCTCAGGGGAAGCCGTGGTAATCGGAGAGGGCTCGAGGAAGCCCTGGTAATCAGACAGGGCTCAGGGGAAGCCCTGGTAATCGGAGAGAGCTCGGGGAAGCCCTGGTAATTGGAGAGAGCTCAGGGGAAGCCCTGGTAATCGGAGAGAGCTCGGGGAAGCCTTGGTAATCAGAGAGAGCTCGGGGAAGCCCTGGTAATCGGAAGAGCTCGGGGAAGCCCTGGTAATCAGAGAGGGTTCGGTGGAAGCCCTCGTAATCGGAGCGAGCTCAGGGGAAGCCCTGGTAATAGGACAGGGCTCAGGGGAAGGCCTGGTAATAGGACAGGGCTCAGGGGAAGCCGTGGTAATCGGAGAGGGCTCGGGGAAGCCCTGGAAATCAGACAGGGCTCAGGGGAAGCCCTGGTAATCGGAGAGAGCTCAGGGAAGCCCTGGTAATTGGAGAGAGCTCAGGGGAAGCCCTGGTAATTGGAGAGAGCTCGGGGAAGCCTTGGTAATCGGAGAGAGCTCGGGGAAGCCCTGGTAATCGGAGAGAGCTCAGGGGAAGCCCTGGTAATCGGAGAGAGCTCGGGGAAGCCCTGGTAATCGGAGAAAGCTCACGATAGCCCTCGTAATCAGAGAGGGCTCGGGGGAAGCCCTGGTAATCGGAAGAGCTCGGGGAAGCGCTGGTAATCGGAGACAGCTCAGGGAAGCCCTGGTAATCGGAGAGAGCTCGCGGAAGCCCTCGTAATCAGAGAGGGCTCGGGGGAAGCCCTGGTAATCGGACAGGGCTCGGGGGAAGCCCTGGTAATTGGAGAGAGCTCAGGGGAAGCCCTGGTAATTGGAGGGAGCTCGGGGAAGCACTGGTAATTGGAGAGGGCTCAGGGGAACCCCTGGTAATTGGAGCGAACTCGGGGAAGCCCTGGTAATCGGAGAGAGCTCTGGGAAGCCTTGGTAATCAGGGAGAGCTCAGGGGAAGCCCTGGTAATTGGAGAGAGCTCAGGGGAAGCTCTGGTAAATGCAGGATGTTCAGGGGAAGCCCTGGTAATTGCAGAGAGAGTTCAGGGGAAGCCCTGGTAATTGGAGAGCACTTGGGAAAGCCCCGGTAATTGGAGAGAGCTCGGGGAAGCCTTGGTAATCGGAGAGATTGCGAGGAAGCCCTGGTAATCGGAGAGCTTGGGGAAGCCCTGGTAATCAGAGAGGGCTCGGGGCAGCCCTGGTAATTGGAGAGAGCTCAGGGGAAACCCTGGTAATAGGACAGGGCTCAGGGGAAGCCCTGGTAATCGGAACAGCTCAGGGGAAGCCCTGGTAATCGGAGAGGGCTCAGGGGAAGCCCAGGCAATCGGAAAGCACTCGGGGAAGCCCTGGTAATCAGAGAGAGCTCGGGGAAGCCCTGGTAATCGGAGAGGGCTCAGAGGAAGCCCTGGTAATTGAAGAGCACTTGGGGAAGCCCTGGTAATCGGAGAGAGCTCGGGGAAGCCCTGGTAATTGGAGGGCGCTCGGGGAATCCCTGGTAATCGGAGAGGGCTCAGGGGAAGCCTTGGTAATCGGACAGGGCTCAGGGGAAGCCCTGGCAATCGGAGAGAGCTCAGGGGAAGCCTGGGTAATCGGAGAGGGCTCCGGGAAGCCTTGGTAATCGGAGAGAGCTCGGGGAAGCCCTGGTAATCAGAGAGGGCTCGGGGGAAGCCCGGTCAATCGGACAGGGCTCGTGGGAAGCCCTGGTAATTGGACAGGGCTCAGGGGAAGCCATGGTAATCGGACAGGGCTCAGGAGAAGCCCTGGTTTTCGGACAGGGCTCGGGGGAAGCCCTGGTAATCGGACAGGGCTCAGGGGAAGCCTTGGTAATCGGAGAGGGCTCGGGGAAGCCCTGGTAATCGGACAGGGCTCAGGCGAAGCCCTGGTAATTGGAGAGAGCTCAGGGGAAGCCCTAGTAATTGGAGAGGGCTCAGGGGGAGACCTGGTAATCGGAGAGCAATCGGGGAAGCCCTGGTAATTGGAGAGAGCTCGGGGAAGCCCTCGTATTCGGAGAGAGCTCCGGGAAGCCCTGGTAATCGGTGAGAGCTCTGGGATGCCATGGTAATCAGAGAGAGCTCCGGGAATCCCTGGTAATCGGGGACAGCTCGGGGAAGCCCTGGTAATCAAAGAGAGCTTTGGGCAAGCCCTGGTAATCGGAGACAGCTCGGGGGAAGCCCTGGTAATCGGAGAGAGCTCGGGGAAGCCCTCGTAATCGGAGAAAGATCGGGGGAAGACCTGGTAATCGGAGAGAGCTCTTGGAAGCCCTGGTAATCGCAGAGGGCTCGGGTGAAGCCGTGGTAATCGGAGAGGGCTCAGGGGAAGCCCTGGTAATTGGAGACAGCTCAGGGAAAGCCCTGGTAATCGGAGACAGCTCAGGGGAAGCCCTGGTAATCAGAGACAGCTCGGGTGAAGTTCTGGTAATTTGAGAGAGCTCAGGGGAACCCCTGGTAATCGGAGAGAGCTCACGGGAAGCCCTGGTTCCCCTGAGCTCTCTTGGAAGCCCTGGTAATGGCAGAGGGCTCGGGGGAAGCCATGGTAATCGGAGAGGGCTCAGGGGAAGCCCTGGTAATCGGAGACAGCTCGGGGAAAGCACTGGTAATTGGAGACAGCTCAGGGGAAGCCCTGGTAATCGGAGACAGCTCGGGTGAAGTTCTGGTAATCAGAGAGAACTCAGGGGAACCCCTGGTAATCGGAGAGAGCTCGGGGGAAGCCCTGGTAATTGGAGAGCACTTGGGGAAGCCCTGGTAATCGGAGAGGGTTCGGTGGAAGCCCTCGTAATCGGAGCGAGCTCAGGGGAAGCCCTGGTAATATGACAGGGCTCAGGGGAAGGCCTGGTAATAGGACAGGGCTCAGGGGAAGCCGTGGTAATCGGAGAGGGCTCGAGGAAGCCCTGGTAATCAGACAGGGCTCAGGGGAAGCCCTGGTAATCGGAGAGAGCTCGGGGAAGCCCTGGTAATTGGAGAGAGCTCAGGGGAAGCCCTGGTAATCGGAGAGAGCTCGGGGAAGCCTTGGTAATCAGAGAGAGCTCGGGGAAGCCCTGGTAATCGGAAGAGCTCGGGGAAGCCCTGGTAATCAGAGAGGGTTCGGTGGAAGCCCTCGTAATCGGAGCGAGCTCAGGGGAAGCCCTGGTAATAGGACAGGGCTCAGGGGAAGGCCTGGTAATAGGACAGGGCTCAGGGGAAGCCGTGGTAATCGGAGAGGGCTCGGGGAAGCCCTGGAAATCAGACAGGGCTCAGGGGAAGCCCTGGTAATCGGAGAGAGCTCAGGGAAGCCCTGGTAATTGGAGAGAGCTCAGGGGAAGCCCTGGTAATTGGAGAGAGCTCGGGGAAGCCTTGGTAATCGGAGAGAGCTCGGGGAAGCCCTGGTAATCGGAGAGAGCTCAGGGGAAGCCCTGGTAATCGGAGAGAGCTCGGGGAAGCCCTGGTAATCGGAGAAAGCTCACGATAGCCCTCGTAATCAGAGAGGGCTCGGGGGAAGCCCTGGTAATCGGAAGAGCTCGGGGAAGCGCTGGTAATCGGAGACAGCTCAGGGAAGCCCTGGTAATCGGAGAGAGCTCGCGGAAGCCCTCGTAATCAGAGAGGGCTCGGGGGAAGCCCTGGTAATCGGACAGGGCTCGGGGGAAGCCCTGGTAATTGGAGAGAGCTCAGGGGAAGCCCTGGTAATTGGAGGGAGCTCGGGGAAGCACTGGTAATTGGAGAGGGCTCAGGGGAACCCCTGGTAATTGGAGCGAACTCGGGGAAGCCCTGGTAATCGGAGAGAGCTCTGGGAAGCCTTGGTAATCAGGGAGAGCTCAGGGGAAGCCCTGGTAATTGGAGAGAGCTCAGGGGAAGCTCTGGTAAATGCAGGATGTTCAGGGGAAGCCCTGGTAATTGCAGAGAGAGTTCAGGGGAAGCCCTGGTAATTGGAGAGCACTTGGGAAAGCCCCGGTAATTGGAGAGAGCTCGGGGAAGCCTTGGTAATCGGAGAGATTGCGAGGAAGCCCTGGTAATCGGAGAGCTTGGGGAAGCCCTGGTAATCAGAGAGGGCTCGGGGCAGCCCTGGTAATTGGAGAGAGCTCAGGGGAAACCCTGGTAATAGGACAGGGCTCAGGGGAAGCCCTGGTAATCGGAACAGCTCAGGGGAAGCCCTGGTAATCGGAGAGGGCTCAGGGGAAGCCCAGGCAATCGGAAAGCACTCGGGGAAGCCCTGGTAATCAGAGAGAGCTCGGGGAAGCCCTGGTAATCGGAGAGGGCTCAGAGGAAGCCCTGGTAATTGAAGAGCACTTGGGGAAGCCCTGGTAATCGGAGAGAGCTCGGGGAAGCCCTGGTAATTGGAGGGCGCTCGGGGAATCCCTGGTAATCGGAGAGGGCTCAGGGGAAGCCTTGGTAATCGGACAGGGCTCAGGGGAAGCCCTGGCAATCGGAGAGAGCTCAGGGGAAGCCTGGGTAATCGGAGAGGGCTCCGGGAAGCCTTGGTAATCGGAGAGAGCTCGGGGAAGCCCTGGTAATCAGAGAGGGCTCGGGGGAAGCCCGGTCAATCGGACAGGGCTCGTGGGAAGCCCTGGTAATTGGACAGGGCTCAGGGGAAGCCATGGTAATCGGACAGGGCTCAGGAGAAGCCCTGGTTTTCGGACAGGGCTCGGGGGAAGCCCTGGTAATCGGACAGGGCTCAGGGGAAGCCTTGGTAATCGGAGAGGGCTCGGGGAAGCCCTGGTAATCGGACAGGGCTCAGGCGAAGCCCTGGTAATTGGAGAGAGCTCAGGGGAAGCCCTAGTAATTGGAGAGGGCTCAGGGGGAGACCTGGTAATCGGAGAGCAATCGGGGAAGCCCTGGTAATTGGAGAGAGCTCGGGGAAGCCCTCGTATTCGGAGAGAGCTCCGGGAAGCCCTGGTAATCGGTGAGAGCTCTGGGATGCCATGGTAATCAGAGAGAGCTCCGGGAATCCCTGGTAATCGGGGACAGCTCGGGGAAGCCCTGGTAATCAAAGAGAGCTTTGGGCAAGCCCTGGTAATCGGAGACAGCTCGGGGGAAGCCCTGGTAATCGGAGAGAGCTCGGGGAAGCCCTCGTAATCGGAGAAAGATCGGGGGAAGACCTGGTAATCGGAGAGAGCTCTTGGAAGCCCTGGTAATCGCAGAGGGCTCGGGTGAAGCCGTGGTAATCGGAGAGGGCTCAGGGGAAGCCCTGGTAATTGGAGACAGCTCAGGGAAAGCCCTGGTAATCGGAGACAGCTCAGGGGAAGCCCTGGTAATCAGAGACAGCTCGGGTGAAGTTCTGGTAATTTGAGAGAGCTCAGGGGAACCCCTGGTAATCGGAGAGAGCTCACGGGAAGCCCTGGTTCCCCTGAGCTCTCTTGGAAGCCCTGGTAATGGCAGAGGGCTCGGGGGAAGCCATGGTAATCGGAGAGGGCTCAGGGGAAGCCCTGGTAATCGGAGACAGCTCGGGGAAAGCACTGGTAATTGGAGACAGCTCAGGGGAAGCCCTGGTAATCGGAGACAGCTCGGGTGAAGTTCTGGTAATCAGAGAGAACTCAGGGGAACCCCTGGTAATCGGAGAGAGCTCGGGGGAAGCCCTGGTAATTGGAGAGCACTTGGGGAAGCCCTGGTAATCGGAGAGGGTTCGGTGGAAGCCCTCGTAATCGGAGCGAGCTCAGGGGAAGCCCTGGTAATATGACAGGGCTCAGGGGAAGGCCTGGTAATAGGACAGGGCTCAGGGGAAGCCGTGGTAATCGGAGAGGGCTCGAGGAAGCCCTGGTAATCAGACAGGGCTCAGGGGAAGCCCTGGTAATCGGAGAGAGCTCGGGGAAGCCCTGGTAATTGGAGAGAGCTCAGGGGAAGCCCTGGTAATCGGAGAGAGCTCGGGGAAGCCTTGGTAATCAGAGAGAGCTCGGGGAAGCCCTGGTAATCGGAAGAGCTCGGGGAAGCCCTGGTAATCAGAGAGGGTTCGGTGGAAGCCCTCGTAATCGGAGCGAGCTCAGGGGAAGCCCTGGTAATAGGACAGGGCTCAGGGGAAGGCCTGGTAATAGGACAGGGCTCAGGGGAAGCCGTGGTAATCGGAGAGGGCTCGGGGAAGCCCTGGAAATCAGACAGGGCTCAGGGGAAGCCCTGGTAATCGGAGAGAGCTCAGGGAAGCCCTGGTAATTGGAGAGAGCTCAGGGGAAGCCCTGGTAATTGGAGAGAGCTCGGGGAAGCCTTGGTAATCGGAGAGAGCTCGGGGAAGCCCTGGTAATCGGAGAGAGCTCAGGGGAAGCCCTGGTAATCGGAGAGAGCTCGGGGAAGCCCTGGTAATCGGAGAAAGCTCGCGATAGCCCTCGTAATCAGAGAGGGCTCGGGGGAAGCCCTGGTAATCGGAAGAGCTCGGGGAAGCGCTGGTAATCGGAGACAGCTCAGGGAAGCCCTGGTAATCGGAGAGAGCTCGCGGAAGCCCTCGTAATCAGAGAGGGCTCGGGGGAAGCCCTGGTAATCGGACAGGGCTCGGGGGAAGCCCTGGTAATTGGAGAGAGCTCAGGGGAAGCCCTGGTAATTGGAGGGAGCTCGGGGAAGCACTGGTAATTGGAGAGGGCTCAGGGGAACCCCTGGTAATTGGAGCGAACTCGGGGAAGCCCTGGTAATCGGAGAGAGCTCTGGGAAGCCTTGGTAATCAGGGAGAGCTCAGGGGAAGCCCTGGTAATTGGAGAGAGCTCAGGGGAAGCTCTGGTAAATGCAGGATGTTCAGGGGAAGCCCTGGTAATTGCAGAGAGAGTTCAGGGGAAGCCCTGGTAATTGGAGAGCACTTGGGAAAGCCCCGGTAATTGGAGAGAGCTCGGGGAAGCCTTGGTAATCGGAGAGATTGCGAGGAAGCCCTGGTAATCGGAGAGCTTGGGGAAGCCCTGGTAATCAGAGAGGGCTCGGGGCAGCCCTGGTAATTGGAGAGAGCTCAGGGGAAACCCTGGTAATAGGACAGGGCTCAGGGGAAGCCCTGGTAATCGGAACAGCTCAGGGGAAGCCCTGGTAATCGGAGAGGGCTCAGGGGAAGCCCAGGCAATCGGAAAGCACTCGGGGAAGCCCTGGTAATCGGAGAGAGCTCGGGGAAGCCCTGGTAATCGGAGAGGGCTCAGAGGAAGCCCTGGTAATTGAAGAGCACTTGGGGAAGCCCTGGTAATCGGAGAGAGCTCGGGGAAGCCCTGGTAATTGGAGGGCGCTCGGGGAATCCCTGGTAATCGGAGAGGGCTCAGGGGAAGCCGTGGTAATCGGACAGGGCTCAGGGGAAGCCCTGGCAATCGGAGAGAGCTCAGGGGAAGCCTGGGTAATCGGAGAGGGCTCCGGGAAGCCTTGGTAATCGGAGAGAGCTCGGGGAAGCCCTGGTAATCAGAGAGGGCTCGGGGGAAGCCCGGTCAATCGGACAGGGCTCGTGGGAAGCCCTGGTAATTGGACAGGGCTCAGGGGAAGCCATGGTAATCGGACAGGGCTCAGGAGAAGCCCTGGTTTTCGGACAGGGCTCGGGGGAAGCCCTGGTAATCGGAGAGGGCTCAGGGGAAGCCCTGGTAATCGGACAGGGCTCGGGGGAAGCCCTGGTAATCGGACAGGGCTCGGGGGAAGCCCTGGTAATCGGACAGGGCTCAGGGGAAGCCCTGGTAATCGGACAGGGCTCAGGGGAAGCCCTGGTAATCGGACAGGGCTGAGGGGAAGCCCTGGTAATCGTAGAGGGCTCGGGGAAGCCCTGGTAATCGGACAGGGCTCAGGGGCAGCCCTGGTAATTGGAGAGAGCTCAGGGGAAGCCCTGGTAATTGGAGAGGGCTCAGGGGGAGACCTGGTAATCGGAGAGCAATCGGGGAAGCCCTGGTAATTGGAGAGAGCTCGGGAAGCCCTGGTAATCGGAGAGGGCTCAGGGGAATCCCTGGTATTCGGAGAGAGCTCGGGGAAGCCCTCGTAATCGGAGAGAGCTCCGGGTGCCCTGGTAATCGGAGAGAGCTCTGGGACGCCATGGTAATCAGAGGGAGCTCCGGGAATCCCTGGTAATCAGGGACAGCTCGGGGAAGCCCTGGTAATCAAAGAGAGCTCGGGGAAGCCCTGGTCATCGGAGACATCTCGGGGGAAGCACTGGTAATCGGAGAGAGCTCGGGGAAGCCCTGGTAATCGGAGAGAGATCGGGGGAAGACCTGGTAATCGGAGAGAGCTCTTGGAAGCCCTGGTAATCGCAGAGGGCTCGGGGGAAGCCGTGGTAATTGAAGAGGGCTCAGGGGAAGCCCTGGTAATTGGAGACAGCTCAGGGAAAGCCCTGGTAATCGGAGACAGCTCAGGGGAAGCCCTGGTAATCGGAGACAGCTCGGGTGAAGTTCTGGTAATCGGAGAGAGCTCAGGGGAGCCCCTGGTAATCGGAGAGAGCTCAGGGGAAGCCCTGGTTCCCCTGAGCTCTCTTGGAAGCCCTGGTAATCGCAGAGGGCTCGGGGGAAGCCGTGGTAATCGGAGAGGGCTCAGGGGAAGCCCTGGTAATCGGAGACAGCTCGGGGAAAGCCCTGGTAATTGGAGACAGCTCAGCGGAAGCCCTGGTAATCGCAGACAGCTCGGGTGAAGTTCTGGTAATCGGAGAGAGCTCAGGGGAACCCCTGGTAATCTGAGAGAGCTCTGGGGAAGCCCTGGTAATCGGAGAGAGCTCGGGGGAAGCCCTGGTAATTGGAGAGCACTTGGGGAAGCCCTGGTAATCGGGGAGGGTTCGGTGGAAGCCCTCGTAATCGGAGCGAGCTCAGGGGAAGCCCTGGTAATAGGACAGGGCTCAGTGGAAGCCCTGGTAATTGGAGAGAGCTCAGGGGATGCACTGGTAATAGGAGAGGTCTCAGGCGAAGCCCTGGTAATCGGAGAGGGCTCGGGGAAGCCCTGGTAATCGGATGGGGCTCAGGGGAAGCCCTGGTAATCGAAGAGAGCTCGGGGGAAGCCCTGGTAATCGGAGGGAGCTCAGGGGAAGCCCAGGTAATTGGACAGGGCTCAGGGGAAGCCCGGGTAATTGGAGAGAGCTCAGGGGAAGCCCTGGTAATTGGAGAGAGCTCGGGGAAGCACTGGTAATCGGAGAGGGCTCAGGGGAAGCCCTGGTAATTGGAGCGAACTCGGGGAAGCCCTGGTAATCGGAGAGAGCTCTGGGAAGCCTTGGTAATCAGAGAGAGCTCAGGGGAAGCCCTGGTAATTGGAGAGAGCTCAGGGGAAGCTCTGGTAATTGCAGGATGTTCAGGGGAAGCCCTGGTAATTGCAGAGAGTTCAGGGGATGCCCTGGTAATTTGAGAGCACTTGGGAAAGCCCTGGTAATCGGAGAGAGCTCGGGGAAGCCCTGGTAATCGGAGAGAGTGCGAGGAAGCCCTGGTAATCGGAGAGAGCTCGGGGAAGCCCTGGTAATCAGAGAGGGCTCGGGGCAGCCCTGGTAATTGGAGAGAGCTCAGGGGAAACCCTGGTAATAGGACAGGGCTCAGGGGAAGCCCTGGTAATCGGAACAGCTCAGGGGAAGCCCTGGAAATCGGAGAGCACTCGGGGAAGCCCTGGTAATCGGAGAGAGCTCGGGGAAGCCCTGGTAATCGGAGAGGGCGCAGAGGAAGCCCTGGTAATTGGAGAGCACTTGTGTAAGCCCTGGTAATCGGAGAGTGCTCGGGGAAGCCCTGGTAATCGGAGAGAGCTCGGGGAATCCCTGGTAATCGGAGAGGGCTCAGAGGAAGCCCTGGTAAACGGACAGGGCTCAGAGGAAGCCCTGGTAATCGGAGAGAGCTCAGGGGAAGCCTGGGTAATTGGAGAGCGCTCAGGGGAAGCCCTGGTAATCGGAAAGCACTCGGGGAATCCCTGGTAATCGGAGAGAGCTCGGGGAAGCACTGGTAATCGGAGAGGGCTCCGGGAAGCCTTGGTAATCGGAGAGAGCTCGGGGAAGCCCTGGTAACCAGAGAGGGCTCGGGGGGAGCCCTAGCAATCGGACAGGGCTCGGGGGAAGCCCTGGTAATCGGACAGGGCTCAGGGGAAGCCATGGTAATCGGACAGGGCTCAGGAGAAGCCCTGGTAATCGGATAGGGCTCGGGGGAAGCCCTGGTAATCGGACAGGGCTCAGGGGAAGCCCTGGTAATCGGACAGGGCTCAGGGGAAGCCCTGGTAATCGGACAGGGCTCAGGGGAATCCCTGGTAATCGGACAGGTCTCAGGGGAAGCCCTGGTAATCGGAGAGGGCTCGGGGAAGCCCTGGTAATCGGACAGGGCTCAGGGGAAGCTCTCGTAATCGGAGAGGGCTCAGGGGGAGCCCTGGTAATCAGAGAGCACTCGGGGAAGCACTGGTAATCGGAGAGAGCTCGGGGAAGCCCTGGCAATCGGAGAGGGCTCAGGGGAATCCTGGTATTCGGAGAGAGCTCGGAGAAGCCCTGGTAATCGGAGAGAGCTCCGGGAAGCCCTGCTAATCGGAAAGAGCTCGGGGAAGCCCTGGTAATTGGCGAGAGCTCCGGGAAGCCCTGGTCATCGGAGACAGTTCGGGGAAGCCCTGGTAATCAAAGAGAGCTAGGGGAAGCCCTGGTAATCGGAGAGAGCTTGGGGGAAGCCCTGGTAAACGGAGAGAGTTCCAGGGAAGCCCTGGTAATCGGAGAGAGATCGGGGGAAGCCCTTGTAATTGGAGAGCACTTGGGGAAGCCCTGGTAATCGGAGAGAGCTCAGGGAAGCCCTGGTAATCAGAGAGGGTTCGGTGGAAGCCCTCGTAATCGGATCGAGCTCAGGGGAAGCCCTGGTAATAGGACAGGGCTCAGGGGAAGGCCTGGTAATAGGACAGGGCTCAGGGGAAGCCCTGGTAATCGGAGAGGGCTCGGGGAAGCCCTGGTAATCGGAGAGAGCTCGGTGAATCCCTGGTAATCGGTGAGAGCTCGGGGAAGCCCTGGTAATCGGAGAGAGCTCAGAGGATGCCCTGGTAATTGGAGAGCACTTGGGGAATCCCTGGTAATCGGAGAGAGCTCGGGGAAGCCCTGGTAATCGGAGAGAGCTCGCGGAAGCCCTCATAATCAGAGACGGCTCGGGGGAAGCCCTGGTAATCGGACAGGGCTCGGGGGAAGCCCTGGTAATAGGACAGGGCTCAGTGGAAGCCCTGGTAATTGGAGAGAGCTCAAGGGAAGCACTGGTAATAGGAGAGGTCTCAGGGGAAGCCCTGGTAATCGGACAGAGCTCAGGGGAAGCCCAGGTAATTAGACAGGGCTCAGGGGAAGCCCTGGTAATTGGAGAGAGCTCAGGGGAAGCCCTGGTAATTGGAGAGAGCTCGGGGAAGCACTGGTAATTGGAGAGGGCGCAGGGGAAGCCCTGGTAATTGGAGCAAACTCGGGGAAGCCCTGGTAATCGGAGAGAGCTCTGGGAAGCCTTGGTAATCAGAGAGAGCTCAGGGGAAGCCCTGGTAATCGGAGAGAGCTCAGGGGAAGCTCTGGTAATTGCAGGATGTTCAGGGGAAGCCCTGGTAATTGCAGAGAGAGTTCAGGGGGAGCCCTGGTAATTGGAGAGCACTTGGGAAAGCCCCGGTAATCGGAGAGAGCTCGGGGAAGCCTTGGTAATCGGAGAGATTGCGAGGAAGCCCTGGTAATCGGAGAGAGCTTGGGGAAGCCCTGGTAATCAGAGAGGGCTCGGGGCAGCCCTGGTAATTGGAGAGAGCTCAGGGGAAACCCTGGTAATAGGACAGGGCTCAGGGGAAGCCCTGGTAATCGGAACAGCTCAGGGGAAGCCCTGGTAATCGGAGAGGGCTCAGGGGAAGCCCTGGCAATCGTAAAGCACTCGGGGAAGCCCTGGTAATCGGAGAGAGCTCGGGGAAGCCCTGGTAATCGGAGAGGGCTCAGAGGAAGCCCTGGTAATTGGAGAGCACTTGGGGAAGCCCTGGTAATCGGAGAGAGCTCGGGGAAGCCCTGGTAATCGGAGAGCGCGCGGGGAATCCCTGGTGATCGGAGAGGGCTCAGGGGAAGCCCTGGTAATCGGACAGGGCTCAGGGGAAGCCCTGGTAATCGGAGAGAGCTCAGGGAAAGCCTGGGTAATTGGAGAGGGCTCAGGGGAAGCCCTGGTAATCGGAGAGAGCTCGTGGAAGCCCTGGTAATCGGAGAGAGCTCTGGGAAGCCTTGGTAATCAGAGAGAGCTCAGGGGAAGCCCTGGTAATTGGAGAGAGCTCAGGGGAAGCTCTGGTAATTGCAGGATGTTCAGGGGAAGCCCTGGTAATTGCAGAGAGTTCAGGGGATGCCCTGGTAATTTGAGAGCACTTGGGAAAGCCCTGGTAATCGGAGAGAGCTCGGGGAAGCCCTGGTAATCGGAGAGAGTGCGAGGAACCCTGGTAATCGGAGAGAGCTCGGGGAAGCCCTGGTAATCAGAGAGGGCTCGGGGCAGCCCTGGTAATTGGAGAGAGCTCAGGGGAAACCCTGGTAATAGGACAGGGCTCAGGGGAAGCCCTGGTAATCGGAACAGCTCAGGGGAAGCCCTGGAAATCGGAGAGCACTCGGGGAAGCCCTGGTAATCGGAGAGAGCTCGGGGAAGCCCTGGTAATCGGAGAGGGCGCAGAGGAAGCCCTGGTAATTGGAGAGCACTTGTGTAAGCCCTGGTAATCGGAGAGTGCTCGGGGAAGCCCTGGTAATCGGAGAGAGCTCGGGGAATCCCTGGTAATCGGAGAGGGCTCAGAGGAAGCCCTGGTAAACGGACAGGGCTCAGAGGAAGCCCTGGTAATCGGAGAGAGCTCAGGGGAAGCCTGGGTAATTGGAGAGCGCTCAGGGGAAGCCCTGGTAATCGGAAAGCACTCGGGGAATCCCTGGTAATCGGAGAGAGCTCGGGGAAGCACTGGTAATCGGAGAGGGCTCCGGGAAGCCTTGGTAATCGGAGAGAGCTCGGGGAAGCCCTGGTAACCAGAGAGGGCTCGGGGGGAGCCCTAGCAATCGGACAGGGCTCGGGGGAAGCCCTGGTAATCGGACAGGGCTCAGGGGAAGCCATGGTAATCGGACAGGGCTCAGGAGAAGCCCTGGTAATCGGATAGGGCTCGGGGGAAGCCCTGGTAATCGGACAGGGCTCAGGGGAAGCCCTGGTAATCGGACAGGGCTCAGGGGAAGCCCTGGTAATCGGACAGGGCTCAGGGGAATCCCTGGTAATCGGACAGGTCTCAGGGGAAGCCCTGGTAATAGGAGAGGGCTCGGGGAAGCCCTGGTAATCGGACAGGGCTCAGGGGAAGCTCTCGTAATCGGAGAGGGCTCAGGGGGAGCCCTGGTAATCAGAGAGCACTCGGGGAAGCACTGGTAATCGGAGAGAGCTCGGGGAAGCCCTGGCAATCGGAGAGGGCTCAGGGGAATCCTGGTATTCGGAGAGAGCTCGGAGAAGCCCTGGTAATCGGAGAGAGCTCCGGGAAGCCCTGCTAATCGGAAAGAGCTCGGGGAAGCCCTGGTAATTGGCGAGAGCTCCGGGAAGCCCTGGTCATCGGAGACAGTTCGGGGAAGCCCTGGTAATCAAAGAGAGCTAGGGGAAGCCCTGGTAATCGGAGAGAGCTTGGGGGAAGCCCTGGTAAACGGAGAGAGTTCCAGGGAAGCCCTGGTAATCGGAGAGAGATCGGGGGAAGCCCTTGTAATTGGAGAGCACTTGGGGAAGCCCTGGTAATCGGAGAGAGCTCAGGGAAGCCCTGGTAATCAGAGAGGGTTCGGTGGAAGCCCTCGTAATCGGATCGAGCTCAGGGGAAGCCCTGGTAATAGGACAGGGCTCAGGGGAAGGCCTGGTAATAGGACAGGGCTCAGGGGAAGCCCTGGTAATCGGAGAGGGCTCGGGGAAGCCCTGGTAATCGGAGAGAGCTCGGTGAATCCCTGGTAATCGGTGAGAGCTCGGGGAAGCCCTGGTAATCGGAGAGAGCTCAGAGGATGCCCTGGTAATTGGAGAGCACTTGGGGAATCCCTGGTAATCGGAGAGAGCTCGGGGAAGCCCTGGTAATCGGAGAGAGCTCGCGGAAGCCCTCATAATCAGAGACGGCTCGGGGGAAGCCCTGGTAATCGGACAGGGCTCGGGGGAAGCCCTGGTAATAGGACAGGGCTCAGTGGAAGCCCTGGTAATTGGAGAGAGCTCAAGGGAAGCACTGGTAATAGGAGAGGTCTCAGGGGAAGCCCTGGTAATCGGACAGAGCTCAGGGGAAGCCCAGGTAATTAGACAGGGCTCAGGGGAAGCCCTGGTAATTGGAGAGAGCTCAGGGGAAGCCCTGGTAATTGGAGAGAGCTCGGGGAAGCACTGGTAATTGGAGAGGGCGCAGGGGAAGCCCTGGTAATTGGAGCAAACTCGGGGAAGCCCTGGTAATCGGAGAGAGCTCTGGGAAGCCTTGGTAATCAGAGAGAGCTCAGGGGAAGCCCTGGTAATCGGAGAGAGCTCAGGGGAAGCTCTGGTAATTGCAGGATGTTCAGGGGAAGCCCTGGTAATTGCAGAGAGAGTTCAGGGGGAGCCCTGGTAATTGGAGAGCACTTGGGAAAGCCCCGGTAATCGGAGAGAGCTCGGGGAAGCCTTGGTAATCGGAGAGATTGCGAGGAAGCCCTGGTAATCGGAGAGAGCTTGGGGAAGCCCTGGTAATCAGAGAGGGCTCGGGGCAGCCCTGGTAATTGGAGAGAGCTCAGGGGAAACCCTGGTAATAGGACAGGGCTCAGGGGAAGCCCTGGTAATCGGAACAGCTCAGGGGAAGCCCTGGTAATCGGAGAGGGCTCAGGGGAAGCCCTGGCAATCGTAAAGCACTCGGGGAAGCCCTGGTAATCGGAGAGAGCTCGGGGAAGCCCTGGTAATCGGAGAGGGCTCAGAGGAAGCCCTGGTAATTGGAGAGCACTTGGGGAAGCCCTGGTAATCGGAGAGAGCTCGGGGAAGCCCTGGTAATCGGAGAGCGCGCGGGGAATCCCTGGTGATCGGAGAGGGCTCAGGGGAAGCCCTGGTAATCGGACAGGGCTCAGGGGAAGCCCTGGTAATCGGAGAGAGCTCAGGGAAAGCCTGGGTAATTGGAGAGGGCTCAGGGGAAGCCCTGGTAATCGGAGAGAGCTCGTGGAAGCCCTGGTAATCGGAGAGAGCTCTGGGAAGCCTTGGTAATCAGAGAGAGCTCAGGGGAAGCCCTGGTAATTGGAGAGAGCTCAGGGGAAGCTCTGGTAATTGCAGGATGTTCAGGGGAAGCCCTGGTAATTGCAGAGAGTTCAGGGGATGCCCTGGTAATTTGAGAGCACTTGGGAAAGCCCTGGTAATCGGAGAGAGCTCGGGGAAGCCCTGGTAATCGGAGAGAGTGCGAGGAACCCTGGTAATCGGAGAGAGCTCGGGGAAGCCCTGGTAATCAGAGAGGGCTCGGGGCAGCCCTGGTAATTGGAGAGAGCTCAGGGGAAACCCTGGTAATAGGACAGGGCTCAGGGGAAGCCCTGGTAATCGGAACAGCTCAGGGGAAGCCCTGGTAATCGGAGAGCACTCGGGGAAGCCCTGGTAATCGGAGAGAGCTCGGGGAAGCCCTGGTAATCGGAGAGGGCTCAGAGGAAGCCCTGGTAATTGGAGAGCACTTGTGTAAGCCCTGGTAATCGGAGAGTGCTCGGGGAAGCCCTGGTAATCGGAGAGAGCTCGGGGAATCCCTGGTAATCGGAGAGGGCTCAGAGGAAGCCCTGGTAAACGGACAGGGCTCAGGGGAAGCCCTGGTAATCGGAGAGAGCTCAGGGGAAGCCTGGGTAATTGGAGAGCGCTCAGGGGAAGCCCTGGTAATCGGAAAGCACTCGGGGAATCCCTGGTAATCGGAGAGAGCTCGGGGAAGCACTGGTAATCGGAGAGGGCTCCGGGAAGCCTTGGTAATCGGAGAGAGCTCGGGGAAGCCCTGGTAACCAGAGAGGGCTCGGGGGGAGCCCTAGCAATCGGACAGGGCTCGGGGGAAGCCCTGGTAATCGGACAGGGCTCAGGGGAAGCCATGGTAATCGGACAGGGCTCAGGAGAAGCCCTGGTAATCGGATAGGGCTCGGGGGAAGCCCGGGTAATCGGACAGGGCTCAGGGGAAGCCCTGGTAATTGGACAGGGCTCAGGGGAAGCCCTGGTAATCGGACAGGGCTCAGGGGAATCCCTGGTAATCGGACAGGTCTCAGGGGAAGCCCTGGTAATCGGAGAGGGCTCGGGGAAGCCCTGGTAATCGGACAGGGCTCAGGGGAAGCCCTCGTAATCGGAGAGGGCTCAGGGGGAGACCTGGTAATCAGAGAGCACTCGGGGAAGCACTGGTAATCGGAGAGAGCTCGGGGAAGCCCTGGCAATCGGAGAGGGCTCAGGGGAATCCTGGTATTCGGAGAGAGCTCGGAGAAGCCCTGGTAATCGGAGAGAGCTCCGGGAAGCCCTGCTAATCGGAAAGAGCTCGGGGAAGCCCAGGTAATTGGCGAGAGCTCCGGGAAGCCCTGGTCATCGGAGACAGTTCGGGGAAGCCCTGGTAATCAAAGAGAGCTAGGGGAAGCCCTGGTAATCGGAGAGAGCTTGGGGGAAGCCCTGGTAAACGGAGAGAGTTCCAGGGAAGCCCTGGTAATCGGAGAGAGATCGGGGGAAGCCCTTGTAATTGGAGAGCACTTGGGGAAGCCCTGGTAATCGGAGAGAGCTCAGGGAAGCCCTGGTAATGAGAGAGGGTTCGGTGGAAGCCCTCGTAATCGGATCGAGCTCAGGGGAAGCCCTGGTAATAGGACAGGGCTCAGGGGAAGGCCTGGTAATAGGACAAGGCTCAGGGGAAGCCCTGGTAATCGGAGAGGGCTCGGGGAAGCCCTGGTAATCGGAGAGAGCTCGGTGAATCCCTGGTAATCGGTGAGAGCTCGGGGAAGCCCTGGTAATCGGAGAGAGCTCAGAGGATGCCCTGGTAATTGGAGAGCACTTGGGGAAGCCCTGGTAATCGGAGAGAGCTCGGGGAAGCCCTGGTAATCGGAGAGAGCTCGCGGAAGCCCTCATAATCAGAGACGGCTCGGGGGAAGCCCTGGTAATCGGACAGGGCTCGGGGGAAGCCCTGGTAATAGGACAGGGCTCAGTGGAAGCCCTGGTAATTGGAGAGAGCTCAAGGGAAGCACTGGTAATAGGAGAGGTCTCAGGGGAAGCCCTGGTAATCGGACAGAGCTCAGGGGAAGCCCAGGTAATTAGACAGGGCTCAGGGGAAGCCCTGGTAATTGGAGAGAGCTCAGGGGAAGCCCTGGTAATTGGAGAGAGCTCGGGGAAGCACTGGTAATTGGAGAGGGCGCAGGGGAAGCCCTGGTAATTGGAGCAAACTCGGGGAAGCCCTGGTAATCGGAGAGAGCTCTGGGAAGCCTTGGTAATCAGAGAGAGCTCAGGGGAAGCCCTGGTAATCGGAGAGAGCTCAGGGGAAGCTCTGGTAATTGCAGGATGTTCAGGGGAAGCCCTGGTAATTGCAGAGAGAGTTCAGGGGAAGCCCTGGTAATTGGAGAGCACTTGGGAAAGCCCCGGTAATCGGAGAGAGCTCGGGGAAGCCTTGGTAATCGGAGAGATTGCGAGGAAGCCCTGGTAATCGGAGAGAGCTTGGGGAAGCCCTGGTAATCAGAGAGGGCTCGGGGCAGCCCTGGTAATTGGAGAGAGCTCAGGGGAAACCCTGGTAATAGGACAGGGCTCAGGGGAAGCCCTGGTAATCGGAACAGCTCAGGGGAAGCCCTGGTAATCGGAGAGGGCTCAGGGGAAGCCCTGGCAATCGTAAAGCACTCGGGGAAGCCCTGGTAATCGGAGAGAGCTCGGGGAAGCCCTGGTAATCGGAGAGGGCTCAGAGGAAGCCCTGGTAATTGGAGAGCACTTGGGGAAGCCCTGGTAATCGGAGAGAGCTCGGGGAAGCCCTGGTAATCGGAGAGCGCGCGGGGAATCCCTGGTGATCGGAGAGGGCTCAGGGGAAGCCCTGGTAATCGGACAGGGCTCAGGGGAAGCCCTGGTAATCGGAGAGAGCTCAGGGAAAGCCTGGGTAATTGGAGAGGGCTCAGGGGAAGCCCTGGTAATCGGAGAGAGCTCGTGGAAGCCCTGGTAATCGGAGAGAGCTCTGGGAAGCCTTGGTAATCAGAGAGAGCTCAGGGGAAGCCCTGGTAATCGGAGAGAGCTCAGGGGAAGCTCTGGTAATTGCAGGATGTTCAGGGGAAGCCCTGGTAATTGCAGAGAGAGTTCAGGGAAGCCCTGGTAATTGGACAGCACTTGGGAAAGCCCCGGTAATCGGAGAGAGCTCGGGGAAGCCTTGGTAATCGGAGAGATTGCGAGGAAGCCCTGGTAATCGGAGAGAGCTTGGGGAAGCCCTGGTAATCAGAGAGGGCTCGGGGCAGCCCTGGTAATTGGAGAGAGCTCAGGGGAAACCCTGGTAATAGGACAGGGCTCAGGGGAAGCCCTGGTAATCGGAACAGCTCAGGGGAAGCCCTGGTAATCGGAGAGGGCTCAGGGGAAGCCATGGCAATCGTAAAGCACTCGGGGAAGCCCTGGTAATCGGAGAGAGCTCGGGGAAGCCCTGGTAATCGGAGAGGGCTCAGAGGAAGCCCTGGTAATTGGAGAGCACTTGGGGAAGCCCTGGTAATCGGAGAGAGCTCGGGGAAGCCCTGGTAATCGGAGAGCGCGCGGGGAATCCCTGGTGATCGGAGAGGGCTCAGGGGAAGCCCTGGTAAACGGACAGGGCTCAGGGGAAGCCCTGGTAATCGGAGAGAGCTCAGGGAAAGCCTGGGTAATTGGAGAGGGCTCAGGGGAAGCCCTGGTAATCGGAGAGAGCTCGTGGAAGCCCTGGTAATCGGAGAGAGCTCTGGGAAGCCTTGGTAATCAGAGAGAGCTCAGGGGAAGCCCTGGTAATTGGAGAGAGCTCAGGGGAAGCTCTGGTAATTGCAGGATGTTCAGGGGAAGCCCTGGTAATTGCAGAGAGTTCAGGGGATGCCCTGGTAATTTGAGAGCACTTGGGAAAGCCCTGGTAATCGGAGAGAGCTCAGGGGAAGCTCTGGTAATTGCAGGATGTTCAGGGGAAGCCCTGGTAATTGCAGAGAGAGTTCAGGGGAAGCCCTGGTAATTGGAGAGCACTTGGGAAAGCCCCGGTAATCGGAGAGAGCTCGGGGAAGCCTTGGTAATCGGAGAAATTGCGAGGAAGCCCTGGTAATCGGAGAGAGCTTGGGGAAGCCCTGGTAATCAGAGAGGGCTCGGGGCAGCCCTGGTAATTGGAGAGAGCTCAGGGGAAACCCTGGTAATAGGACAGGGCTCAGGGGAAGGCCTGGTAATCGGAACAGCTCAGGGGAAGCCCTGGTAATCGGAGAGCACTCGGGGAAGCCCTGGTAATCGGAGAGAGCTCGGGGAAGCCCTGGTAATCGGAGAGGGCGCAGAGGAAGCCCTGGTAATTGGAGAGCACTTGTGTAAGCCCTGGTAATCGGAGAGTGCTCGGGGAAGCCCTGGTAATCGGAGAGAGCTCGGGGAATCCCTGGTAATCGGAGAGGGCTCAGAGGAAGCCCTGGTAAACGGACAGGGCTCAGAGGAAGCCCTGGTAATCGGAGAGAGCTCAGGGGAAGCCTGGGTAATTGGAGAGCGCTCAGGGGAAGCCCTGGTAATCGGAAAGCACTCGGGGAATCCCTGGTAATCGGAGAGAGCTCGGGGAAGCACTGGTAATCGGAGAGGGCTCCGGGAAGCCTTGGTAATCGGAGAGAGCTCGGGGAAGCCCTGGTAACCAGAGAGGGCTCGGGGGGAGCCCTAGCAATCGGACAGGGCTCGGGGGAAGCCCTGGTAATCGGACAGGGCTCAGGGGAAGCCATGGTAATCGGACAGGGCTCAGGAGAAGCCCTGGTAATCGGATAGGGCTCGGGGGAAGCCCTGGTAATCGGACAGGGCTCAGGGGAAGCCCTGGTAATCGGACAGGGCTCAGGGGAAGCCCTGGTAATCGGACAGGGCTCAGGGGAATCCCTGGTAATCGGACAGGTCTTAGGGGAAGCCCTGGTAATCGGAGAGGGCTCGGGGAAGCCCTGGTAATCGGACAGGGCTCAGGGGAAGCCCTCGTAATCGGAGAGGGCTCAGGGGGAGCCCTGGTAATCAGAGAGCACTCGGGGAAGCACTGGTAATCGGAGAGAGCTCGGGGAAGCCCTGGCAATCGGAGAGGGCTCAGGGGAATCCTGGTATTCGGAGAGAGCTCGGAGAAGCCCTGGTAATCGGAGAGAGCTCCGGGAAGCCCTGCTAATCGGAAAGAGCTCGGGGAAGCCCTGGTAATTGGCGAGAGCTCCGGGAAGCCCTGGTCATCGGAGACAGTTCGGGGAAGCCCTGGTAATCAAAGAGAGCTAGGGGAAGCCCTGGTAATAGGACAGGGCTCAGGGGAAGGCCTGGTAATAGGACAGGGCTCAGGGGAAGCCCTGGTAATCGGAGAGGGCTCGGGGAAGCCCTGGTAATCGGAGAGAGCTCGGTGAATCCCTGGTAATCGGTGAGAGCTCGGGGAAGCCCTGGTAATCGGAGAGAGCTCAGAGGATGCCCTGGTAATTGGAGAGCACTTGGGGAAGCCCTGGTAATCGGAGAGAGCTCGGGGAAGCCCTGGTAATCGGAGAGAGCTCGCGGAAGCCCTCATAATCAGAGACGGCTCGGGGGAAGCCCTGGTAATCGGACAGGGCTCGGGGGAAGCCCTGGTAATAGGACAGGGCTCAGTGGAAGCCCTGGTAATTGGAGAGAGCTCAAGGGAAGCACTGGTAATAGGAGAGGTCTCAGGGGAAGCCCTGGTAATCGGACAGAGCTCAGGGGAAGCCCAGGTAATTAGACAGGGCTCAGGGGAAGCCCTGGTAATTGGAGAGAGCTCAGGGGAAGCCCTGGTAATTGGAGAGAGCTCGGGGAAGCACTGGTAATTGGAGAGGGCGCAGGGGAAGCCCTGGTAATTGGAGCAAACTCGGGGAAGCCCTGGTAATCGGAGAGAGCTCTGGGAAGCCTTGGTAATCAGAGAGAGCTCAGGGGAAGCCCTGGTAATCGGAGAGAGCTCAGGGGAAGCTCTGGTAATTGCAGGATGTTCAGGGGAAGCCCTGGTAATTGCAGAGAGAGTTCAGGGGAAGCCCTGGTAATTGGAGAGCACTTGGGAAAGCCCCGGTAATCGGAGAGAGCTCGGGGAAGCCTTGGTAATCGGAGAGATTGCGAGGAAGCCCTGGTAATCGGAGAGAGCTTGGGGAAGCCCTGGTAATCAGAGAGGGCTCGGGGCAGCCCTGGTAATTGGAGAGAGCTCAGGGGAAACCCTGGTAATAGGACAGGGCTCAGGGGAAGCCCTGGTAATCGGAACAGCTCAGGGGAAGCCCTGGTAATCGGAGAGGGCTCAGGGGAAGCCCTGGCAATCGTAAAGCACTCGGGGAAGCCCTGGTAATCGGAGAGAGCTCGGGGAAGCCCTGGTAATCGGAGAGGGCTCAGAGGAAGCCCTGGTAATTGGAGAGCACTTGGGGAAGCCCTGGTAATCGGAGAGAGCTCGGGGAAGCCCTGGTAATCGGAGAGCGCGCGGGGAATCCCTGGTGATCGGAGAGGGCTCAGGGGAAGACCTGGTAATCGGACAGGGCTCAGGGGAAGCCCTGGTAATCGGAGAGAGCTCAGGGAAAGCCTGGGTAATTGGAGAGGGCTCAGGGGAAGCCCTGGTAATCGGAGAGAGCTCGTGGAAGCCCTGGTAATCGGAGAGAGCTCGGGGAAGCCCTGGTAATCGGAGAGGGCTCCGGGAAGCCTTGGTAATCGGAGAGAGCTCGGGGAAGCCCTGGTAATCAGAGAGGGCTCGGGGGAAGGACTGGCAATCGGCGAGGGCTCGTGGGAAGCCGTGGTAATCGGACAGGGCTCAGGAGAAGCCCTGGTTTTCGGACAGGGTTCGGGGGAAGCCCTGGTAATCGGAGAGGGCTCAGGGGAAGCCCTGGTAATCGGACAGGGCTCGAGGGAAGCCCTGGTAATCGGACAGGGCTCGGGGGAAGCCCTGGTAATCGGACAGGGCTCAGGGGAAGCCCTGGTAATCGGACAGGGCTCAGGGGAAGCCTTGGTAATCGGAGAGGGCTCGGGGAAGCCCTGGTAATCGGACAGGGCTCAGGCGAAGCCCTGGTAATTGGAGAGAGCTCAGGGGAAGCCCTGGTAATTGGAGAGGGCTCAGGGGGAGTCCTGGTAATCGGAGAGCAATCGGGGAAGCCCTGGTAATTGGAGAGAGCTCGGGGAAGCCCTCGTAATCGGAGAGAGCTCCGGGAAGCCCTGGTAATCGGTGACAGCTCTGGGATGCCATGGTAATCAGAGAGAGCTCCGGGAATCCCTGGTAATCGGGGACAGCTCGGGGAAGCCCTGGTAATCAAAGAGAGCTTTGGGGAAGCCCTGGTAATCGGAGAGGGCTCAGGGGAAGCCCTGGTAATCGGAGAGAGCTCGGGGGAAGCCCTGGTAATTGGAGAGCACTTGGGGAAGCCCTGGTAATCGGAGAGGGTTCGGTGGAAGCCCTCGTAATCGGAGCGAGCTCAGGGGAAGCCCTGGTAATATGACAGGGCTCAGGGGAAGGCCTGGTAATAGGACAGGGCTCAGGGGAAGCCGTGGTAATCGGAGAGGGCTCGAGGAAGCCCTGGTAATCAGACAGGGCTCAGGGGAAGCCCTGGTAATCGGAGAGAGCTCGGGGAAGCCCTGGTAATTGGAGAGAGCTCAGGGGAAGCCCTGGTAATCGGAGAGAGCTCGGGGAAGCCTTGGTAATCAGAGAGAGCTCGGGGAAGCCCTGGTAATCGGAAGAGCTCGGGGAAGCCCTGGTAATCAGAGAGGGTTCGGTGGAAGCCCTCGTAATCGGACCGAGCTCAGGGGAAGCCCTGGTAATAGGACAGGGCTCAGGGGAAGGCCTGGTAATAGGACCGGGCTCAGGGGAAGCCGTGGTAATCGGAGAGGGCTCGGGGAAGCCCTGGTAATCAGACAGGGCTCAGGGGAAGCCCTGGTAATCGGAGAGAGCTCAGGGAAGCCCTGGTAATTGGAGAGAGCTCAGGGGAAGCCCTGGTAATCGGAGAGAGCTCGGGGAAGCCTTGGTAATCGGAGAGAGCTCGGGGAAGCCCTGGTAATTGCAAGAGCTCGGGGAAGCCCTGGTAATCGGAGAGAGCTCGGGGAAGCCCTGGTAATCGGAGAGAGCTCACGAAAGCCCTCGTAATCAGAGAGGGCCCGGGGGAAGCCCTGGTAATCGGAAGAGCTCGGGGAAGCGCTGGTAATCGGAGACAGCTCGGGGAAGCCCTGGTAATCGGAGAGAGCTCGCGGAAGCCCTCGTAATCAGAGAGGGCTCGGGGGAAGCCCTGGTAATCGGACAGGGCTCGGGGGAAGTCCTGGTAATCAGAGACAGCTCAGGGGAAGCCCTGGTAATTGGAGAGAGCTCAGGGGAAGCAGTGGTAATAGGACAGGGCTCAGGGGAAGCCCTGGTAATCGGAGAGAGCTCAGGGGAAGCACTGGTAATAGGAGATGGCTCAGGGGAAGCCCTAGTAATCGGAGAGGGCTCGGGGAAGCCCTGGTAATCGGAGAGAGCTCAGGGGAAGCCCAGGTAATCGGAGACAGCTCGGGGGAAGCCCTGGTAATCGGAGACAGCTCAGGGGAAGCCCTGGTCATCGGAGAGAGCTCGGGGGAAGCCCTGGTAATCGGAGAGAGCTCAGGGGAAGCCCAGGTAATCGGAGACAGCTCGGGGGAAGCCCTGGTAATCGGAGACAGCTCAGGGGAAGCCCTGGTCATCGGAGACAGCTCGGGTGAAGTTCTGGTAATCGGAGAGAGCTCAGGGGAACCCCTAGTAATCGGAGAGAGCTCAGGGGAAGCCCTGGTTCCCCTGAGCTCTCTTGGAAGCCCTGGTAATCGCAGAGGGCTCGGGGGAAGCCGTGGTAATCGGAGAGGGCTCAGTGGAAGCCCTGGTAATTGGAGACAGCTCGGGTGAAGTTCTGGCAATCTGAGAGAGCTCTGGGGAAGCCCTGGTAATCGGAGAGAGCTCGGGGGAAGCCCTGGTAATCGGACAGAGCTCGGGGGAAGCCCTGGTAATCGGACAGAGCTCGGGGGAAGCCCTGGTAATCGGCGAGAGCTCCGGGAAGCCCTGGTAATCGGAGACAGCTCGGGGAAGCCCTGGAAATCAAAGAGAGCTAGGGGAAGCCCTGGTAATCGGAGAGAGCTTGGGGGAAGCCCTGGTAAACGGAGAGAGTTCGGGGAAGCCCTGGTAATCGGAGAGAGATCGGGGGAAGCCCTGGTAATTGGAGAGCACTTGGGGAAGCCCTGGTAATCGGAGAGAGCTCAGGGAAGCCCTGGTAATAGGACAGGGCTCAGGGAAAGGCCTGGTAATAGGACAGGGCTCAGGGGTAGCCGTGGTAATCGGAGAGGGCTCGGGGAAGCCCTGGTAATCAGACAGGGCTCAGGGGAAGCCCTGGTAATCGGAGAGAGCTCGGGGAAGCCCTGGTAATTGGAGAGAGCTCAGGGGAAGCACTGGTAATCGGAGAGAGCTCGGGGAAGCCTTGGTAATCGGAGAGAGCTCGGGGAAGCCCTGGTAATCGGAAGAGCTCGGGGAAGCCCTGGTAATCGGAGAGAGCTCTGGGAAGCCCTGGTAATCGGAGAGAGCTCGCGGATGCCCTCGTAATCAGAGAGGGCTCGGGGGAATCCCTGGTAATCGGACAGGGCTCGGGGGAAGCCCTGGTAATCGGAGACAGCTCAGGGGAAGCCCTGGTAATCGGAGAGAGCTCAGGGGAAGCACTGGTAATAGGACAGGGCTCAGGGGAAGCCCTAGTAATCGGAGAGGGCTCGGGGAAGCCCAGGTAATCGGACAGGGCTCAGGGGAAGCCCTGGTAATCGGAGAGAGCTCGGGGGAGGCCCTGGTAATCGGAGAGAGCTCAGGGAATGCCCAGGTAGTTGGACAGGGCTCAGGGGAAGCCCTGGTAATCGGAGAGAGCTCAGGGGAAGCCCAGGTAATCGGAGAGGGCTCAGGGGAAGCCCTGGTAATTGGAGCGAGCTCGGGGAAGCCCTGGTAATCGGAGAGAGCTCTGGGAAGCCCTGGTAATTGGAGAGAGCTCGGTGAAGCCCTGGTATTTGGAGAGAGCTCGGGGGAAGCCCTGGTAATTCGAGAGAGCTCAGGGGTAGCCCTGTTAATTGGAGAGAGCTCGGGGAAGCCCTGGTAATCGGAGAGAGCTCTGGGAAGCCCTGGTAATCGGAGAGAGCTCGGGGGAGCCCTGGTATTCCGAGAGGGCTCTGGGGAAGCCCTGGTAATCGGAGAGAGCTCAGGGGAAGCTCTGGTAATTGCAGGATGTTCAGGGGAAGCCCTGGTAATTGCAGAGAGAGTTCAGGGGAAGCCCTGGTAATTGGAGAGCACTTGGGAAAGCCCCGGTAATCGGAGAGAGCTCGGGGAAGCCTTGGTAATCGGAGAGATTGCGAGGAAGCCCTGGTAATCGGAGAGAGCTTGGGGAAGCCCTGGTAATCAGAGAGGGCTCGGGGCAGCCCTGGTAATTGGAGAGAGCTCAGGGGAAACCCTGGTAATAGGACAGGGCTCAGGGGAAGCCCTGGTAATCGGAACAGCTCAGGGGAAGCCCTGGTAATCGGAGAGGGCTCAGGGGAAGCCCTGGCAATCGTAAAGCACTCGGGGAAGCTTTGGTAATCAGAGAGAGCTTGGGGAAGCCCTGGTAATCGGAGAGGGCTCAGAGGAAGCCCTGGTAATTGGAGAGCACTTGGGGAAGCCCTGGTAATCGGAGAGAGCTCGGGGAAGCCCTGGTAATCGGAGAGCGCTCGGGGAATCCCTGGTGATCGGAGAGGGCTCAGGGGAAGCCCTGGTAATAGGACAGGGCTCAGGGGAAGCCCTGGTAATCGGAGAGAGCTCAGGGGAAGCCCTGGTAATAGGACAGGGCTCAGTGGAAGCCCTGGTAATTGGAGAGAGCTCAGGGGATGCATTGGTAATAGGAGAGGTCTCAGGCGAAGCCCTGGTAATCGGAGAGGGCTCGGGGAAGCCCTGGTAATCGGATGGGACTCAGGGGAAGCCCTGGTAATCGCAGAGAGCTCGGGGGAAGCCGTGGTAATCGGAGGGAGCTCAGGGGAAGCCCAGGTAATTGGACAGGGCTCAGGGGAAGCCCTGGTAATTGGAGAGAGCTCAGGGGAAGCCCTGGTAATTGGAGAGAGCTCGGGGAAGCACTGGTAATCGGAGAGGGCTCAGGGGAAGCCCTGGTAATTGGAGCGAGCTCGGGGAAGCCCTGGTAATCGGAGAGAGCTCTGGGAAGCCCTGGTAATTGGAGAGAGCTCGGTGAAGCCCTAGTATTTGGAGAGAGCTCGGGGGAAGCCCTGGTAATTCGAGAGAGCTCAGGGGTAGCCCTGTTAATTGGAGAGAGCTCGGGGAAGCCCTGGTAATCGGAGAGAGCTCTGGGAAGCCCTGGTAATCGGAGAGAGCTCGGGGGAGCCCTGGTATTCCGAGAGGGCTCTGGGGAAGCCCTGGTAATCGGAGAGAGCTCAGGGGAAGCTCTGGTAATTGCAGGATGTTCAGGGGAAGCCCTGGTAATTGCAGAGAGAGTTCAGGGGAAGCCCTGGTAATTGGAGAGCACTTCGGAAAGCCCCGGTAATCGGAGAGAGCTCGGGGAAGCCTTGGTAATCGGAGAGATTGCGAGGAAGCCCTGGTAATCGGAGAGAGCTTGGGGAAGCCCTGGTAATCAGAGAGGGCTCGGGGCAGCCCTGGTAATTGGAGAGAGCTCAGGGGAAACTTTGGTAATAGGACAGGGCTCAGGGGAAGCCCTGGTAATCGGAAAAGCTCAGGGGAAGCCCTGGTAATCGGAGAGGGCTCAGGGGAAGCCCTGGCAATCGTAAAGCACTCGGGGAAGCTTTGGTAATCGGAGAGAGCTTGGGGAAGCCCTGGTAATCAGAGAGGGCTCAGAGGAAGCCCTGGTAATTGGAGAGCACTTGGGGAAGCCCTGGTAATCGGAGAGAGCTCGGGGAAGCCCTGGTAATCGGAGAGCGCTCGGGGAATCCCTGGTGATCGGAGAGGGCTCAGGGGAAGCCCTGGTAATCGGACAGGGCTCAGGGGAAGCCCTGGTAATCGGAGAGAGCTCAGGGGAAGCCCTGGTAATAGGACAGGGCTCAGTGGAAGCCCTGGTAATTGGAGAGAGCTCAGGGGATGCACTGGTAATAGGAGAGGTCTCAGGCGAAGCCCTGGTAATCGGAGAGGGCTAGGGGAAGCCCTGGTAATCGAAGAGAGCTCGGGGGAAGCCCTGGTAATCGGAGGGAGCTCAGGGGAAGCCCAGGTAATTGGACAGGGCTCAGGGGAAGCCCTGGTAATTGGAGAGAGCTCAGGGGAAGCCCTGGTAATTGGAGAGAGCTCGGGGAAGCACTGGTAATCGGAGAGGGCTCAGGGGAAGCCCTGGTAATTGGAGCGAACTCGGGGAAGCCCTGGTAATCGGAGAGAGCTCTGGGAAGCCTTGGTAATCAGAGAGAGCTCAGGGGAAGCCCTGGTAATTGGAGAGAGCTCAGGGGAAGCTCTGGTAATTGCAGGATGTTCAGGGGAAGCCCTGGTAATTGCAGAGAGTTCAGGGGATGCCCTGGTAATTTGAGAGCACATGGGAAAGCCCTGGTAATCGGAGAGAGCTCGGGGAAGCCCTGGTAATCGGAGAGAGTGCGAGGAAGCCCTGGTAATCGGAGAGAGCTCGGGGAAGCCCTGGTAATCAGAGAGGGCTCGGGGCAGCCCTGGTAATTGGAGAGAGCTCAGGGGAAACCCTGGTAATAGCACAGGGCTCAGGGGAAGCCCTGGTAATCGGAGAGAGCTCGGGGAAGCCTTGGTAATCAGAGAGAGCTCGGGGAAGCCCTGGTAATCGGAAGAGCTCGGGGAAGCCCTGGTAATCAGAGAGGGTTCGGTGGAAGCCCTCGTAATCGGAGCGAGCTCAGGGGAAGCCCTGGTAATAGGACAGGGCTCAGGGGAAGGCCTGGTAATAGGACCGGGCTCAGGGGAAGCCGTGGTAATCGGAGAGGGCTCGGGGAAGCCCTGGTAATCAGACAGGGCTCAGGGGAAGCCCTGGTAATCGGAGAGAGCTCAGGGAAGCCCTGGTAATTGGAGAGAGCTCAGGGGAAGCCCTGGTAATCGGAGAGAGCTCGGGGAAGCCTTGGTAATCGGAGAGAGCTCGGGGAAGTCCTGGTAATTGCAAGAGCTCGGGGAAGCCCTGGTAATCGGAGGGAGCTCGGGGAAGCCCTGGTAATCGGAGAGAGCTCACGAAAGCCCTCGTAATCAGAGAGGGCCCGGGGGAAGCCCTGGTAATCGGAAGAGCTCGGGGAAGCGCTGGTAATCGGAGACAGCTCGGGGAAGCCCTGGTAATCGGAGAGAGCTCGCGGAAGCCCTCGTAATCAGAGAGGGCTCGGGGGAAGCCCTGGTAATCGGACAGGGCTCGGGGGAAGTCCTGGTAATCAGAGACAGCTCAGGGGAAGCCCTGGTAATTGGAGAGAGCTCAGGGGAAGCAGTGGTAATAGGACAGGGCTCAGGGGAAGCCCTGGTAATCGGAGAGAGCTCAGGGGAAGCACTGGTAATAGGAGATGGCTCAGGGGAAGCCCTAGTAATCGGAGAGGGCTCGGGGAAGCCCTGGTAATCGGAGAGAGCTCAGGGGAAGCCCAGGTAATCGGAGACAGCTCGGGGGAAGCCCTGGTAATCGGAGACAGCTCAGGGGAAGCCCTGGTCATCGGAGAGAGCTCGGGGGAAGCCCTGGTAATCGGAGAGAGCTCAGGGGAAGCCCAGGTAATCGGAGACAGCTCGGGGGAAGCCCTGGTAATCGGAGACAGCTCAGGGGAAGCCCTGGTCATCGGAGACAGCTCGGGTGAAGTTCTGGTAATCGGAGAGAGCTCAGGGGAACCCCTAGTAATCGGAGAGAGCTCAGGGGAAGCCCTGGTTCCCCTGAGCTCTCTTGGAAGCCCTGGTAATCGCAGAGGGCTCGCGGGAAGCCGTGGTAATCGGAGAGGGCTCAGTGGAAGCCCTGGTAATTGGAGACAGCTCGGGTGAAGTTCTGGCAATCTGAGAGAGCTCTGGGGAAGCCCTGGTAATCGGAGAGAGCTCGGGGGAAGCCCTGGTAATCGGACAGAGCTCGGGGGAAGCCCTGGTAATCGGACAGAGCTCGGGGGAAGCCCTGGTAATCGGCGAGAGCTCCGGGAAGCCCTGGTAATCGGAGACAGCTCGGGGAAGCCCTGGAAATCAAAGAGAGCTAGGGGAAGCCCTGGTAATCGGAGAGAGCTTGGGGGAAGCCCTGGTAAACAGAGAGAGTTCGGGGAAGCCCTGGTAATCGGAGAGAGATCGGGGGAAGCCCTGGTAATTGGAGAGCACTTGGGGAAGCCCTGGTAATCGGAGAGAGCTCAGGGAAGCCCTGGTAATAGGACAGGGCTCAGGGGAAGGCCTGGTAATAGGACAGGGCTCAGGGGTAGCCGTGGTAATTGGAGAGGGCTCGGGGAAGCCCTGGTAATCAGACAGGGCTCAGGGGAAGCCCTGGTAATCGGAGAGAGCTCGGGGAAGCCCTGGTAATTGGAGAGAGCTCAGGGGAAGCCCTGGTAATCGGAGAGAGCTCGGGGAAGCCTTGGTAATCGGAGAGAGCTCGGGGAAGCCCTGGTAATCGGAAGAGCTCGGGGAAGCCCTGGTAATCGGAGAGAGCTCTGGGAAGCCCTGGTAATCGGAGAGAGATCGCGGAAGCCCTCGTAATCAGAGAGGGCTCGGGGGAATCCCTGGTAATCGGACAGGGCTCGGGGGAAGCCCTGGTAATCGGAGACAGCTCAGGGGAAGCCCTGGTAATCGGAGAGAGCTCAGGGGAAGCACTGGTAATAGGACAGGGCTCAGGGGAAGCCCTAGTAATCGGAGAGGGCTCGGGGAAGCCCAGGTAATCGGACAGGGCTCAGGGGAAGCCCTGGTAATCGGAGAGAGCTCGGGGGAGGCCCTGGTAATCGGAGAGAGCTCAGGGGATGCCCAGGTAATTGGACAGGGCTCAGGGGAAGCCCTGGTAATCGGAGAGAGCTCAGGGGAAGCCCTGGTAATCGGAGAGGGCTCAGGGGAAGCCCTGGTAATTGGAGCGAGCTCGGGGAAGCCCTGGTAATCGGAGAGAGCTCTGGGAAGCCCTGGTAATTGGAGAGAGCTCGGTGAAGCCCTGGTATTTGGAGAGAGCTCGGGGGAAGCCCTGGTAATTCGAGAGAGCTCAGGGGTAGCCCTGTTAATTGGAGAGAGCTCGGGGAAGCCCTGGTAATCGGAGAGAGCTCTGGGAAGCCCTGGTAATCGGAGAGAGCTCGGGGGAGCCCTGGTATTCCGAGAGGGCTCTGGGGAAGCCCTGGTAATCGGAGAGAGCTCAGGGGAAGCTCTGGTAATTGCAGGATGTTCAGGGGAAGCCCTGGTAATTGCAGAGAGAGTTCAGGGGAAGCCATGGTAATTGGAGAGCACTTGGGAAAGCCCCGGTAATCGGAGAGAGCTCGGGGAAGCCTTGGTAATCGGAGAGATTGCGAGGAAGCCCTGGTAATCGGAGAGAGCTTGGGGAAGCCCTGGTAATCAGAGAGGGCTCGGGGCAGCCCTGGTAATTGGAGAGAGCTCAGGGGAAACCCTGGTAATAGGACAGGGCTCAGGGGAAGCCCTGGTAATCGGAACAGCTCAGGGGAAGCCCTGGTAATCGGAGAGGGCTCAGGGGAAGCCCTGGCAATCGTAAAGCACTCGGGGAAGCTTTGGTAATCAGAGAGAGCTTGGGGAAGCCCTGGTAATCGGAGAGGGCTCAGAGGAAGCCCTGGTAATTGGAGAGCACTTGGGGAAGCCCTGGTAATCGGAGAGAGCTCGGGGAAGCCCTGGTAATCGGAGAGCGCTCGGGGAATCCCTGGTGATCGGAGAGGGCTCAGGGGAAGCCCTGGTAATAGGACAGGGCTCAGGGGAAGCCCTGGTAATCGGAGAGAGCTCAGGGGAAGCCCTGGTAATAGGACAGGGCTCAGTGGAAGCCCTGGTAATTGGAGAGAGCTCAGGGGATGCATTGGTAATAGGAGAGGTCTCAGGCGAAGCCCTGGTAATCGGAGAGGGCTCGGGGAAGCCCTGGTAATCGGATGGGACTCAGGGGAAGCCCTGGTAATCGAAGAGAGCTCGGGGGAAGCCGTGGTAATCGGAGGGAGCTCAGGGGAAGCCCAGGTAATTGGACAGGGCTCAGGGGAAGCCCTGGTAATTGGAGAGAGCTCAGGGGAAGCCCTGGTAATTGGAGAGAGCTCGGGGAAGCACTGGTAATAGGAGAGGGCTCAGGGGAAGCCCTGGTAATTGGAGCGAGCTCGGGGAAGCCCTGGTAATCGGAGAGAGCTCTGGGAAGCCCTGGTAATTGGAGAGAGCTCGGTGAAGCCCTAGTATTTGGAGAGAGCTCGGGGGAAGCCCTGGTAATTCGAGAGAGCTCAGGGGTAGCCCTGTTAATTGGAGAGAGCTCGGGGAAGCCCTGGTAATCGGAGAGAGCTCTGGGAAGCCCTGGTAATCGGAGAGAGCTCGGGGGAGCCCTGGTATTCCGAGAGGGCTCTGGGGAAGCCCTGGTAATCGGAGAGAGCTCAGGGGAAGCTCTGGTAATTGCAGGATGTTCAGGGGAAGCCCTGGTAATTGCAGAGAGAGTTCAGGGGAAGCCCTGGTAATTGGAGAGCACTTGGGAAAGCCCCGGTAATCGGAGAGAGCTCGGGGAAGCCTTGGTAATCGGAGAGATTGCGAGGAAGCCCTGGTAATCGGAGAGAGCTTGGGGAAGCCCTGGTAATCAGAGAGGGCTCGGGGCAGCCCTGGTAATTGGAGAGAGCTCAGGGGAAACTTTGGTAATAGGACAGGGCTCAGGGGAAGCCCTGGTAATCGGAACAGCTCAGGGGAAGCCCTGGTAATCGGAGAGGGCTCAGGGGAAGCCCTGGCAATCGTAAAGCACTCGGGGAAGCTTTGGTAATCGGAGAGAGCTTGGGGAAGCCCTGGTAATCGGAGAGGGCTCAGAGGAAGCCCTGGTAATTGGAGAGCACTTGGGGAAGCCCTGGTAATCGGAGAGAGCTCGGGGAAGCCCTGGTAATCGGAGAGCACTCGGGGAATCCCTGGTGATCGGAGAGGGCTCAGGGGAAGCCCTGGTAATCGGACAGGGCTCAGGGGAAGCCCTGGTAATCGGAGAGAGCTCAGGGGAAGCCCTGGTAATAGGACAGGGCTCAGTGGAAGCCCTGGTAATTGGAGAGAGCTCAGGGGATGCACTGGTAATAGGAGAGGTCTCAGGCGAAGCCCTGGTAATCGGAGAGGGCTAGGGGAAGCCCTGGTAATCGAAGAGAGCTCGGGGGAAGCCCTGGTAATCGGAGGGAGCTCAGGGGAAGCCCAGGTAATTGGACAGGGCTCAGGGGAAGCCCTGGTAATTGGAGAGAGCTCAGGGGAAGCCCTGGTAATTGGAGAGAGCTCGGGGAAGCACTGGTAATCGGAGAGGGCTCAGGGGAAGCCCTGGTAATTGGAGCGAACTCGGGGAAGCCCTGGTAATCGGAGAGAGCTCTGGGAAGCCTTGGTAATCAGAGAGAGCTCAGGGGAAGCCCTGGTAATTGGAGAGAGCTCAGGGGAAGCTCTGGTAATTGCAGGATGTTCAGGGGAAGCCCTGGTAATTGCAGAGAGTTCAGGGGATGCCCTGGTAATTTGAGAGCACATGGGAAAGCCCTGGTAATCGGAGAGAGCTCAGGGAAGCCCTGGTAATCGGAGAGAGTGCGAGGAAGCCCTGGTAATCGGAGAGAGCTCGGGGAAGCCCTGGTAATCAGAGAGGGCTCGGGGCAGCCCTGGTAATTGGAGAGAGCTCAGGGGAAACCCTGGTAATAGGACAGGGCTCAGGGGAAGCCCTGGTAATCGGAGAGAGCTCGGGGAAGCCTTGGTAATCAGAGAGAGCTCGGGGAAGCCCTGGTAATCGGAAGAGCTCGGGGAAGCCCTGGTAATCAGAGAGGGTTCGGTGGAAGCCCTCATAATCGGAGCGAGCTCAGGGGAAGCCCTGGTAATAGGACAGGGCTCAGGGGAAGGCCTGGTAATAGGACCGGGCTCAGGGGAAGCCGTGGTAATCGGAGAGGGCTCGGGGAAGCCCTGGTAATCAGACAGGGCTCAGGGGAAGCCCTGGTAATCGGAGAGAGCTCAGGGAAGCCCTGGTAATTGGAGAGAGCTCAGGGGAAGCCCTGGTAATCGGAGAGAGCTCGGGGAAGCCTTGGTAATCGGAGAGAGCTCGGGGAAGTCCTGGTAATTGCAAGAGCTCGGGGAAGCCCTGGTAATCGGAGAGAGCTCGGGGAAGCCCTGGTAATCGGAGAGAGCTCACGAAAGCCCTCGTAATCAGAGAGGGCCCGGGGGAAGCCCTGGTAATCGGAAGAGCTCGGGGAAGCGCTGGTAATCGGAGACAGCTCGGGGAAGCCCTGGTAATCGGAGAGAGCTCGCGGAAGCCCTCGTAATCAGAGAGGGCTCGGGGGAAGCCCTGGTAATCGGACAGGGCTCGGGGGAAGTCCTGGTAATCAGAGACAGCTCAGGGGAAGCCCTGGTAATTGGAGAGAGCTCAGGGGAAGCAGTGGTAATAGGACAGGGCTCAGGGGAAGCCCTGGTAATCGGAGAGAGCTCAGGGGAAGCACTGGTAATAGGAGATGGCTCAGGGGAAGCCCTAGTAATCGGAGAGGGCTCGGGGAAGCCCTGGTAATCGGAGAGAGCTCAGGGGAAGCCCAGGTAATCGGAGACAGCTCGGGGGAAGCCCTGGTAATCGGAGACAGCTCAGGGGAAGCCCTGGTCATCGGAGAGAGCTCGGGGGAAGCCCTGGTAATCGGAGAGAGCTCAGGGGAAGCCCAGGTAATCGGAGACAGCTCGGGGGAAGCCCTGGTAATCGGAGACAGCTCAGGGGAAGCCCTGGTCATCGGAGACAGCTCGGGTGAAGTTCTGGTAATCGGAGAGAGCTCAGGGGAACCCCTAGTAATCGGAGAGAGCTCAGGGGAAGCCCTGGTTCCCCTGAGCTCTCTTGGAAGCCCTGGTAATCGCAGAGGGCTCGCGGGAAGCCGTGGTAATCGGAGAGGGCTCAGTGGAAGCCCTGGTAATTGGAGACAGCTCGGGTGAAGTTCTGGCAATCTGAGAGAGCTCTGGGGAAGCCCTGGTAATCGGAGAGAGCTCGGGGGAAGCCCTGGTAATCGGACAGAGCTCGGGGGAAGCCCTGGTAATCGGACAGAGCTCGGGGGAAGCCCTGGTAATCGGCGAGAGCTCCGGGAAGCCCTGGTAATCGGAGACAGCTCGGGGAAGCCCTGGAAATCAAAGAGAGCTAGGGGAAGCCCTGGTAATCGGAGAGAGCTTGGGGGAAGCCCTGGTAAACAGAGAGAGTTCGGGGAAGCCCTGGTAATCGGAGAGAGATCGGGGGAAGCCCTGGTAATTGGAGAGCACTTGGGGAAGCCCTGGTAATCGGAGAGAGCTCAGGGAAGCCCTGGTAATAGGACAGGGCTCAGGGGAAGGCCTGGTAATAGGACAGGGCTCAGGGGTAGCCGTGGTAATCGGAGAGGGCTCGGGGAAGCCCTGGTAATCAGACAGGGCTCAGGGGAAGCCCTGGTAATCGGAGAGAGCTCGGGGAAGCCCTGGTAATTGGAGAGAGCTCAGGGGAAGCCCTGGTAATCGGAGAGAGCTCGGGGAAGCCTTGGTAATCGGAGAGAGCTCGGGGAAGCCCTGGTAATCGGAAGAGCTCGGGGAAGCCCTGGTAATCGGAGAGAGCTCTGGGAAGCCCTGGTAATCGGAGAGAGCTCGCGGAAGCCCTCGTAATCAGAGAGGGCTCGGGGGAATCCCTGGTAATCGGACAGGGCTCGGGGGAAGCCCTGGTAATCGGAGACAGCTCAGGGGAAGCCCTGGTAATCGGAGAGAGCTCAGGGGAAGCACTGGTAATAGGACAGGGCTCAGGGGAAGCCCTAGTAATCGGAGAGGGCTCGGGGAAGCCCAGGTAATCGGACAGGGCTCAGGGGAAGCCCTGGTAATCGGAGAGAGCTCGGGGGAGGCCCTGGTAATCGGAGAGAGCTCAGGGGATGCCCAGGTAATTGGACAGGGCTCAGGGGAAGCCCTGGTAATCGGAGAGAGCTCAGGGGAAGCCCTGGTAATCGGAGAGGGCTCAGGGGAAGCCCTGGTAATTGGAGCGAGCTCGGGGAAGCCCTGGTAATCGGAGAGAGCTCTGGGAAGCCCTGGTAATTGGAGAGAGCTCGGTGAAGCCCTGGTATTTGGAGAGAGCTCGGGGGAAGCCCTGGTAATTCGAGAGAGCTCAGGGGTAGCCCTGTTAATTGGAGAGAGCTCGGGGAAGCCCTGGTAATCGGAGAGAGCTCTGGGAAGCCCTGGTAATCGGAGAGAGCTCGGGGGAGCCCTGGTATTCCGAGAGGGCTCTGGGGAAGCCCTGGTAATCGGAGAGAGCTCAGGGGAAGCTCTGGTAATTGCAGGATGTTCAGGGGAAGCCCTGGTAATTGCAGAGAGAGTTCAGGGGAAGCCCTGGTAATTGGAGAGCACTTGGGAAAGCCCCGGTAATCGGAGAGAGCTCGGGGAAGCCTTGGTAATCGGAGAGATTGCGAGGAAGCCCTGGTAATCGGAGAGAGCTTGGGGAAGCCCTGGTAATCAGAGAGGGCTCGGGGCAGCCCTGGTAATTGGAGAGAGCTCAGGGGAAACCCTGGTAATAGGACAGGGCTCAGGGGAAGCCCTGGTAATCGGAACAGCTCAGGGGAAGCCCTGGTAATCGGAGAGGGCTCAGGGGAAGCCCTGGCAATCGTAAAGCACTCGGGGAAGCTTTGGTAATCAGAGAGAGCTTGGGGAAGCCCTGGTAATCGGAGAGGGCTCAGAGGAAGCCCTGGTAATTGGAGAGCACTTGGGGAAGCCCTGGTAATCGGAGAGAGCTCGGGGAAGCCCTGGTAATCGGAGAGCGCTCGGGGAATCCCTGGTGATCGGAGAGGGCTCAGGGGAAGCCCTGGTAATAGGACAGGGCTCAGGGGAAGCCCTGGTAATCGGAGAGAGCTCAGGGGAAGCCCTGGTAATAGGACAGGGCTCAGTGGAAGCCCTGGTAATTGGAGAGAGCTCAGGGGATGCATTGGTAATAGGAGAGGTCTCAGGCAAAGCCCTGGTAATCGGAGAGGGCTCGGGGAAGCCCTGGTAATCGGATGGGACTCAGGGGAAGCCCTGGTAATCGAAGAGAGCTCGGGGGAAGCCGTGGTAATCGGAGGGAGCTCAGGGGAAGCCCAGGTAATTGGACAGGGCTCAGGGGAAGCCCTGGTAATTGGAGAGAGCTCAGGGGAAGCCCTGGTAATTGGAGAGAGCTCGGGGAAGCACTGGTAATCGGAGAGGGCTCAGGGGAAGCCCTGGTTTTTGGAGCGAGCTCGGGGAAGCCCTGGTAATCGGAGAGAGCTCTGGGAAGCCCTGGTAATTGGAGAGAGCTCGGTGAAGCCCTAGTATTTGGAGAGAGCTCGGGGGAAGCCCTGGTAATTCGAGAGAGCTCAGGGGTAGCCCTGTTAATTGGAGAGAGCTCGGGGAAGCCCTGGTAATCGGAGAGAGCTCTGGGAAGCCCTGGTAATCGGAGAGAGCTCGGGGGAGCCCTGGTATTCCGAGAGGGCTCTGGGGAAGCCCTGGTAATCGGAGAGAGCTCAGGGGAAGCTCTGGTAATTGCAGGATGTTCAGGGGAAGCCCTGGTAATTGCAGAGAGAGTTCAGGGGAAGCCCTGGTAATTGGAGAGCACTTCGGAAAGCCCCGGTAATCGGAGAGAGCTCGGGGAAGCCTTGGTAATCGGAGAGATTGCGAGGAAGCCCTGGTAATCGGAGAGAGCTTGGGGAAGCCCTGGTAATCAGAGAGGGCTCGGGGCAGCCCTGGTAATTGGAGAGAGCTCAGGGGAAACTTTGGTAATAGGACAGGGCTCAGGGGAAGCCCTGGTAATCGGAACAGCTCAGGGGAAGCCCTGGTAATCGGAGAGGGCTCAGGGGAAGCCCTGGCAATCGTAAAGCACTAGGGGAAGCTTTGGTAATCGGAGAGAGCTTGGGGAAGCCCTGGTAATCGGAGAGGGCTCAGAGGAAGCCCTGGTAATTGGAGAGCACTTGGGGAAGCCCTGGTAATCGGAGAGAGCTCGGGGAAGCCCTGGTAATCGGAGAGCGCTCGGGGAATCCCTGGTGATCGGAGAGGGCTCAGGGGAAGCCCTGGTAATCGGACAGGGCTCAGGGGAAGCCCTGGTAATCGGAGAGAGCTCAGGGGAAGCCCTGGTAATAGGACAGGGCTCAGTGGAAGCCCTGGTAATTGGAGAGAGCTCAGGGGATGCACTGGTAATAGGAGAGGTCTCAGGCGAAGCCCTGGTAATCGGAGAGGGCTAGGGGAAGCCCTGGTAATCGAAGAGAGCTCGGGGGAAGCCCTGGTAATCGGAGGGAGCTCAGGGGAAGCCCAGGTAATTGGACAGGGCTCAGGGGAAGCCTTGGTAATTGGAGAGAGCTCAGGGGAAGCCCTGGTAATTGGAGAGAGCTCGGGGAAGCACTGGTAATCGGAGAGGGCTCAGGGGAAGCCCTGGTAATTGGAGCGAACTCGGGGAAGCCCTGGTAATCGGAGAGAGCTCTGGGAAGCCTTGGTAATCAGAGAGAGCTCAGGGGAAGCCCTGGTAATTGGAGAGAGCTCAGGGGAAGCTCTGGTAATTGCAGGATGTTCAGGGGAAGCCCTGGTAATTGCAGAGAGTTCAGGGGATGCCCTGGTAATTTGAGAGCACATGGGAAAGCCCTGGTAATCGGAGAGAGCTCGGGGAAGCCCTGGTAATCGGAGAGAGTGCGAGGAAGCCCTGGTGATCGGAGAGAGCTCGGGGAAGCCCTGGTAATCAGAGAGGGCTCGGGGCAGCCCTGGTAATTGGAGAGAGCTCAGGGGAAACCCTGGTAATAGGACAGGGCTCAGGGGAAGCCCTGGTAATCGGAGAGAGCTCGGGGAAGCCTTGGTAATCAGAGAGAGCTCGGGGAAGCCCTGGTAATCGGAAGAGCTCGGGGAAGCCCTGGTAATCAGAGAGGGTTCGGTGGAAGCCCTCGTAATCGGAGCGAGCTCAGGGGAAGCCCTGGTAATAGGACAGGGCTCAGGGGAAGGCCTGGTAATAGGACCGGGCTCAGGGGAAGCCGTGGTAATCGGAGAGGGCTCAGGGAAGCCCTGGTAATCAGACAGGGCTCAGGGGAAGCCCTGGTAATCGGAGAGAGCTCAGGGAAGCCCTGGTAATTGGAGAGAGCTCAGGGGAAGCCCTGGTAATCGGAGAGAGCTCGGGGAAGCCTTGGTAATCGGAGAGAGCTCGGGGAAGCCCTGGTAATTGCAAGAGCTCGGGGAAGCCCTGGTAATCGGAGAGAGCTCGGGGAAGCCCTGGTAATCGGAGAGAGCTCACGAAAGCCCTCGTAATCAGAGAGGGCCCGGGGGAAGCCCTGGTAATCGGAAGAGCTCGGGGAAGCGCTGGTAATCGGAGACAGCTCGGGGAAGCCCTGGTAATCGGAGAGAGCTCGCGGAAGCCCTCGTAATCAGAGAGGGCTCGGGGGAAGCCCTGGTAATCGGACAGGGCTCGGGGGAAGTCCTGGTAATCAGAGACAGCTCAGGGGAAGCCCTGGTAATTGGAGAGAGCTCAGGGGAAGCAGTGGTAATAGGACAGGGCTCAGGGGAAGCCCTGGTAATCGGAGAGAGCTCAGGGGAAGCACTGGTAATAGGAGATGGCTCAGGGGAAGCCCTAGTAATCGGAGAGGGCTCGGGGAAGCCCTGGTAATCGGAGAGAGCTCAGGGGAAGCCCAGGTAATCGGAGACAGCTCGGGGGAAGCCCTGGTAATCGGAGACAGCTCAGGGGAAGCCCTGGTCATCGGAGAGAGCTCGGGGGAAGCCCTGGTAATCGGAGAGAGCTCAGGGGAAGCCCAGGTAATCGGAGACAGCTCGGGGGAAGCCCTGGTAATCGGAGACAGCTCAGGGGAAGCCCTGGTCATCGGAGACAGCTCGGGTGAAGTTCTGGTAATCGGAGAGAGCTCAGGGGAACCCCTAGTAATCGGAGAGAGCTCAGGGGAAGCCCTGGTTCCCCTGAGCTCTCTTGGAAGCCCTGGTAATCGCAGAGGGCTCGCGGGAAGCCGTGGTAATCGGAGAGGGCTCAGTGGAAGCCCTGGTAATTGGAGACAGCTCGGGTGAAGTTCTGGCAATCTGAGAGAGCTCTGGGGAAGCCCTGGTAATCGGAGAGAGCTCGGGGGAAGCCCTGGTAATCGGACAGAGCTCGGGGGAAGCCCTGGTAATCGGACAGAGCTCGGGGGAAGCCCTGGTAATCGGCGAGAGCTCCGGGAAGCCCTGGTAATCGGAGACAGCTCGGGGAAGCCCTGGAAATCAAAGAGAGCTAGGGGAAGCCCTGGTAATCGGAGAGAGCTTGGGGGAAGCCCTGGTAAACGGAGAGAGTTCGGGGAAGCCCTGGTAATCGGAGAGAGATCGGGGGAAGCCCTGGTAATTGGAGAGCACTTGGTGATGCCCTGGTAATCGGAGAGAGCTCAGGGAAGCCCTGGTAATAGGACAGGGCTCAGGGGAAGGCCTGGTAATAGGACAGGGCTCAGGGGTAGCCGTGGTAATCGGAGAGGGCTCGGGGAAGCCCTGGTAATCAGACAGGGCTCAGGGGAAGCCCTGGTAATCGGAGAGAGCTCGGGGAAGCCCTGGTAATTGGAGAGAGCTCAGGGGAAGCCCTGGTAATCGGAGAGAGCTCGGGGAAGCCTTGGTAATCGGAGAGAGCTCGGGGAAGCCCTGGTAATCGGAAGAGCTCGGGGAAGCCCTGGTAATCGGAGAGAGCTCTGGGAAGCCCTGGTAATCGGAGAGAGCTCGCGGAAGCCCTCGTAATCAGAGAGGGCTCGGGGGAATCCCTGGTAATCGGACAGGGCTCGGGGGAAGCCCTGGTAATCGGAGACAGCTCAGGGGAAGCCCTGGTAATCGGAGAGAGCTCAGGGGAAGCACTGGTAATAGGACAGGGCTCAGGGGAAGCCCTAGTAATCGGAGAGGGCTCGGGGAAGCCCAGGTAATCGGACAGGGCTCAGGGGAAGCCCTGGTAATCGGAGAGAGCTCGGGGGAGGCCCTGGTAATCGGAGAGAGCTCAGGGGATGCCCAGGTAATTGGACAGGGCTCAGGGGAAGCCCTGGTAATCGGAGAGAGCTCAGGGGAAGCCCTGGTAATCGGAGAGGGCTCAGGGGAAGCCCTGGTAATTGGAGCGAGCTCGGGGAAGCCCTGGTAATCGGAGAGAGCTCTGGGAAGCCCTGGTAATTGGAGAGAGCTCGGTGAAGCCCTGGTATTTGGAGAGAGCTCGGGGGAAGCCCTGGTAATTCGAGAGAGCTCAGGGGTAGCCCTGTTAATTGGAGAGAGCTCGGGGAAGCCCTGGTAATCGGAGAGAGCTCTGGGAAGCCCTGGTAATCGGAGAGAGCTCGGGGGAGCCCTGGTATTCCGAGAGGGCTCTGGGGAAGCCCTGGTAATCGGAGAGAGCTCAGGGGAAGCTCTGGTAATTGCAGGATGTTCAGGGGAAGCCCTGGTAATTGCAGAGAGAGTTCAGGGGAAGCCCTGGTAATTGGAGAGCACTTGGGAAAGCCCCGGTAATCGGAGAGAGCTCGGGGAAGCCTTGGTAATCGGAGAGATTGCGAGGAAGCCCTGGTAATCGGAGAGAGCTTGGGGAAGCCCTGGTAATCAGAGAGGGCTCGGGGCAGCCCTGGTAATTGGAGAGAGCTCAGGGGAAACCCTGGTAATAGGACAGGGCTCAGGGGAAGCCCTGGTAATCGGAACAGCTCAGGGGAAGCCCTGGTAATCGGAGAGGGCTCAGGGGAAGCCCTGGCAATCGTAAAGCACTCGGGGAAGCTTTGGTAATCAGAGAGAGCTTGGGGAAGCCCTGGTAATCGGAGAGGGCTCAGAGGAAGCCCTGGTAATTGGAGAGCACTTGGGGAAGCCCTGGTAATCGGAGAGAGCTCGGGGAAGCCCTGGTAATCGGAGAGCGCTCGGGGAATCCCTGGTGATCGGAGAGGGCTCAGGGGAAGCCCTGGTAATAGGACAGGGCTCAGGGGAAGCCCTGGTAATCGGAGAGAGCTCAGGGGAAGCCCTGGTAATAGGACAGGGCTCAGTGGAAGCCCTGGTAATTGGAGAGAGCTCAGGGGATGCATTGGTAATAGGAGAGGTCTCAGGCGAAGCCCTGGTAATCGGAGAGGGCTCGGGGAAGCCCTGGTAATCGGATGGGACTCAGGGGAAGCCCTGGTAATCGAAGAGAGCTCGGGGGAAGCCGTGGTAATCGGAGGGAGCTCAGGGGAAGCCCAGGTAATTGGACAGGGCTCAGGGGAAGCCCTGGTAATTGGAGAGAGCTCAGGGGAAGCCCTGGTAATTGGAGAGAGCTCGGGGAAGCACTGGTAATCGGAGAGGGCTCAGGGGAAGCCCTGGTAATTGGAGCGAGCTCGGGGAAGCCCTGGTAATCGGAGAGAGCTCTGGGAAGCCCTGGTAATTGGAGAGAGCTCGGTGAAGCCCTAGTATTTGGAGAGAGCTCGGGGGAAGCCCTGGTAATTCGAGAGAGCTCAGGGGTAGCCCTGTTAATTGGAGAGAGCTCGGGGAAGCCCTGGTAATCGGAGAGAGCTCTGGGAAGCCCTGGTAATCGGAGAGAGCTCGGGGGAGCCCTGGTATTCCGAGAGGGCTCTGGGGAAGCCCTGGTAATCGGAGAGAGCTCAGCGGAAGCTCTGGTAATTGCAGGATGTTCAGGGGAAGCCCTGGTAATTGCAGAGAGAGTTCAGCCGAAGCCCTGGTAATTGGAGAGCACTTGGGAAAGCCCCGGTAATCGGAGAGAGCTCGGGGAAGCCTTGGTAATCGGAGAGATTGCGAGGAAGCCCTGGTAATCGGAGAGAGCTTGGGGAAGCCCTGGTAATCAGAGAGGGCTCGGGGCAGCCCTGGTAATTGGAGAGAGCTCAGGGGAAACCCTGGTAATAGGACAGGGCTCAGGGGAAGCCCTGGTAATCGGAACAGCTCAGGGGAAGCCCTGGTAATCGGAGAGGGCTCAGGGGAAGCCCTGGCAATCGTAAAGCACTCGGGGAAGCTTTGGTAATCGGAGAGAGCTTGGGGAAGCCCTGGTAATCGGAGAGGGCTCAGAGGAAGCCCTGGTAATTGGAGAGCACTTGGGGAAGCCCTGGTAATCGGAGAGAGCTCGGGGAAGCCCTGGTAATCGGAGAGCGCTCGGGGAATCCCTGGTGATCGGAGAGGGCTCAGGGGAAGCCCTGGTAATCGGACAGGGCTCAGGGGAAGCCCTGGTAATCGGAGAGAGCTCAGGGGAAGCCCTGGTAATAGGACAGGTCTCAGTGGAAGCCCTGGTAATTGGAGAGAGCTCAGGGGACGCACTGGTAATAGGAGAGGTCTCAGGCGAAGCCCTGGTAATCGGAGAGGGCTAGGGGAAGCCCTGGTAATCGAAGAGAGCTCGGGGGAAGCCCTGGTAATCGGAGGGAGCTCAGGGGAAGCCCAGGTAATTGGACAGGGCTCAGGGGAAGCCCTGGTAATTGGAGAGAGCTCAGGGGAAGCACTGGTAATAGGAGATGGCTCAGGGGAAGCCCTAGTAATCGGAGAGGGCTCGGGGAAGCCCTGGTAATCGGAGAGAGCTCAGGGGAAGCCCAGGTAATCGGAGACAGCTCGGGGGAAGCCCTGGTAATCGGAGACAGCTCAGGGGAAGCCCTGGTCATCGGAGAGAGCTCGGGGGAAGCCCTGGTAATCGGAGAGAGCTCAGGGGAAGCCCAGGTAATCGGAGACAGCTCGGGGGAAGCCCTGGTAATCGGAGACAGCTCAGGGGAAGCCCTGGTCATCGGAGACAGCTCGGGTGAAGTTCTGGTAATCGGAGAGAGCTCAGGGGAACCCCTAGTAATCGGAGAGAGCTCAGGGGAAGCCCTGGTTCCCCTGAGCTCTCTTGGAAGCCCTGGTAATCGCAGAGGGCTCGCGGGAAGCCGTGGTAATCGGAGAGGGCTCAGTGGAAGCCCTGGTTAATGGAGACAGCTCGGGTGAAGTTCTGGCAATCTGAGAGAGCTCTGGGGAAGCCCTGGTAATCGGAGAGAGCTCGGGGGAAGCCCTGGTAATCGGACAGAGCTCGGGGGAAGCCCTGGTAATCGGAGAGAGCTCGGGGGAAGCCCTGGTAATCGGCGAGAGCTCCGGGAAGCCCTGGTAATCGGAGACAGCTCGGGGAAGCCCTGGAAATCAAAGAGAGCTAGGGGAAGCCCTGGTAATCGGAGAGAGCTTGGGGGAAGCCCTGGTAAACGGAGAGAGTTCGGGGAAGCCCTGGTAATCGGAGAGAGATCGGGGGAAGCCCTGGTAATTGGAGAGCACTTGGGGAAGCCCTGGTAATCGGAGAGAGCTCAGGGAAGCCCTGGTAATAGGACAGGGCTCAGGGGAAGGCCTGGTAATAGGACAGGGCTCAGGGGTAGCCGTGGTAATCGGAGAGGGCTCGGGGAAGCCCTGGTAATCAGACAGGGCTCAGGGGAAGCCCTGGTAATCGGAGAGAGCTCGGGGAAGCCCTGGTAATTGGAGAGAGCTCAGGGGAAGCCCTGGTAATCGGAGAGACCTCGGGGAAGCCTTGGTAATCGGAGAGAGCTCGGGGAAGCCCTGGTAATCGGAAGAGCTCGGGGAAGCCCTGGTAATCGGAGAGAGCTCTGGGAAGCCCTGGTAATCGGAGAGAGCTCGCGGAAGCCCTCGTAATCAGAGAGGGCTCGGGGGAATCCCTGGTAATCGGACAGGGCTCGGGGGAAGCCCTGGTAATCGGAGACAGCTCAGGGGAAGCCCTGGTAATCGGAGAGAGCTCAGGGGAAGCACTGGTAATAGGACAGGGCTCAGGGGAAGCCCTAGTAATCGGAGAGGGCTCGGGGAAGCCCAGGTAATCGGACAGGGCTCAGGGGAAGCCCTGGTAATCGGAGAGAGCTCGGGGGAGGCCCTGGTAATCGGAGAGAGCTCAGGGGATGCCCAGGTAATTGGACAGGGCTCAGGGGAAGCCCTGGTAATCGGAGAGAGCTCAGGGGAAGCCCTGGTAATCGGAGAGGGCTCAGGGGAAGCCCTGGTAATTGGAGCGAGCTCGGGGAAGCCCTGGTAATCGGAGAGAGCTCTGGGAAGCCCTGGTAATTGGAGAGAGCTCGGTGAAGCCCTGGTATTTGGAGAGAGCTCGGGGGAAGCCCTGGTAATTCGAGAGAGCTCAGGGGTAGCCCTGTTAATTGGAGAGAGCTCGGGGAAGCCCTGGTAATCGGAGAGAGCTCTGGGAAGCCCTGGTAATCGGAGAGAGCTCGGGGGAGCCCTGGCATTCCGAGAGGGCTCTGGGGAAGCCCTGGTAATCGGAGAGAGCTCAGGGGAAGCTCTGGTAATTGCAGGATGTTCAGGGGAAGCCCTGGTAATTGCAGAGAGAGTTCAGGGGAAGCCCTGGTAATTGGAGAGCACTTGGGAAAGCCCCGGTAATCGGAGAGAGCTCGGGGAAGCCTTGGTAATCGGAGAGATTGCGAGGAAGCCCTGGTAATCGGAGAGAGCTTGGGGAAGCCCTGGTAATCAGAGAGGGCTCGGGGCAGCCCTGGTAATTGGAGAGAGCTCAGGGGAAACCCTGGTAATAGGACAGGGCTCAGGGGAAGCCCTGGTAATCGGAACAGCTCAGGGGAAGCCCTGGTAATCGGAGAGGGCTCAGGGGAAGCCCTGGCAATCGTAAAGCACTCGGGGAAGCTTTGGTAATCAGAGAGAGCTTGGGGAAGCCCTGGTAATCGGAGAGGGCTCAGAGGAAGCCCTGGTAATTGGAGAGCACTTGGGGAAGCCCTGGTAATCGGAGAGAGCTCGGGGAAGCCCTGGTAATCGGAGAGCGCTCGGGGAATCCCTGGTGATCGGAGAGGGCTCAGGGGAAGCCCTGGTAATAGGACAGGGCTCAGGGGAAGCCCTGGTAATCGGAGAGAGCTCAGAGGAAGCCCTGGTAATAGGACAGGGCTCAGTGGAAGCCCTGGTAATTGGAGAGAGCTCAGGGGATGCATTGGTAATAGGAGAGGTCTCAGGCAAAGCCCTGGTAATCGGAGAGGGCTCGGGGAAGCCCTGGTAATCGGATGGGACTCAGGGGAAGCCCTGGTAATCGAAGAGAGCTCGGGGGAAGCCGTGGTAATCGGAGGGAGCTCAGGGGAAGCCCAGGTAATTGGACAGGGCTCAGGGGAAGCCCTGGTAATTGGAGAGAGCTCAGGGGAAGCCCTGGTAATTGGAGAGAGCTCGGGGAAGCACTGGTAATCGGAGAGGGCTCAGGGGAAGCCCTGGTAATTGGAGCGAGCTCGGGGAAGCCCTGGTAATCGGAGAGAGCTCTGGGAAGCCCTGGTAATTGGAGAGAGCTCGGTGAAGCCCTAGTATTTGGAGAGAGCTCGGGGGAAGCCCTGGTAATTCGAGAGAGCTCAGGGGTAGCCCTGTTAATTGGAGAGAGCTCGGGGAAGCCCTGGTAATCGGAGAGAGCTCTGGGAAGCCCTGGTAATCGGAGAGAGCTCGGGGGAGCCCTGGTATTCCGAGAGGGCTCTGGGGAAGCCCTGGTAATCGGAGAGAGCTCAGCGGAAGCTCTGGTAATTGCAGGATGTTCAGGGGAAGCCCTGGTAATTGCACAGAGAGTTCAGGCGAAGCCCTGGTAATTGGAGAGCACTTGGGAAAGCCCCGGTAATCGGAGAGAGCTCGGGGAAGCCTTGGTAATCGGAGAGATTGCGAGGAAGCCCTGGTAATCGGAGAGAGCTTGGGGAAGCCCTGGTAATCAGAGAGGGCTCGGGGCAGCCCTGGTAATTGGAGAGAGCTCAGGGGAAACCCTTGGTAATAGGACAGGGCTCAGGGGAAGCCCTGGTAATCGGAACAGCTCAGGGGAAGCCCTGGTAATCGGAGAGGGCTCAGGGGAAGCCCTGGCAATCGTAAAGCACTCGGGGAAGCTTTGGTAATCGGAGAGAGCTTGGGGAAGCCCTTGGTAATCGGAGAGGGCTCAGAGGAAGCCCTGGTAATTGGAGAGCACTTGGGGAAGCCCTGGTAATCGGAGAGAGCTCGGGGAAGCCCTGGTAATCGGAGAGCGCTCGGGGAATCCCTGGTGATCGGAGAGGGCTCAGGGGAAGCCCTGGTAATCGGACAGGGCTCAGGGGAAGCCCTGGTAATCGGAGAGAGCTCAGGGGAAGCCCTGGTAATAGGACAGGGCTCAGTGGAAGCCCTGGTAATTGGAGAGAGCTCAGGGGATGCACTGGTAATAGGAGAGGTCTCAGGCGAAGCCCTGGTAATCGGAGAGGGCTAGGGGAAGCCCTGGTAATCGAAGAGAGCTCGGGGGAAGCCCTGGTAATCGGAGGGAGCTCAGGGGAAGCCCAGGTAATTGGACAGGGCTCAGGGGAAGCCCTGGTAATTGGAGAGAGCTCAGGGGAAGCCCTGGTAATTGGAGAGAGCTCGGGGAAGCACTGGTAATCGGAGAGGGCTCAGGGGAAGCCCTGGTAATTGGAGCGAACTCGGGGAAGCCCTGGTAATCGGAGAGAGCTCTGGGAAGCCTTGGTAATCAGAGAGAGCTCAGGGGAAGCCCTGGTAATTGGAGAGAGCTCAGGGGAAGCTCTGGTAATTGCAGGATGTTCAGGGGAAGCCCTGGTAATTGCAGAGAGTTCAGGGGATGCCCTGGTAATTTGAGAGCACATGGGAAAGCCCTGGTAATCGGAGAGAGCTCGGGGAAGCCCTGGTAATCGGAGAGAGTGCGAGGAAGCCCTGGTAATCGGAGAGAGCTCGGGGAAGCCCTGGTAATCAGAGAGGGCTCGGGGCAGCCCTGGTAATTGGAGAGAGCTCAGGGGAAACCCTGGTAATAGGACAGGGCTCAGGGGAAGCCCTGGTAATCGGAGAGAGCTCGGGGAAGCCTTGGTAATCAGAGAGAGCTCGGGGAAGCCCTGGTAATCGGAAGAGCTCGGGGAAGCCCTGGTAATCAGAGAGGGTTCGGTGGAAGCCCTCGTAATCGGAGCGAGCTCAGGGGAAGCCCTGATAATAGGACAGGGCTCAGGGGAAGGCCTGGTAATAGGACCGGGCTCAGGGGAAGCCGTGGTAATCGGAGAGGGCTCGGGGAAGCCCTGGTAATCAGACAGGGCTCAGGGGAAGCCCTGGTAATCGGAGAGAGCTCAGGGAAGCCCTGGTAATTGGAGAGAGCTCAGGGGAAGCCCTGGTAATCGGAGAGAGCTCGGGGAAGCCTTGGTAATCGGAGAGAGCTCGGGGAAGCCCTGGTAATTGCAAGAGCTCGGGGAAGCCCTGGTAATCGGAGAGAGCTCGGGGAAGCCCTGGTAATCGGAGAGAGCTCACGAAAGCCCTCGTAATCAGAGAGGGCCCGGGGGAAGCCCTGGTAATCGGAAGAGCTCGGGGAAGCGCTGGTAATCGGAGACAGCTCGGGGAAGCCCTGGTAATCGGAGAGAGCTCGCGGAAGCCCTCGTAATCAGAGAGGGCTCGGGGGAAGCCCTGGTAATCGGACAGGGCTCGGGGGAAGTCCTGGTAATCAGAGACAGCTCAGGGGAAGCCCTGGTAATTGGAGAGAGCTCAGGGGAAGCAGTGGTAATAGGACAGGGCTCAGGGGAAGCCCTGGTAATCGGAGAGAGCTCAGGGGAAGCACTGGTAATAGGAGATGGCTCAGGGGAAGCCCTAGTAATCGGAGAGGGCTCGGGGAAGCCCTGGTAATCGGAGAGAGCTCAGGGGAAGCCCAGGTAATCGGAGACAGCTCGGGGGAAGCCCTGGTAATCGGAGACAGCTCAGGGGAAGCCCTGGTCATCGGAGAGAGCTCGGGGGAAGCCCTGGTAATCGGAGAGAGCTCAGGGGAAGCCCAGGTAATCGGAGACAGCTCGGGGGAAGCCCTGGTAATCGGAGACAGCTCAGGGGAAGCCCTGGTCATCGGAGACAGCTCGGGTGAAGTTCTGGTAATCGGAGAGAGCTCAGGGGAACCCCTAGTATCGGAGAGAGCTCAGGGGAAGCCCTGGTTCCCCTGGCTCTCTTGGAAGCCCTGGTAATCGCAGAGGGCTCGGGGGGAAGCCGTGGGTATCGGAGAGGCTCAGTGGAAGCCCTGGTAATTGGAGACAGCTCGGGTGAAGTTCTGGCAATCTGAGAGAGCTCTGGGGAAGCCCTGGTAATCGGTAGAGAGCTCGGGGGAAGCCCTGGTAATCGGACAGAGCTCGGGGGAAGCCCTGGTATCGGACAGAGCTCGGGGGAAGCCCTGGTAATCGGCGAGAGCTCCGGGAAGCCCTGGTATCGGAGACAGCTCGGGGAAGCACTGGAAATCAACGAGAGCTAGGGGGAAGCCCTGGTAATCGAGAGAGCTTGGGGGAAGCCCTGGTAAACGGAGAGAGTTCGGGGAAGCCCTGGTAATCGGAGAGAGATCGGGGGAAGCCCTGGTAATTGGAGAGCACTTGGGGAAGCCCTGGTAATAGGACAGGGCTCAGGGGAAGGCCTGGTAATAGGACAGGGCTCAGGGGTAGCCGTGGTAATCGGAGAGGGCTCGGGGAAGCCCTGGTAATCAGACAGGGCTCAGGGGAAGCCCTGGTAATCGGAGAGAGCTCGGGGAAGCCCTGGTAATTGGAGAGAGCTCAGGGGAAGCCCTGGTAATCGGAGAGAGCTCGGGGAAGCCTTGGTAATCGGAGAGAGCTCGGGGAAGCCCTGGTAATCGGAAGAGCTCGGGGAAGCCCTGGTAATCGGAGAGAGCTCTGGGAAGCCCTGGTAATCGGAGAGAGCTCGCGGAAGCCCTCGTAATCAGAGAGGGCTCGGGGGAATCCCTGGTAATCGGACAGGGCTCGGGGGAAGCCCTGGTAATCGGAGACAGCTCAGGGGAAGCCCTGGTAATCGGAGAGAGCTCAGGGGAAGCACTGGTAATAGGACAGGGCTCAGGGGAAGCCCTAGTAATCGGAGAGGGCTCGGGGAAGCCCAGGTAATCGGACAGGGCTCAGGGGAAGCCCTGGTAATCGGAGAGAGCTCGGGGGAGGCCCTGGTAATCGGAGAGAGCTCAGGGGATGCCCAGGTAATTGGACAGGGCTCAGGGGAAGCCCCTGGTAATCGGAGAGAGCTCAGGGGAAGCCCTGGTAATCGGAGAGGGCTCAGGGGAAGCCCTGGTAATTGGAGCGAGCTCGGGGAAGCCCTGGTAATCGGAGAGAGCTCTGGGAAGCCCTGGTAATTGGAGAGAGCTCGGTGAAGCCCTGGTATTTGGAGAGAGCTCGGGGGAAGCCCTGGTAATTCGAGAGAGCTCAGGGGTAGCCCTTTTAATTGGAGAGAGCTCGGGGAAGCCCTGGTAATCGGAGAGAGCTCTGGGAAGCCCTGGTAATCGGAGAGTGCTCGGGGGAGCCCTGGTATTCCGAGAGGGCTCTGGGGAAGCCCTGGTAATCGGAGAGAGCTCAGGGGAAGCTCTGGTAATTGCAGGATGTTCAGGGGAAGCCCTGGTAATTGCAGAGAGAGTTCAGGGGAAGCCCTGGTAATTGGAGAGCACTTGGGAAAGCCCCGGTAATCGGAGAGAGCTCGGGGAAGCCTTGGTAATCGGAGAGATTGCGAGGAAGCCCTGGTAATCGGAGAGAGCTTGGGGAAGCCCTGGTAATCAGAGAGGGCTCGGGGCAGCCCTGGTAATTGGAGAGAGCTCAGTGGAAACCCTGGTAATAGGACAGGGCTCAGGGGAAGCCCTGGTAATCGGAACAGCTCAGGGGAAGCCCTGGTAATCGGAGAGGGCTCAGGGGAAGCCCTGGCAATCGTAAAGCACTCGGGGAAGCTTTGGTAATCAGAGAGAGCTTGGGAAGCCCTTGTAATCAGAGAGGGCTCAGAGGAAGCCCTGGTAATTGGAGAGCACTTGGGGAAGCCCTGGTAATCGGAGAGAGCTCGGGGAAGCCCTGGTAATCGGAGAGCGCTCGGGGAATCCCTGGTGATCGGAGAGGGCTCAGGGAAGCACTGGTAATCGGAGAGGGCTCAGGGGAAGCCTTGGTAATTGGAGCGAGCTCGGGGAAGCCCTGGTAATCGGAGAGAGCTCTGGGAAGCCCTGGTAATTGGAGAGAGCTCGGTGAAGCCCTAGTATTTGGAGAGAGCTCGGGGGAAGCCCTGGTAATTCGAGAGAGCTCAGGGGTAGCCCTGTTAATTGGAGAGAGCTCGGGGAAGCCCTGGTAATCGGAGAGAGATCTGGGAAGCCCTGGTAATCGGAGAGAGCTCGGGGGAGCCCTGGTATTCCGAGAGGTCTCTGGGGAAGCCCTGGTAATCGCAGAGAGCTCAGCGGAAGCTCTGGTAATTGCAGGATGTTCAGGGGAAGCCCTGGTAATTGCAGAGAGAGTTCAGCCGAAGCCCTGGTAATTGGAGAGCACTTGGGAAAGCCCCGGTAATCGGAGAGAGCTCGGGGAAGCCTTGGTAATCGGAGAGATTGCGAGGAAGCCCTGGTAATCGGAGAGAGCTTGGGGAAGCCCTGGTAATCAGAGAGGGCTCGGGGCAGCCCTGGTAATTGGAGAGAGCTCAGGGGAAACCCTGGTAATAGGACAGGGCTCAGGGGAAGCCCTGGTAATCGGAACAGCTCAGGGGAAGCCCTGGTAATCGGAGAGGGCTCAGGGGAAGCCCTGGCAATCGTAAAGCACTCGGGGAAGCTTTGGTAATCGGAGAGAGCTTGGGGAAGCCCTGGTAATCGGAGAGGGCTCAGAGGAAGCCCTGGTAATTGGAGAGCACTTGGGGAAGCCCTGGTAATCGGAGAGAGCTCGGGGAAGCCCTGGTAATCGGAGAGCGCTCGGGGAATCCCTGGTGATCGGAGAGGGCTCAGTGGAAGCCCTGGTAATCGGACAGGGCTCAGGGGAAGCCCTGGTAATCGGAGAGAGCTCAGGGGAAGCCCTGGTAATAGGACAGGTCTCAGTGGAAGCCCTGGTAATTGGAGAGAGCTCAGGGGATGCACTGGTAATAGGAGAGGTCTCAGGCGAAGCCCTGGTAATCGGAGAGGGCTAGGGGAAGCCCTGGTAATCGAAGAGAGCTCGGGGGAAGCCCTGGTAATCGGAGGGAGCTCAGGGGAAGCCCAGGTAATTGGACAGGGCTCAGGGGAAGCCCTGGTAATTGGAGAGAGCTCAGGGGAAGCCCTGGTAATTGGAGAGAGCTCGGGGAAGCACTGGTAATCGGAGAGGGCTCAGGGGAAGCCCTGGTAATTGGAGCGAACTCGGGGAAGCCCTGGTAATCGGAGAGAGCTCTGGGAAGCCTTGGTAATCAGAGAGAGCTCAGGGGAAGCCCTGGTAATTGGAGAGAGCTCAGGGGAAGCTCTGGTAATTGCAGGATGTTCAGGGGAAGCCCTGGTAATTGCAGAGAGTTCAGGGGATGCCCTGGTAATTTGAGAGCACATGGGAAAGCCCTGGTAATCGGAGAGAGCTCGGGGAAGCCCTGGTAATCGGAGAGAGTGCGAGGAAGCCCTGGTAATCGGAGAGAGCTCGGGGAAGCCCTGGTAATCAGAGAGGGCTCGGGGCAGCCCTGGTAATTGGAGAGAGCTCAGGGGAAACCCTGGTAATAGGACAGGGCTCAGGGGAAGCCCTGGTAATCGGAACAGCTCAGGGGAAGCCCTGGTAATCGGAGAGAGCTCGGGGAAGCCCTGGTAATCGGAGAGGGCTCAGAGGAAGCCCTGGTAATTGGAGAGCACTTGGGTAAGCCCTGGTAATCGGAGTGAGCTCGGGGAAGCCCTGGTAATCGGAGAGTGCTCAGGGAATCCCTGGTAATCGGAGAGGGCTCAGAGGAAGCCTTGGTAAACGGACAGGGCTCAGGGGAAGCCCTGGTAATCGGAGAGAGCTCAGTGGAAGCCTGGGTAATTGGAGAGCGCTCAGGGGAAGCCCTGGTAATCGGAAAGCACTCGGGGAATCCCTGGTAATCGGAGAGAGCTCGGGGAAGCCCTGGTAATCGGAGAGGGCTCCGGGAAGCCTTGGTAATCGGAGAGAGCTCGGGGAAGCCCTGGTAATCAGAGAGGGCTCGGGGCAGCCCTGGGAATTGGAGAGAGCTCAGGGGAAACCCTGGTAATAGGACAGGGCTCAGGGGAAGCCCTGGTAATCGGAACAGCTCAGGGGAAGCCCTGGTAATCGGAGAGCACTCGGGGAAGCCCTGGTAATCGGAGAGAGCTCGGGGAAGCCCTGGTAATCGGAGAGGGCTCAGAGGAAGCCCTGGTAATTGGAGAGCACTTGGGTAAGCCCTGGTAATCGGAGTGAGCTCGGGGAAGCCCTGGTAATCGGAGAGTGCTCGGGGAATCCCTGGTAATCGGAGAGGGCTCAGAGGAAGCCTTGGTAAACGGAGAGGGCTCAGGGGAAGCCCTGGTAATCGGAGAGAGCTCAGTGGAAGCCTGGGTAATTGGAGAGCGCTCAGGGGAAGCCCTGGTAATCGGAAAGCACTCGGGGAATCCCTGGTAATCGGAGAGAGCTCGGGGAAGCCCTGGTAATCGGAGAGGGCTCCGGGAAGCCTTGGTAATCGGAGAGAGCTCGGGGAAGCCCTGGTAATCAGAGAGGGCTCGGGGGGAGCCCTAGCAATCGGACAGGGCTCGGGGGAAGCCCTGGTAATCGGACAGGGCTCAGGGGAAGCCATGGTAATCGGACAGGGCTCAGGAGAAGCCCTGGTAATCGGATAGGGCTTGGGGGAAGCCCTGGTAATCGGACAGGGCTCAGGGGAAGCCCTGGTAATCGGACAGGGCTCAGGGGAAGCCCTGGTAATCGGACAGGGCTCAGGGGAATCCCTGGTAATCGGACAGGTCTCAGGGGAAGCCCTGGTAATCGGAGAGGGCTCGGGGAAGCCCTAGTAATCGGACAGGGCTCAGGGGAAGCCCTGGTAATCGGAGAGGGCTCAGGGTGAGCCCTGGTAATCAGAGAGCACTCGGGGAAGCACTGGTAATCAGAGAGAGCTCGGGGAAGCCCTGGCAATCGGAGAGGGCTCAGGGGAATCCTGGTATTCGGAGAGAGCTCGGAGAAGCCCTGGTAATCGGAGAGAGCTCCGGGAAGCCCTGCTAATCGGAAAGAGCTCGGGGAAGCCCTGGTAATTGGCGAGAGCTCCGGGAAGCCCTGGTCATCGGAGACAGTTCGGGGAAGCCCTGGTAATCAAAGAGAGCTAGGGGAAGCCCTGGTAATCGGAGAGAGCTTGGGGGAAGCCCTGGTAAACGGAGAGAGTTCCAGGGAAGCCCTGGTAATCGGAGAGAGATCGGGGGAAGCCCTTGTAATTGGAGAGCACTTGGGGAAGCCCTGGTAATCGGAGAGAGCTCAGGGAAGCCCTGGTAATCAGAGAGGGTTCGGTGGAAGCCCTCGTAATCGGATCGAGCTCAGGGGAAGCCCTGGTAATAGGACAGGGCTCAGGGGAAGGCCTGGTAATAGGACAGGGCTCAGGGGAAGCCCTGGTAATCGGAGAGGGCTCGGGGAAGCCCTGGTAATCGGAGAGAGCTCGGTGAATTCCTGGTAATCGGTGAGAGCTCGGGGAAGCCCTGGTAATCGGAGAGAGCTCAGAGGATGCCCTGGTAATTGGAGAGCACTTGGGGAAGCCCTGGTAATCGGAGAGAGCTCGGGGAAGCCCTGGTAATCGGAGAGAGCTCGCGGAAGCCCTCATAATCAGAGACGGCTCGGGGGAAACCCTGGTAATCGGACAGGGCTCGGGGGAAGCCCTGGTAATAGGACAGGGCTCAGTGGAAGCCCTGGTAATTGGAGAGAGCTCAGGGGAAGCACTGGTAATAGGAGAGGTCTCAGGGGAAGCCCTGGTAATCGGAGAGAGCTCAGGGGAAGCCCAGGTAATTGGACAGGGCTCAGGGGAAGCCCTAGTAATCGGAGAGGGCTCGGAGAAGCCCTGGTAATCGGACAGGGCTCAGGGGAAGCCCTGGTAATCGGAGAGAGCTCGGGGGAAGCCCTCGTAATCGGAGAGAAGCTCAGGGGATGCCCAGGTAATTGGACAGGGCTCAGGGGAAGCCCTGGTAATCGGAGAGAGCTCAGGGGAAGCCCTGGTAATCGGAGAGGGCTCAGGGGAAGCCCTGGTAATTGGAGAGAGCTCGGTGAAGCCCTGGTATTTGGAGAGAGCTCGGGGGAAGCCCTGGTAATTCGAGAGAGCTCAGGGGTAGCCCTGTTAATTGGAGAGAGCTCGGGGAAGCCCTGGTAATCGGAGAGAGCTCTGGGAAGCCCTGGTAATCGGAGAGTGCTCGGGGGAGCCCTGGTATTCCGAGAGGGCTCTGGGGAAGCCCTGGTAATCGGAGAGAGCTCAGGGGAAGCTCTGGTAATTGCAGGATGTTCAGGGGAAGCCCTGGTAATTGCAGAGAGAGTTCAGGGGAAGCCCTGGTAATTGGAGAGCACTTGGGAAAGCCCCGGTAATCGGAGAGAGCTCGGGGAAGCCTTGGTAATCGGAGAGATTGCGAGGAAGCCCTCGTAATCGGAGAGAGCTTGGGGAAGCCCTGGTAATCAGAGAGGGCTCGGGGCAGCCCTGGTAATTGGAGAGAGCTCAGGGGAAACCCTGGTAATAGGACAGGGCTCAGGGGAAGCCCTGGTAATCGGAACAGCTCAGGGGAAGCCCTGGTAATCGGAGAGGGCTCAGGGGAAGCCCTGGCAATCGTAAAGCACTCGGGGAAGCTTTGGTAATCAGAGAGAGCTTGGGGAAGCCCTGGTAATCGGAGAGGGCTCAGAGGAAGCCCTGGTAATTGGAGAGCACTTGGGGAAGCCCTGGTAATCGGAGAGAGCTTGGGGAAGCCCTGGTAATCGGAGAGCGCTCGGGGAATCCCTGGTGATCGGAGAGGGCTCAGGGGATGCCCTGGTAATCGGACAGGGCTCAGGGGAAGCCCTGGTAATCGGAGAGAGCTCAGGGGAAGCCCTGGTAATAGGACAGGGCTCAGTGGAAGCCCTGGTAATTGGAGAGAGCTCAGGGGATGCACTGGTAATAGCAGAGGTCTCAGGCGAAGCCCTGGTAATCGGAGAGGGCTCGGGGAAGCCCTGGTAATCGGATGGGGCTCAGGGGAAGCCCTGGTAATCGAAGAGAGCTCGGGGGAAGCCCTGGTAATCGGAGGGAGCTCAGGGGAAGCCCAGGTAATTGGACAGGGCTCAGGGGAAGCCCTGGTAATTGGAGAGAGCTCAGGGGAAGCCCTGGTAATTGGAGAGAGCTCGGGGAAGCACTGGTAATCGGAGAGGGCTCAGGGGAAGCCCTGGTTATTGGAGCGAGCTCGGGGAAGCCCTGGTAATCGGAGAGAGCTCTGGGAAGCCCTGGTAATTGGAGAGAGCTCGGTGAAGCCCTGGTATTTGGAGAGAGCTCGGGGGAAGCCCTGGTAATTGGAGAGAGCTCAGGGGTAGCCCTGTTAATTGGAGAGAGCTCGGGGAAGCCCTGGTAATCGGAGAGAGCTCTGGGAAGCCCTGGTAATCGGAGAGAGCTCGGGGGAGCCCTGGTATTCCGAGAGGGCTCTGGGGAAGCCCTGGTAATCGGAGAGAGCTCAGGGGAAGCTCTGGTAATTGCAGGATGTTCAGGGGAAGCCCTGGTAATTGCAGAGAGAGTTCAGGGGAAGCCCTGGTAATTGGAGAGCACTTGGGAAAGCCCCGGTAATCGGAGAGAGCTCGGGGAAGCCTTGGTAATCGGAGAGATTGCGAGGAAGCCCTGGTAATCGGAGAGAGCTTGGGGAAGCCCTGGTAATCAGAGAGGGCTCGGGGCAGCCCTGGTAATTGGAGAGAGCTCAGGGGAAACCCTGGTAATAGGACAGGGCTCAGGGGAAGCCCTGGTAATCGGAACAGCTCAGGGGAAGCCCTGGTAATCGGAGAGGGCTCAGGGGAAGCCCTGGCAATCGTAAAGCACTCGGGGAAGCTTTGGTAATCGGAGAGAGCTTGGGGAAGCCCTGGTAATCGGAGAGGGCTCAGAGGAAGCCCTGGTAATTGGAGAGCACTTGGGGAAGCCCTGGTAATCGGAGAGAGCTCGGGGAAGCCCTGGTAATCGGAGAGCGCTCGGGGAATCCCTGGTGATCGGAGAGGGCTCAGGGGAAGCCCTGGTAATCGGACAGGGCTCAGGGGAAGCCCTGGTAATCGGAGAGAGCTCAGGGGAAGCCCTGGTAATAGGACAGGGCTCAGTGGAAGCCCTGGTAATTGGAGAGAGCTCAGGGGATGCACTGGTAATAGGAGAGGTCTCAGGCGAAGCCCTGGTAATCGGAGAGGGCTAGGGGAAGCCCTGGTAATCGAAGAGAGCTCGGGGGAAGCCCTGGTAATCGGAGGGAGCTCAGGGGAAGCCCAGGTAATTGGACAGGGCTCAGGGGAAGCCCTGGTAATTGGAGAGAGCTCAGGGGAAGCCCTGGTAATTGGAGAGAGCTCGGGGAAGCACTGGTAATCGGAGAGGGCTCAGGGGAAGCCCTGGTAATTGGAGCGAACTCGGGGAAGCCCTGGTAATCGGAGAGAGCTCTGGGAAGCCTTGGTAATCAGAGAGAGCTCAGGGGAAGCCCTGGTAATTGGAGAGAGCTCAGGGGAAGCTCTGGTAATTGCAGGATGTTCAGGGGAAGCCCTGGTAATTGCAGAGAGTTCAGGGGATGCCCTGGTAATTTGAGAGCACATGGGAAAGCCCTGGTAATCGGAGAGAGCTCGGGGAAGCCCTGGTAATCGGAGAGAGTGCGAGGAAGCCCTGGTAATCGGAGAGAGCTCGGGGAAGCCCTGGTAATCAGAGAGGGCTCGGGGCAGCCCTGGTAATTGGAGAGAGCTCAGGGGAAGCCCAGGTAATTGGACAGGGCTCAGGGGAAGCCCTAGTAATCGGAGAGGGCTCGGAGAAGCCCTGGTAATCGGACAGGGCTCAGGGGAAGCCCTGGTAATCGGAGAGAGCTCGGGGGAAGCCCTCGTAATCGGAGAGAAGCTCAGGGGATGCCCAGGTAATTGGACAGGGCTCAGGGGAAGCCCTGGTAATCGGAGAGAGCTCAGGGGAAGCCCTGGTAATCGGAGAGGGCTCAGGGGAAGCCCTGGTAATTGGAGAGAGCTCGGTGAAGCCCTGGTATTTGGAGAGAGCTCGGGGGAAGCCCTGGTAATTCGAGAGAGCTCAGGGGTAGCCCTGTTAATTGGAGAGAGCTCGGGGAAGCCCTGGTAATCGGAGAGAGCTCTGGGAAGCCCTGGTAATCGGAGAGAGCTCGGGGGAGCCCTGGTATTCCGAGAGGGCTCTGGGGAAGCCCTGGTAATCGGAGAGAGCTCAGGGGAAGCTCTGGTAATTGCAGGATGTTCAGGGGAAGCCCTGGTAATTGCAGAGAGAGTTCAGGGGAAGCCCTGGTAATTGGAGAGCACTTGGGAAAGCCCCGGTAATCGGAGAGAGCTCGGGGAAGCCTTGGTAATCGGAGAGATTGCGAGGAAGCCCTCGTAATCGGAGAGAGCTTGGGGAAGCCCTGGTAATCAGAGAGGGCTCGGGGCAGCCCTGGTAATTGGAGAGAGCTCAGGGGAAACCCTGGTAATAGGACAGGGCTCAGGGGAAGCCCTGGTAATCGGAACAGCTCAGGGGAAGCCCTGGTAATCGGAGAGGGCTCAGGGGAAGCCCTGGCAATCGTAAAGCACTCGGGGAAGCTTTGGTAATCAGAGAGAGCTTGGGGAAGCCCTGGTAATCGGAGAGGGCTCAGAGGAAGCCCTGGTAATTGGAGAGCACTTGGGGAAGCCCTGGTAATCGGAGAGAGCTTGGGGAAGCCCTGGTAATCGGAGAGCGCTCGGGGAATCCCTGGTGATCGGAGAGGGCTCAGGGGATGCCCTGGTAATCGGACAGGGCTCAGGGGAAGCCCTGGTAATCGGAGAGAGCTCAGGGGAAGCCCTGGTAATAGGACAGGGCTCAGTGGAAGCCCTGGTAATTGGAGAGAGCTCAGGGGATGCACTGGTAATAGCAGAGGTCTCAGGCGAAGCCCTGGTAATCGGAGAGGGCTCGGGGAAGCCCTGGTAATCGGATGGGGCTCAGGGGAAGCCCTGGTAATCGAAGAGAGCTCGGGGGAAGCCCTGGTAATCGGAGGGAGCTCAGGGGAAGCCCAGGTAAAAGGACAGGGCTCAGGGGAAGCCCTGGTAATTGGAGAGAGCTCAGGGGAAGCCCTGGTAATTGGAGAGAGCTCGGGGAAGCACTGGTAATCGGAGAGGGCTCAGGGGAAGCCCTGGTTATTGGAGCGAGCTCGGGGAAGCCCTGGTAATCGGAGAGAGCTCTGGGAAGCCCTGGTAATTGGAGAGAGCTCGGTGAAGCCCTGGTATTTGGAGAGAGCTCGGGGGAAGCCCTGGTAATTCGAGAGAGCTCAGGGGTAGCCCTGTTAATTGGAGAGAGCTCGGGGAAGCCCTGGTAATCGGAGAGAGCTCTGGGAAGCCCTGGTAATCGGAGAGAGCTCGGGGGAGCCCTGGTATTCCGAGAGGGCTCTGGGGAAGCCCTGGTAATCGGAGAGAGCTCAGGGGAAGCTCTGGTAATTGCAGGATGTTCAGGGGAAGCCCTGGTAATTGCAGAGAGAGTTCAGGGGAAGCCCTGGTAATTGGAGAGCACTTGGGAAAGCCCCGGTAATCGGAGAGAGCTCGGGGAAGCCTTGGTAATCGGAGAGATTGCGAGGAAGCCCTGGTAATCGGAGAGAGCTTGGGGAAGCCCTGGTAATCAGAGAGGGCTCGGGGCAGCCCTGGTAATTGGAGAGAGCTCAGGGGAAACCCTGGTAATAGGACAGGGCTCAGGGGAAGCCCTGGTAATCGGAACAGCTCAGGGGAAGCCCTGGTAATCGGAGAGGGCTCAGGGGAAGCCCTGGCAATCGTAAAGCACTCGGGGAAGCTTTGGTAATCGGAGAGAGCTTGGGGAAGCCCTGGTAATCGGAGAGGGCTCAGAGGAAGCCCTGGTAATTGGAGAGCACTTGGGGAAGCCCTGGTAATCGGAGAGAGCTCGGGGAAGCCCTGGTAATCGGAGAGCGCTCGGGGAATCCCTGGTGATCGGAGAGGGCTCAGGGGAAGCCCTGGTAATCGGACAGGGCTCAGGGGAAGCCCTGGTAATCGGAGAGAGCTCAGGGGAAGCCCTGGTAATAGGACAGGGCTCAGTGGAAGCCCTGGTAATTGGAGAGAGCTCAGGGGATGCACTGGTAATAGGAGAGGTCTCAGGCGAAGCCCTGGTAATCGGAGAGGGCTAGGGGAAGCCCTGGTAATCGAAGAGAGCTCGGGGGAAGCCCTGGTAATCGGAGGGAGCTCAGGGGAAGCCCAGGTAATTGGACAGGGCTCAGGGGAAGCCCTGGTAATTGGAGAGAGCTCAGGGGAAGCCCTGGTAATTGGAGAGAGCTCGGGGAAGCACTGGTAATCGGAGAGGGCTCAGGGGAAGCCCTGGTAATTGGAGCGAACTCGGGGAAGCCCTGGTAATCGGAGAGAGCTCTGGGAAGCCTTGGTAATCAGAGAGAGCTCAGGGGAAGCCCTGGTAATTGGAGAGAGCTCAGGGGAAGCTCTGGTAATTGCAGGATGTTCAGGGGAAGCCCTGGTAATTGCAGAGAGTTCAGGGGATGCCCTGGTAATTTGAGAGCACATGGGAAAGCCCTGGTAATCGGAGAGAGCTCGGGGAAGCCCTGGTAATCGGAGAGAGTGCGAGGAAGCCCTGGTAATCGGAGAGAGCTCGGGGAAGCCCTGGTAATCAGAGAGGGCTCGGGGCAGCCCTGGTAATTGGAGAGAGCTCAGGGGAAACCCTGGTAATAGGACAGGGCTCAGGGGAAGCCCTGGTAATCGTAACAGCTCAGGGGAAGCCCTGGTAATCGGAGAGCACTCGGGGAAGCCCTGGTAATCGGAGAGAGCTCGGGGAAGCCCTGGTAATCGGAGAGGGCTCAGAGGAAGCCCTGGTAATTGGAGAGCACTTGGGTAAGCCCTGGTAATCGGAGAGAGCTCGGGGAAGCCCTGGTAATCGGAGAGTGCTCGGGGAATCCCTGGTAATCGGAGAGGGCTCAGAGGAAGCCTTGGTAAACGGACAGGGCTCAGGGGAAGCCCTGGTAATCGGAGAGAGCTCAGTGGAAGCCTGGGTAATTGGAGAGCGCTCAGGGGAAGCCCTGGTAATCGGAAAGCACTCGGGGAATCCCTGGTAATCGGAGAGAGCTCGGGGAAGCCCTGGTAATCGGAGAGGGCTCCGGGAAGCCTTGGTAATCGGAGAGAGCTCGGGGAAGCCCTGGTAATCAGAGAGGGCTCGGGGGGAGCCCTAGCAATCGGACAGGGCTCGGGGGAAGCCCTGGTAATCGGACAGGGCTCAGGGGAAGCCATGGTAATCGGACAGGGCTCAGGAGAAGCCCTGGTAATCGGATAGGGCTTGGGGGAAGCCCTGGTAATCGGACAGGGCTCAGGCGAAGCCCTGGTAATCGGACAGGGCTCAGGGGAAGCCCTGGTAATCGGACAGGGCTCAGGGGAATCCCTGGTAATCGGACAGGTCTCAGGGGAAGCCCTGGTAATCGGAGAGGGCTCGGGGAAGCCCTGGTAATCGGACAGGGCTCAGGGGAAGCCCTGGTAATCAGAGAGGGCTCAGGGAGAGCCCTGGTAATCAGAGAGCACTCGGGGAAGCACTGGTAATCGGAGAGAGCTCGGGGAAGCCCTGGCAATCGGAGAGGGCTCAGGGGAATCCTGGTATTCGGAGAGAGCTCGGAGAAGCCCTGGTAATCGGAGAGAGCTCCGGGAAGCCCTGCTAATCGGAAAGAGCTCGGGGAAGCCCTGGTAATTGGCGAGAGCTCCGGGAAGCCCTGGTCATCGGAGACAGTTCGGGGAAGCCCTGGTAATCAAAGAGACCTAGGGGAAGCCCTGGTAATCGGAGAGAGCTTGGGGGAAGCCCTGGTAAACGGAGAGAGTTCCAGGGAAGCCCTGGTAATCGGAGAGAGATCGGGGGAAGCCCTTGTAATTGGAGAGCACTTGGGGAAGCCCTGGTAATCGGAGAGAGCTCAGGGAAGCCCTGGTAATCAGAGAGGGTTCGGTGGAAGCCCTCGTAATCGGATCGAGCTCAGGGGAAGCCCTGGTAATAGGACAGGGCTCAGGGGAAGGCCTGGTAATAGGACAGGGCTCAGGGGAAGCCCTGGTAATCGGAGAGGGCTCGGGGAAGCCCTGGTAATCGGAGAGAGCTCGGTGAATCCCTGGTAATCGGTGAGAGCTCGGGGAAGCCCTGGTAATCGGAGAGAGCTCAGAGGATGCCCTGGTAATTGGAGAGCACTTGGGGAAGCCCTGGTAATCGGAGAGAGCTCGGGGAAGCCCTGGTAATCGGAGAGAGCTCGCGGAAGCCCTCATAATCAGAGACGGCTCGGGGGAAACCCTGGTAATCGGACAGGGCTCGGGGGAAGCCCTGGTAATAGGACAGGGCTCAGTGGAAGCCCTGGTAATTGGAGAGAGCTCAGGGGAAGCACTGGTAATAGGAGAGGTCTCAGGGGAAGCCCTGGTAATCGGAGAGAGCTCAGGGGAAGCCCAGGTAATTGGACAGGGCTCAGGGGAAGCCCTAGTAATCGGAGAGGGCTCAGGGAAGCCCTGGTAATCGGACAGGGCTCAGGGGAAGCCCTGGTAATCGGAGAGAGCTCGGGGGAAGCCCTGGTAATCGGAGAGAGCTCAGGGGATGCCCAGGTAATTGGACAGGGCTCAGGGGAAGCCCTGGTAATCGGAGAGAGCTCAGGGGAAGCCCTGGTAATCGGAGAGGGCTCAGGGGAAGCCCTGGTAATTGGAGCGAGCTCGGGGAAGCCCTGGTAATCGGAGAGAGCTCTGGGAAGCCCTGGTAATTGGAGAGAGCACGGTGAAGCCCTGGTATTTTGAGAGAGCTCGGGGGAAGCCCAGGTAATTCGAGAGAGCTCAGGGGTAGCCCTGTTAATTGGAGAGAGCTCGGGGAAGCCCTGGTAATCGGAGAGAGCTCTGGGAAGCCCTGGTAATCGGAGAGAGCTCGGGGGAGCCCTGGTATTCCGAGAGGGCTCTGGGGAAGCCCTGGTAATCGGAGAGAGCTCAGGGGAAGCTCTGGTAATTGCAGGATGTTCAGGTGAAGCCCTGGTAATTGCAGAGAGAGTTCAGGGGAAGCCCTGGTAATTGGAGAGCACTTGGGAAAGCCCCGGTAATCGGAGAGAGCTCGGGGAAGCCTTGGTAATCGGAGAGATTGCGAGGAAGCCCTGGTAATCGGAGAGAGCTTGGGGAAGCCCTGGTAATCAGAGAGGGCTCGGGGCAGCCCTGGATATTGGAGAGAGCTCAGGGGAAACCCTGGTAATAGGACAGGGCTCAGGGGAAGCCCTGGTAATCGGAACAGCTCAGGGGAAGCCCTGGTAATCGGAGAGGGCTCAGGGGAAGCCCTGGCAATCGTAAAGCACTCGGGGAAGCTTTGGTAATCAGAGAGAGCTTGGGGAAGCCCTGGTAATCGGAGAGGGCTCAGAGGAAGCCCTGGTAATTGGAGAGCACTTGGGGAAGCCCTGGTAATCGGAGAGAGCTCGGGGAAGCCCTGGTAATCGGAGAGCGCTCGGGGAATCCCTGGTGATCGGAGAGGGCTCAGGGGAAGCCCTGGTAATCGGACAGGGCTCAGGGGAAGCCCTGGTAATCGGAGAGAGCTCAGGGGAAGCCCTGGTAATCGGAGGGAGCTCAGGGGAAGCCCAGGTAATTCGACAGGGCTCAGGGGAAGCCCTGGTAATTGGAGAGAGCTCAGGGGAAGCCCTGGTAATTGGAGAGAGCTCGGGGAAGCACTGGTAATCGGAGAGGGCTCAGGGGAAGCCCTGGTAATTGGAGCGAACTCGGGGAAGCCCTGGTAATCGGAGAGAGCTCTGGGAAGCCTTGGTAATCAGAGAGAGCTCAGGGGAAGCCCTGGTAATTGGAGAGAGCTCAGGGGAAGCTCTGGTAATTGCAGGATGTTCAGGGGAAGCCCTGGTAATTGCAGAGAGTTCAGGGGATGCCCTGGTAATTTGAGAGCACTTGGGAAAGCCCTGGTAATCGGAGAGAGCTCGGGGAAGCCCTGGTAATCGGAGAGAGTGCGAGGAAGCCCTGGTAATCGGAGAGAGCTCGGGGAAGCCCTGGTAATCAGAGAGGGCTCGGGGCAGCCCTGGTAATTGGAGAGAGCTCAGGGGAAACCCTGGTAATAGGACAGGGCTCAGGGGAAGCCCTGGTAATCGGAACAGCTCAGGGGAAGCCCTGGTAATCGGAGAGCACTCGGGGAAGCCCTGGTAATCGGAGAGAGCTCGGGGAAGCCCTGGTAATCGGAGAGGGCTCAGAGGAAGCCCTGGTAATTGGAGAGCACTTGGGTAAGCCCTGGTAATCGGAGAGAGCTCGGGGAAGCCCTGGTAATCGGAGAGTGCTCGGGGAATCCCTGGTAATCGGAGAGGGCTCAGAGGAAGCCTTGGTAAACGGACAGGGCTCAGGGGAAGCCCTGGTAATCGGAGAGAGCTCAGTGGAAGCCTGGGTAATTGGAGAGCGCTCAGGGGAAGCCCTGGTAATCGGAAAGCACTCGGGGAATCCCTGGTGATCGGAGAGAGCTCGGGGAAGCCCTGGTAATCGGAGAGGGCTCCGGGAAGCCTTGGTAATCGGAGAGAGCTCGGGGAAGCCCTGGTAATCAGAGAGGGCTCGGGGGGAGCCCTAGCAATCGGACAGGGCTCGGGGGAAGCCCTGGTAATCGGACAGGGCTCAGGGGAAGCCATGGTAATCGGACAGGGCTCAGGAGAAGCCCTGGTAATCGGATAGGGCTTGGGGGAAGCCCTGGTAATCGGACAGGGCTCAGGGGAAGCCCTGGTAATCGGACAGGGCTCAGGGGAAGCCCTGGTAATCGGACAGGGCTCAGGGGAATCCCTGGTAATCGGACAGGTCTCAGGGGAAGCCCTGGTAATCGGAGAGGGCTCGGGGAAGCCCTGGTAATCGGACAGGGCTCAGCAGAAGCCCTGGTAATCGGAGAGGGCTCAGGGAGAGCCCTGGTAATCAGAGAGCAATCGGGGAAGCACTGGTAATCGGAGAGGGCTCAGAGGAAGCCCTGGTAATTGGAGAGCACTTGGGTAAGCCCTGGTAATCGGAGACAGCTCGGGGAAGCCCTGGTAATCGGAGAGTGCTCGGGGAATCCCTGGTAATCGGAGAGGGCTCAGAGGAAGCCTTGGTAAACGGACAGGGCTCAGGGGAAGCCCTGGTAATCGGAGAGAGCTCAGTGGAAGCCTGGGTAATTGGAGAGCGCTCAGGGGAAGCCCTGGTAATCGGAAAGCACTCGGGGAATCCCTGGTAATCGGAGAGAGCTCGGGGAAGCCCTGGTAATCGGAGAGGGCTCCGGGAAGCCTTGGTAATCGGAGAGAGCTCGGGGAAGCCCTGGTAATCAGAGAGGGCTCGGGGGGAGCCCTAGCAATCGGACAGGGCTCGGGGGAAGCCCTGGTAATCGGACAGGGCTCAGGGGAAGCCATGGTAATCGGACAGGGCTCAGGAGGAGCCCTGGTAATCGGATAGGGCTTGGGGGAAGCCCTGGTAATCGGACAGGGCTCAGGCGAAGCCCTGGTAATCGGACAGGGCTCAGGGGAAGCCCTGGTAATCGGACAGGGCTCAGGGGAATCCCTGGTAATCGGACAGGTCTCAGGGGAAGCCCTGGTAATCGGAGAGGGCTCGGGGAAGCACTGGTAATCGGACAGAGCTCGGGGAAGCCCTGGCAATCGGAGAGGGCTCAGGGGAATCCTGGTATTCGGAGAGAGCTCGGAGAAGCCCTGGTAATCGGAGAGAGCTCCGGGAAGCCCTGCTAATCGGAAAGAGCTCGGGGAAGCCCTGGTAATTGGCGAGAGCTCCGGGAAGCCCTGGTCATCGGAGACAGTTCGGGGAAGCCCTGGTAATCAAAGAGAGCTAGGGGAAGCCCTGGTAATCGGAGAGAGCTTGGGGGAAGCCCTGGAAAACGGAGAGAGTTCCAGGGAAGCCCTGGTAATCGGAGAGAGATCGGGGGAAGCCCTTGTAATTGGAGAGCACTTGGGGAAGCCCTGGTAATCGGAGAGAGCTCAGGGAAGCCCTGGTAATCAGAGAGGGTTCGGTGGAAGCCCTCGTAATCGGATCGAGCTCAGGGGAAGCCCTGGTAATAGGACAGGGCTCAGGGGAAGGCCTGGTAATAGGACAGGGCTCAGAGGAAGCCCTGGTAATCGGAGAGGGCTCGGGGAAGCCCTGGTAATCGGAGAGAGCTCGGTGAATCCCTGGTAATCGGTGAGAGCTCGGGGAAGCCCTGGTAATCGGAGAGAGCTCAGAGGATGCCCTGGTAATTGGAGAGCACTTGGGGAAGCCCTGGTAATCGGAGAGAGCTCGGGGAAGCCCTGGTAATCGGAGAGAGCTCGCGGAAGCCCTCATAATCAGAGACGGCTCGGGGGAAACCCTGGTAATCGGACAGGGCTCGGGGGAAGCCCTGGTAATAGGACAGGGCTCAGTGGAAGCCCTGGTAATTGGAGAGAGCTCAGGGGAAGCACTGGTAATAGGAGAGGTCTCAGGGGAAGCCCTGGTAATCGGAGAGAGCTCAGGGGAAGCCCAGGTAATTGGACAGGGCTCAGGGGAAGCCCTGGTAATTGGAGAGAGCTCAGGGGAAGCCCTGGTAATTGGAGAGAGCTCGGGGAAGCACTGGTAATTGGAGAGGGCGCAGGGGAAGCCCTGGTAATTGGAGCAAACTCGGGGAAGCCCTGGTAATCGGAGAGAGCTCTGGGAAGCCTTGGTAATCAGAGAGAGCTCAGGGGAAGCCCTGGTAATCGGAGAGAGCTCAGGGGAAGCTCTGGTAATTGCAGGATGTTCAGGGGAAGCCCTGGTAATTGCAGAGAGAGTTCAGGGGAAGCCCTGGTAATTGGAGAGCACTTGGGAAAGCCCCGGTAATCGGAGAGAGCTCGGGGAAGCCTTGGTAATCGGAGAGATTGCGAGGAAGCCCTGGTAATCGGAGAGAGCTTGGGGAAGCCCTGGTAATCAGAGAGGGCTTGGGGCAGCCCTGGTAATTGGAGAGAGCTCAGGGGAAACCCTGGTAATAGGACAGGGCTCAGGGGAAGCCCTGGTAATCGGAACAGCTCAGGGGAAGCCCTGGTAATCGGAGAGGGCTCAGGGGAAGCCCTGGCAATCGTAAAGCACTCGGGGAAGCCCTGGTAATCGGAGAGAGCTCAGGGGAAGCCCTGGTAATCGGAGACAGCTCGGGGAAAGCACTGGTAATTGGAGACAGCTCAGTGGAAGCCCTGGTAATCGGAGACAGCTCGGGTGAAGTTCTGGTAATCGGAGAGAACTCAGGGGAACCCCTGGTAATCGGAGAGAGCTCGGGGGAAGCCCTGGTAATTGGAGAGCACTTGGGGAAGCCCTGGTAATCGGAGAGGGTTCGGTGGAAGCCCTCGTAATCGGAGCGAGCTCAGGGGAAGCCCTGGTAATATGACAGGGCTCAGGGGAAGGCCTGGTAATAGGACAGGGCTCAGGGGAAGCCGTGGTAATCGGAGAGGGCTCGAGGAAGCCCTGGTAATCAGACAGGGCTCAGGGGAAGCCCTGGTAATCGGAGAGAGCTCGGGGAAGCCCTGGTAATTGGAGAGAGCTCAGGGGAAGCCCTGGTAATCGGAGAGAGCTCGGGGAAGCCTTGGTAATCAGAGAGAGCTCGGGGAAGCCCTGGTAATCGGAAGAGCTCGGGGAAGCCCTGGTAATCAGAGAGGGTTCGGTGGAAGCCCTCGTAATCGGAGCGAGCTCAGGGGAAGCCCTGGTAATAGGACAGGGCTCAGGGGAAGGCCTGGTAATAGGACAGGGCTCAGGGGAAGCCGTGGTAATCGGAGAGGGCTCGGGGAAGCCCTGGTAATCAGACAGGGCTCAGGGGAAGCCCTGGTAATCGGAGAGAGCTCAGGGAAGCCCTGTTAATTGGAGAGAGCTCAGGGGAAGCCCTGGTAATCAGAGAGAGCTCGGGGAAGCCTTGGTAATCGGAGAGAGCTCGGGGAAGCCCTGGTAATTGCAAGAGCTCGGGGAAGCCCTGGTAATCGGAGAGAGCTCGGGGAAGCCCTGGTAATCGGAGAGAGCTCGCGAAAGCCCTCGTAATCAGAGAGGGCTCGGGGGAAGCCCTGGTAATCGGAAGAGCTCGGGGAAGCGCTGGTAATCGGAGACAGCTCGGGGAAGCCCTGGTAATCGGAGAGAGCTCGCGGAAGCCCTCGTAATCAGAGAGGGCTCGGGGGAAGCCCTGGTAATCGGACAGGGCTCGGAGGAAGTCCTGGTAATCGGAGACAGCTCAGGGGAAGCCCTGGTAATTGGAGAGAGCTCAGGGGAAGCACTGGTAATAGGACAGGGCTCAGGGGAAGCCCTGGTAATCGGAGAGAGCTCAGGGGAAGCACTGGTAATAGGAGATGGCTCAGGGGAAGCCCTAGTAATCGGAGAGTGCTCGGGGAAGCCCTGGTATTCGGACAGGGCTCAGGGGAAGCCCTGGTTATCGGAGAGAGCTCAGGGGAAGCCCTGGTAATCGGAGAGAGCTCAGGGGAAGCCCAGGTAATCGGAGACAGCTCGGGGGAAGCCCTGGTAATCGGAGACAGCTCAGGGGAAGCCCTGGTCATCGGAGACAGCTCGGGTGAAGTTCTGGTAATCGGAGAGAGCTCAGGGGAACCCCTAGTAATCGGAGAGAGCTCAGGGGAAGCCCTGGTTCCCCTGAGCTCTCTTGGAAGCCCTGGTAATCGCAGAGGGCTTGGGGGAAGCCGTGGTAATCGGAGAGGGCTCAGGGGAAGCCCTGGTATTCGGAGACAGCTCGGGGTAAGCCCTGGTAATCGGAGACAGCTCAGGGGAAGCCCTGGTAATCGGAGACAGCTCGGGTGAAGTTCTGGTAATCGGAGAGAGCTCAGGGGAACCCCTGGTAATCGGAGAGAGCTCGGAGGAAGCCCTGGTAATCGGAGAGAGCTCGGGGGAAGCCCTGGTAATCGGAGACAGCTCGGGGAAAGCCCTGGTAATCGGAGACAGCTCAGGGGAAGCCCTGGTAATTGGAGACAGCTCGGATGAAGTTCTGGCAATCTGAGAGAGCTCTGGGGAAGCCCTCGTAATCGGAGAGAGCTCGGGGGAAGCCCTGGTAATCGGACAGAGCTCGGGGGAAGCCCTGGTAATCGGACAGAGCTCAGGGGAAGCCCTGGTAATCGGCGAGAGCTCCGGGAAGCCCTGGTAATCGGAGACAGCTCTGGGAAGCCCTGGTAATCAAAGAGAGCTAGGGGAAGCCCTGGTAATCGGAGAGAGCTTGGGGGAAGCCCTGGTAAACGGAGAGAGTTCGGGGAAGCCCTGGTAATCGGAGAGAGATCGGGGGAAGCCCTGGTAATTGGAGAGCACTTGGGGAAGCCCTGGTAATCGGAGAGAGCTCAGGGAAGCCCTGGTAATCAGAGAGGGTTTGGTGGAAGCCCTCGTAATCGGAGCGAGCTCAGGGGAAGCCCTGGTAATAGGACAGGGCTCAGGGGAAGGCCTGGTAATAGGACAGGGCTCAGGGGTAGCCGTGGTAATCGGAGAGGGCTCGGGGAAGCCCTGGTAATCAGACAGGGCTCAGGGGAAGCCCTGGTAATCGGAGAGAGCTCGGGGAAGCCCTGGTAATTGGAGAGAGCTCAGGGGAAGCCCTGGTAATCGGAGAGAGCTCGGGGAAGCCTTGGTAATCGGAGAGAGCTCGGGGAAGCCCTGGTAATCGGAAGAGCTCGGGGAAGCCCTGGTAATCGGAGAGAGCTCTGGGAAGCCCTGGTAATCGGAGAGAGCTCGCGGAAGCCCTCGTAATCAGAGAGGGCTCGGGGGAAGCCCTGGTAATCGGACAGGGCTCGGGGGAAGCTTTGGTAATCGGAGACAGCTCAGGGGAAGCCCTGGTAATCGGAGAGAGCTCAGGGGAAGCACTGGTAATAGGACAGGGCTCAGGGGAAGCCCTAGTAATCGGAGAGGGCTCGGGGAAGCCCTGGTAATCGGACAGGGCTCAGGGGAAGCCCTGGTAATCAGAGAGAGCTCGGGGGAAGCCCTGGTAATCGGAGAGAGCTCAGGGGAAGCCCAGGTAATTGGACAGGGCTCAGGGGAAGCCCTGGTAATCGGAGAGAGCTCAGGGGAAGCCCTGGTAATCGGAGAGGGCTCAGGGGAAGCCCTGGTAATTGGAGCGAGCTCGGGGAAGCCCTGGTAATCGGAGAGAGCTCTGGGAAGCCCTGGTAATGGGAGAGAGCTCGGTGAAGCCCTGGTATTTGGAGAGAGCTCGGGGGAAGCCCTGGTAATTCGAGAGAGCTCAGGGGTAGCCCTGTTAATTGGAGAGAGCTCGGGGAAGCCCTGGTAATCGGAGAGAGCTCTGGGAAGCCGTGGTAATCGGAGAGAGCTCAGGGGAAGCTCTGGTAATTGCAGGATGTTCAGGGGAAGCCCTGGTAATTGCAGAGAGAGTTCAGGGGAAGCCCTGGTAATTGGAGAGCACTTGGGAAAGCCCCGGTAATCGGAGAGAGCTCGGGGAAGCCTTGGTAATCGGAGAGATTGCGAGGAAGCCCTGGTAATCGGACAGAGCTTGGGGAAGCCCTGGTAATCAGAGAGGGCTCGGGGCAGCCCTGGTAATTGGAGAGAGCTCAGGGGAAACCCTGGTAATAGGACAGGGCTCAGGGGAAGCCCTGGTAATCGGAACAGCTCAGGGGAAGCCCTGGTAATCGGAGAGGGCTCAGGGGAAGCCCTGGCAATCGTAAAGCACTCGGGGAAGCCCTGGTAATCGGAGAGAGCTCGGGGAAGCCCTCGTAATCGGAGAGGGCTCAGAGGAAGCCCTGGTAATTGGAGAGCACTTGGGGAAGCCCTGGTAATCGGAGAGAGCTCGGGGAAGCCCTGGTAATCGGAGAGCGCTCGGGGAATCCCTGGTGATCGGAGAGGGCTCAGGGGAAGCCCTGGTAATCGGACAGGGCTCAGGGGAAGCCCTGGTAATCGGAGAGAGCTCAGGGGAAGCCCTGGTAATAGGACAGGGCTCAGTGGAAGCCCTGGTAATTGGAGAGAGCTCAGGGGATGCACTGGTAACAGGAGAGGTCTCAGGCGAAGCCCTGGTAATCGGAGAGGGCTCGGGGAAGCCCTGGTAATCGGATGGGGCTCAGGGGAAGCCCTGGTAATCGAAGAGAGCTCGGGGGAAGCCCTGGTAATCGGAGGGAGCTCAGGGGAAGCCCAGGCAATTGGACAGGGCTCAGGGGAAGCCCTGGTAATTGGAGAGAGCTCAGGGGAAGCCCTGGTAATTGGAGAGAGCTCGGGGAAGCACTGGTAATCGGAGAGGGCTCAGGGCAAGCCCTGGTAATTGGAGCGAACTCGGGGAAGCCCTGGTAATCGGAGAGAGCTCTGGGAAGCCTTGCTAATCAGAGAGAGCTCAGGGGAAGCCCTGGTAATTGGAGAGACTTCAGGGGATGCCCTGGTAATTTGAGAGCACTTGGGAAAGCCCTGGTAATCAGAGAGAGCTCGGGGAAGCCCTGGTAATCGGAGAGAGTGCGAGGAAGCCCTGGTAATCGGAGAGAGCTCGGGGAAGCCCTGGTAATCAGAGAGGGCTCGGGGCAGCCCTGGTAATTGGAGAGAGCTCAGGGGAAACCCTTGTAATAGGACAGGGCTCAGGGGAAGCCCTGGTAATCGGAACAGCTCAGGGAAAGCCCTGGTAATCGGAGAGCACTCGGGGAAGCCCTGGTAATCGGAGAGAGCTCGGGGAAGCCCTGGTAATCGGAGAGGGCTCAGAGGAAGCCCTGGTAATTGGAGAGCACTTGGGTAAGCCCTGGTAATCGGAGAGAGCTCGGGGAAGCCCTGGTAATCGGAGAGTGCTCGGGGAATCCCTGGTAATCGGAGAGGGCTCAGAGGAAGCCCTGGTAAACGGACAGGGCTCAGGGGAAGCCCTGGTAATCGGAGAGAGCTCAGGGGAAGCCTGGGTAATTGGAGAGCGCTCAGGGGAAGCCCTGGTAATCGGAAAGCACTCGGGGAATCCCTGGTAATCGGAGAGAGCTCGGGGAAGCCCTGGTAATCGGAGAGGGCTCCGGGAAGCCTTGGTAATCGGAGAGAGCTCGGGGAAGCCCTGGTAATCAGACAGGGCTCGGGCGGAGCCCTAGCAATCGGACAGGGCTCGGGGAAGCCCTGGTAATCGGACAGGGCTCAGGGGAAGCCATGGTAATCGGACAGGGCTCAGGAGAAGCCCTGGTAATCGGATAGGGCTCGGGGGAATCCCTGGTAATCGGACAGGGCTCAGGGGAAGCCCTGGTAATCGGACAGGGCTCAGGGGAAGCCCTGGTAATCGGACAGGGCTCAGGGGAATCCCTGGTAATCGGACAGGTCTCAGGGGAAGCCCTGGTAATCGGAGAGGGCTCGGGGAAGCCCTGGTAATCGGACAGGGCTCAGGGGAAGCCCTGGTAATCGGAGAGGGCTCAGGGGGAGCCCTGGTAATCAGAGAGCACTCGGGGAAGCACTGGTAATCGGAGAGAGCTCGGGGAAGCCCTGGCAATCGGAGAGGGCTCAGGGGAATCCTGGTATTCGGAGAGAGCTCGGAGAAGCCCTGGTAATCGGAGAGAGCTCCGGGAAGCCCTGCTAATCGGAAAGAGCTCGGGGAAGCCCTGGTAATTGGCGAGAGCTCCGGGAAGCCCTGGTCATCGGAGACAGTTCGGGGAAGCCCTGGTAATCAAAGAGAGCTAGGGGAAGCCCTGGTAATCGGAGAGAGCTTGGGGGAAGCCCTGGTAAACGGAGAGAGTTCCAGGGAAGCCCTGGTAATCGGAGAGAGATCGGGGGAAGCCCTTGTAATTGGAGAGCACTTGGGGAAGCCCTGGTAATCGGAGAGAGCTCAGGGAAGCCCTGGTAATCAGAGAGGGTTCGGTGGAAGCCCTCGTAATCGGATCGAGCTCAAGGGAAGCCCTGGTAATAGGACAGGGCTCAGGGGAAGGCCTGGTAATAGGACAGGGCTCAGGGGAAGCCCTGGTAATCGGAGAGGGCTCGGGGAAGCCCTGGTAATCGGAGAGAGCTCGGTGAATCCCTGGTAATCGGTGAGAGCTCGGGGAAGCCCTGGTAATCGGAGAGAGCTCAGAGGATGCCCTGGTAATTGGAGAGCACTTGGGGAAGCCCTGGTAATCGGAGAGAGCTCGGGGAAGCCCTGGTAATTGGAGAGGGCTCCGGGAAGCCTTGGTAATCGGAGAGAGCTCAGGGAAGCCCTGGTAATCAGAGAGGGTTTGGTGGAAGCCCTCGTAATCGGAGCGAGCTCAGGGGAAGCCCTGGTAATAGGACAGGGCTCAGGGGAAGGCCTGGTAATAGGACAGGGCTCAGGGGTAGCCGTGGTAATCGGAGAGGGCTCGGGGAAGCCCTGGTAATCAGACAGGGCTCAGGGGAAGCCCTGGTAATCGGAGAGAGCTCGGGGAAGCCCTGGTAATTGGAGAGAGCTCAGGGGAAGCCCTGGTAATCGGAGAGAGCTCGGGGAAGCCTTGGTAATCGGAGAGAGCTCGGGGAAGCAATGGTAATCGGAAGAGCTCTGGGAAGCCCTGGTAATCGGAGAGAGCTCTGGGAAGCCCTGGTAATCGGAGAGAGCTCGCGGAAGCCCTCGTAATCAGAGAGGGCTCGGGGGAAGCCCTGGTAATCGGACAGGGCTCGGGGGAAGCCCTGGTAATCGGAGACAGCTCAGGGGAAGCCCTGGTAATCGGAGAGAGCTCAGGGGAAGCACTGTTAACAGGACAGGGCTCAGGGGAAGCCCTAGTAATCGGAGAGGGCTCGGGGAAGCCCTGGTAATCGGACAGGGCTCAGGGGAAGCCCTGGTAATCGGAGAGAGCTCGGGGGAAGCCCTGGTAATCGGAGAGAGCTCAGGGGAAGCCCAGGTAATTGGACAGGGCTCAGGGGAAGCCCTGGTAATCGGAGAGAGCTCAGGGGAAGCCCTGGTAATCGGAGAGGGCTCAGGGGAAGCCCTGGTAATTGGAGCGAGCTCGGGGAAGCCCTGGTAATCGGAGGGAGCTCTGGGAAGCCCTGGTAATTGGAGAGAGCTCGGTGAAGCCCTGGTATTTGGAGAGAGCTCGGGGGAAGCCCTGGTAATTCGAGAGAGCTCAGGGGTAGCCCTGTTAATTGGAGAGAGCTCGGGGAAGCCCTGGTAATCGGAGAGAGCTCTGGGAAGCCCTGGTAATCGGAGAGAGCTCGGGGGAGGCCTGGTATTCCGAGAGGGCTCTGGGGAAGCCCTGGTAATCGGAGAGAGCTCAGGGGAAGCTCTGGTAATTGCAGGATGTTCAGGGGAAGCCCTGGTAAATGCAGAGAGAGTTCAGGGGAAGCCCTGGAAATTGGAGAGCACTTGGGAAAGCCCCGGTAATCGGAGAGAGCTCGGGGAAGCCTTGGTAATCGGAGAGATTGCGAGGAAGCCCTGGTAATCGGACAGAGCTTGGGGAAGCCCTGGTAATCAGAGAGGGCTCGGGGCAGCCCTGGTAATTGGAGAGAGCTCAGGGGAAACCCTGGTAATAGGACAGGGCTCAGGGGAAGCCCTGGTAATCGGAACAGCTCAGGGGAAGCCCTGGTAATCGGAGAGGGCTCAGGGGAAGCCCTGGCAATCGTAAAGCACTCGGGGAAGCCCTGGTAATCGGAGAGAGCTCGGGGAAGCCCTGGTAATCGGAGAGGGCTCAGAGGAAGCCCTGGTAATTGGAGAGCACTTAGGGAAGCCCTGGTAATCGGAGAGAGCTCGGGGAAGCCCTGGTAATCGGAGAGCGCTCGGGGAATCCCTGGTGATCGGAGAGGGCTCAGGGGAAGACCTGGTAATCGGACAGGGCTCAGGGGAAGCCCTGGTAATCGGAGAGAGCTCAGGGGAAGCCCTGGTAATAGGACAGGGCTCAGTGGAAGCCCTGGTAATTGGAGAGAGCTCAGGGGATGCACTGGTAATAGGAGAGGTCTCAGGCGAAGCCCCGGTAATCGGAGAGGGCTCGGGGAAACCCTGGTAATCGGATGGGGCTCAGGGGAAGCCCTGGTAATCGAAGAGACCTGGGGGGAAGCCCTGGTAATCGGAGGGAGCTCAGGGGAAGCCCAGGTAATTGGACATGGCTCAGGGGAAGCCCTGGTAATTGGAGAGAGCTCGGGGAAGCACTGGTAATCGGAGAGGGCTCAGGGCAATCCCTGGTAATTGGAGCGAACTCGGGGAAGCCCTGGTAATCGGAGAGAGCTCTGGGAAGCCTTGGTAATCAGAGAGAGCTCAGGGGAAGCCCTGGTAATGGGAGAGAGCTCAGGGGAAGCTCTGGTAATTGCAGGATGTTCAGGGGAAGCCGTGGTAATTGCAGAGAGTTCAGGGGATGCCCTGGTAATTTGAGAGCACTTGGGAAAGCCCTGGTAATCGGAGAGAGCTCGGGGAAGCCCTGGTAATCGGAGAGAGTGCGAGGAAGCCCTGGTAATCGGAGAGAGCTCGGGGAAGCCCTGGTAATCAGAGAGGGCTCGGGGCAGCCCTGGTAATTGGAGAGAGCTCAGGGGAAACCCTGGTAATAGGACAGGGCTCAGGGGAAGCCCTGGTAATGGGAACAGCTCAGGGGAAGCCCTGGTAATCGGAGAGCACTCGGGGAAGCCCTGGTAATCGGAGAGAGCTCGGGGAAGCCCTGGTAATCGGAGAGGGCTCAGAGGAAGCCCTGGTAATTGGAGAGCACTTGGGTAAGCCCTGGTAATCGGAGAGAGCTCGGGGAAGCCCTGGTAATCGGAGAGTGCTCGGGGAATCCCTGGTAATCGGAGAGGGCTCAGAGGAAGCCCTGGTAAACGGACAGGGCTCAGGGGAAGCCCTGGTAATCAGAGAGAGCTCAGGGGAAGCCTGGGTAATTGGAGAGAGCTCGGGGAAGCCCAGGTAATCGGAGAGGGCTCCGGGAAGCCTTGGTAATCGGAGAGAGCTCGTGGAAGCCCTGGTAATCAGAGAGGGCTCGGGGGGAGCCCTAGCAATCGGACAAAGCTCGGGGGAAGCCCTGGTAATCGGACAGGGCTCAGGGGAAGCCATGGTAATCGGACAGGGCTCAGGAGAAGCCCTGGTAATCGGATAGGGCTCGGGGGAAGCCCTGGTAATCGGACAGGGCTCAGGGGAAGCCCTGGTAATCGGACAGGGCTCAGGGGAAGCCCTGGTAATCGGACAGGGCTCAGGGGAATCCCTGGTAATCGGACAGGTCTCAGGGGAAGCCCTGGTAATCGGAGAGGGCTCGGGGAAGCCCTGGTAATCGGACAGGGCTCAGGGGAAGCCCTGGTAATCGGAGAGGGCTCAGGGGGAGCCCTGGTAATCAGAGAGCACTCGGGGAAGCACTGGTAATCGGAGAGATCTCGGGGAAGCCCGGGCAATCGGAGAGGGCTCAGGGGAATCCTGGTATTCGGAGAGAGCTCGGAGAAGCCCTGGTAATCGGAGAGAGCTCCGGGAAGCCCTGCTAATCGGAAAGAGCTCGGGGAAGCCCTGGTAATTGGCGAGAGCTCCGGGAAGCCCTGGTCATCGGAGACAGTTCGGGGAAGCCCTGGTAATCAAAGAGAGCTAGGGGAAGCCCTGGTAATCGGAGAGAGCTTGGGGGAAGCCCTGGTAAACGGAGAGAGTTCCAGGGAAGCCCTGGTAATCGGAGAGAGATCGGGGGAAGCCCTTGTAATTGGAGAGCACTTGGGGAAGCCCTGGTAATCGGAGAGAGCTCAGGGAAGCCCTGGTAATCAGAGAGGGTTCGGTGGAAGCCCTCGTAATCGGATCGAGCTCAGGGGAAGCCCGGGTAATAGGACAGGGCTCAGGGGAAGGCCTGGTAATAGGACAGGGCTCAGGGGAAGCCCTGGTAATCGGAGAGGGCTCGGGGAAGCCCTGGTAATCGGAGAGAGCTCGGTGAATCCCTGGTAATCGGTGAGAGCTCGGGGAAGCCCTGGTAATCGGAGAGAGCTCAGAGGATGCCCTGGTAATTGGAGAGCACTTGGGGAAGCCCTGGTAATCGGAGAGAGCTCGGGGAAGCCCTGGTAATCGGAGAGGGCTCCGGGAAGCCTTGGTAATCGGAGAGAGCTCGGGGAAGCCCTGGTAATCAGAGACGGCTCGGGGGGAGCCCTAGCAATCGGTCAGGGCTCGGGGGAAGCCCTGGTAATCGGACAGGGCTCAGGGGAAGCCATGGTAATCGGACAGGGCTCAGGAGAAGCCCTGGTAATCGGATAGGGCTCGGGGGAAGCCCTGGTAATCGGACAGGGCTCAGGGGAAGCCCTGGTAATCGGACAGGGCTCAGGGGAAGCCCTGGTAATGGGACAGGGCTCAGGGGAATCCCTGGTAATCGGACAGGTCTCAGGGGAAGCCCTGGTAATCGGAGAGGGCTCGGGGAAGCCCTGGTAATCGGACAGGGCTCAGGGGAAGCCCTGGTAATCGGAGAGGGCTCAGGGAGAGCCCTGGTTATCAGAGAGCACTCGGGGAAGCACTGGTAATCGGAGAGAGCTCGGGGAAGCCCTGGCAATCGGAGAGGGCTCAGGGGAATCCTGGTATTCGGAGAGAGCTCGGAGAAGCCCTGGTAATCGGAGAGAGCTCCGGGAAGCCCTGCTAATCGGAAAGAGCTCGGGGAAGCCCTGGTAATTGGCGAGAGCTCCGGGAAGCCCTGGTCATCGGAGACAGTTCGGGGAAGCCCTGGTAATCAAAGAGAGCTAGGGGAAGCTCTGGTAATCGGATAGAGCTTGGGGGAAGCCCTGGTAAACGGAGAGAGTTCCAGGGAAGCCCTGGTAATCGGAGAGAGATCGGGGGAAGCCCTTGTAATTGGAGAGCACTTGGGGAAGCCCTGGTAATCGGAGAGAGCTCAGGGAAGCCCTGGTAATCAGAGAGGGTTCGGTGGAAGCCCTCGTAATCGGATCGAGCTCAGGGGAAACCCTGGTAATAGGGCAGGGCTCAGGGGAAGGCCTGGTAATAGGACAAGGCTCAGGGGAAGCCCTGGTAATCGGAGAGGGCTCGGGGAAGCCCTGGTAATCGGAGAGAGCTCGGTGAATCCCTGGTAATCGGTGAGAGCTCGGGGAAGCCCTGGTAATCGGAGAGAGCTCAGAGGATGCCCTGGTAATTGGAGAGCACTTGGGGAAGCCCTGGTAATCGGAGAGAGCTCGGGGAAGCCCTGGTAATCGGAGAGGGCTCCGGGAAGCCTTGGTAATCGGAGAGAGCTCGGGGAAGCCCTGGTAATCGGAGAGGGCTCGGGGGGAGCCCTAGCAATCGGACAGGGCTCGGGGGAAGCCCTGGTAATCGGACAGGGCTCAGGGGAAGCCATGGTAATCGGACAGGGCTCAGGAGAAGCCCTGGTAATCGGATAGGGCTCAGGGGAAGCCCTGGTAATCGGACAGGGCTCAGGGGAAGCCCTGGTAATCGGACAGGGCTCAGGGGAATCCCTGGTAATCGGACAGGTCTCTGGGGAAGCCCTGGTAATCGGAGAGGGCTCGGGGAAGCCCTGGTAATCGGACAGGGCTCAGGGGAAGCCCTGGTAATCGGAGAGGGCTCAGAGAGAGCCCTGGTAATCAGAGAGCACTCGGGGAAGCACTGGTAATCGGAGAGAGCTCGGGGAAGCCCTGGCAATCGGAGAGGGCTCAGGGGAATCCTGGTATTCGGAGAGAGCTCGGAGAAGCCCTGGTAATCGGAGAGAGCTCCGGGAAGCCCTGCTAATCGGAAAGAGCTCGGGGAAGCCCTGGTAATTGGCGAGAGCTCCGGGAAGCCCTGGTCATCGGAGACAGTTCGGGGAAGCCCTGGTAATCAAAGAGAGCTAGGGGAAGCCCTGGTAATCGGAGAGAGCTTGGGGGAAGCCCTGGTAAACGGAGAGAGTTCCAGGGAAGCCCTGGTAATCGGAGAGAGATCGGGGGAAGCCCTTGTAATTGGAGAGCACTTGGGGAAGACCTGGTAATTGGAGAGAGCTCAGGGAAGCCCTGGTAATCAGAGAGGGTTCGGTGGAAGCCCTCGTAATCGGATCGAGCTCAGGGGAAGCCCTGGTAATAGGACAGGGCTCAGGGGAAGGCCTGGTAATAGGACAGGGCTCAGGGGAAGCCCTGGTAATCGGAGAGGGCTCGGGGAAAGCCCTGGTAATCGGAGAGAGCTCGGTGAATCCCTGGTAATCGGTGAGAGCTCGGGGAAGCCCTGGTAATCGGAGAGAGCTCAGAGGATGCCCTGGTAATTGGAGAGCACTTGGGGAAGCCCTGGTAATCGGAGAGAGCTCGGGGAAGCCCTGGTAATCGGAGAGAGCTCGCGGAAGCCCTCATAATCAGAGACGGCTCGGGGGAAGCCCTGGTAATCGGACAGGGCTCGGGGGAAGCCCTGGTAATAGGACAGGGCTCAGTGGAAGCCCTGGTAATTGGAGAGAGCTCAGGGGAAGCACTGGTAATAGGAGAGGTCTCAGGGGAAGCCCTGGTAATCGGAGAGAGCTCAGGGGAAGCCCAGGTAATTGGACAGGGCTCAGGGGAAGCCCTGGTAATTGGAGAGAGCTCAGGGGAAGCCCTGGTAATTGGAGAGAGCTCGGGGAAGCACTGGTAATTGGAGAGGGCGCAGGGGAAGCCCTGGTAATTGGAGCAAACTCGGGGAAGCCCTGGTAATCGGAGAGAGCTCTGGGAAGCCTTGGTAATCAGAGAGAGCTCAGGGGAAGCCCTGGTAATCGGAGAGAGCTCAGGGGAAGCTCTGGTAATTGCAGGATGTTCAGGGGAAGCCCTGGTAATTGCAGAGAGAGTTCAGGGGAAGCCCTGGTAATTGGAGAGCACTTGGGAAAGCCCCGGTAATCGGAGAGAGCTCGGGGAAGCCTTGGTAATCGGAGAGATTGCGAGGAAGCCCTGGTAATCGGAGAGAGCTTGGGGAAGCCCTGGTAATCAGAGAGGGCTCGGGGCAGCCCTGGTAATTGGAGAGAGCTCAGGGGAAACCCTGGTAATAGGACAGGGCTCAGGGGAAGCCCTGGTAATCGGAACAGATCAGGGGAAGCCCTGGTAATCGGAGAGGGCTCAGGGGAAGCCCTGGCAATCGTAAAGCACTCGGGGAAGCCCTGGTAATCGGAGAGAGCTCAGGGGAAGCCCTGGTAATCGGAGACAGCTCGGGGAAAGCACTGGTAATTGGAGACAGCTCAGGGGAAGCCCTGGTAATCGGAGACAGCTCGGGTGAAGTTCTGGTAATCGGAGAGAACTCAGGGGAACCCCTGGTAATCGGAGAGAGCTCGGGGGAAGCCCTGGTAATTGGAGAGCACTTGGGGAAGCCCTGGTAATCGGAGAGGGTTCGGTGGAAGCCCTCGTAATCGGAGCGAGCTCAGGGGAAGCCCTGGTAATATGACAGGGCTCAGGGGAAGGCCTGGTAATAGGACAGGGCTCAGGGGAAGCCGTGGTAATCGGAGAGGGCTCGAGGAAGCCCTGGTAATCAGACAGGGCTCAGGGGAAGCCCTGGTAATCGGAGAGAGCTCGGGGAAGCCCTGGTAATTGGAGAGAGCTCAGGGGAAGCCCTGGTAATCGGAGAGAGCTCGGGGAAGCCTTGGTAATCAGAGAGAGCTCGGGGAAGCCCTGGTAATCGGAAGATCTCGGGGAAGCCCTGGTAATCAGAGAGGGTTCGGTGGAAGCCCTCGTAATCGGAGCGAGCTCAGGGGAAGCCCTGGTAATAGGACAGGTCTCAGGGGAAGGCCTGGTAATAGGACAGGGCTCAGGGGAAGCCGTGGTAATCGGAGAGGGCTCGGGGAAGCCCTGGTAATCAGACAGGGCTCAGGGGAAGCCCTGGTAATCGGAGAGAGCTCAGGGAAGCCCTGGTAATTGGAGAGAGCTCAGGGGAAGCCCTGGTAATCGGAGAGAGCTCGGGGAAGCCTTGGTAATCGGAGAGAGCTCGGGGAAGCCCTGGTAATTGCAAGAGCTCGGGGAAGCCCTGGTAATCGGAGAGAGCTCGGGGAAGCCCTGGTAATCGGAGAGAGCTCGCGAAAGCCCTCATAATCAGAGAAGGCTCGGGGGAAGCCCTGGTAATCGGAAGAGCTCGGGGAAGCGCTGGTAATCGGAGACAGCTCGGGGAAGCCCTGGTAATCGGACAGGGCTCGGGGGAAGTCCTGGTAATCGGAGACAGCTCAGGGGAAGCCCTGGTAATTGGAGAGAGCTCAGGGAAAGCACTGGTAATAGGACAGGGCTCAGGGGAAGCCCTGGTAATCGGAGAGAGCTCAGGGGAAGCACTGGTAATAGGAGATGGCTCAGGGGAAGCCCTAGTAATCGGAGAGGGCTCGGGGAAGCCCTGGTATTCGGACAGGGCTCAGGGGAAGCCCTGGTTATCGGAGAGAGCTCAGGGGAAGCCCTGGTAATCGGAGAGAGCTCAGGGGAAGCCCAGGTAATCGGAGACAGCTCGGGGGAAGCCCTTGTAATCGGAGAGAGCTCGGGGAAGCCCTGGTAATTGGAGAGAGCTCAGGGGAAGCCCTGGTAATCGGAGAGAGCTCGGGGAAGCCTTGGTAATCAGAGAGAGCTCGGGGAAGCCCTGGTAATCGGAAGAGCTCGGGGAAGCCCTGGTAATCAGAGAGGGTTCGGTGGAAGCCCTCGTAATCGGAGCGAGCTCAGGGGAAGCCCTGGTAATAGGACAGGTCTCAGGGGAAGGCCTGGTAATAGGACAGGGCTCAGGGGAAGCCGTGGTAATCGGAGAGGGCTCGGGGAAGCCCTGGTAATCAGACAGGGCTCAGGGGAAGCCCTGGTAATCGGAGAGAGCTCAGGGAAGCCCTGGTAATTGGAGAGAGCTCAGGGGAAGCCCTGGTAATCGGAGAGAGCTCGGGGAAGCCTTGGTAATCGGAGAGAGCTCGGGGAAGCCCTGGTAATTGCAAGAGCTCGGGGAAGCCCTGGTAATCGGAGAGAGCTCGGGGAAGCCCTGGTAATCGGAGAGAGCTCGCGAAAGCCCTCGTAATCAGAGAGGGCTCGGGGGAAGCCCTGGTAATCGGAAGAGCTCGGGGAAGCGCTGGTAATCGGAGACAGCTCGGGGAAGCCCTGGTAATCGGAGAGAGCTCGCGGAAGCCCTCGTAATCAGAGAGGGCTCGGGGGAAGCCCTGGTAATCGGACAGGGCTCGGGGGAAGTCCTGGTAATCGGAGACAGCTCAGGGGAAGCCCTGGTAATTGGAGAGAGCTCAGGGGAAGCACTGGTAATAGGACAGGGCTCAGGGGAAGCCCTGGTAATCGGAGAGAGCTCAGGGGAAGCACTGGTAATAGGAGATGGCTCAGGGGAAGCCCTAGTAATCGGAGAGGGCTCGGGGAAGCCCTGGTATTCGGACAGGGCTCAGGGGAAGCCCTGGTTATCGGAGAGAGCTCAGGGGAAGCCCTGGTAATTGGAGAGAGCTCAGGGGAAGCCCAGGTAATCGGAGACAGCTCGGGGGAAGCCCTTGTAATCGGAGACAGCTCAGGGGAAGCCCTGGTCATCGGAGACAGCTCGGGTGAAGTTCTGGTAATCGGAGAGAGCTCAGGGGAACCCCTAGTAATCGGAGAGAGCTCAGGGGAAGCCCTGGTTCCCCTGAGCTCTCTTGGAAGCCCTGGTAATCGCAGAGGGCTTGGGGGAAGCCGTGGTAATCGGAGAGGGCTCAGGGGAAGCCCTGGTATTCGGAGACAGCTCGTGAAAAGCCCTGGTAATCGGAGACAGCTCAGGGGAAGCCCTGGTAATCGGAGACAGCTCGGGTGAAGTTCTGGTAATTGGAGAGAGCTCAGGGGAACCCCTGGTAATCGGAGAGAGCTCGGAGGAAGCCCTGGTAATCGGAGAGAGCTCGGGGGAAGCCCTGGTAATCGGAGACAGCTCGGGGAAAGCCCTGGTAATCGGAGACAGCTCAGGGGAAGCCCTGGTAATTGGAGACAGCTCGGATGAAGTTCTGGCAATCTGAGAGAGCTCTGGGGAAGCCCTCGTAATCGGAGAGAGCTCGGGGGAAGCCCTGGTAATCGGACAGAGCTCGGGGGAAGCCCTGGTAATCGGACAGAGCTCAGGGGAAGCCCTGGTAATCGGCGAGAGCTCCGGGAAGCCCTGGTAATCGGAGACAGCTCGGGGAAGCCCTGGTAATCAAAGAGAGCTAGGGGAAGCCCTGGTAATCGGAGAGAGCTTGGGGGAAGCCCTGGTAAACGGAGAGAGTTCGGGGAAGCCCTGGTAATCGGAGAGAGATCGGGGGAAGCCCTGGTAATTGGAGAGCACTTGGGGAAGCCCTGGTAATCGGAGAGAGCTCAGGGAAGCCCTGGTAATCAGAGAGGGTTTGCTGGAAGCCCTCGTAATCGGAGCGAGCTCAGGGGAAGCCCTGGTAATAGGACAGGGCTCAGGGGAAGGCCTGGTAATAGGACAGGGCTCAGGGGTAGCCGTGGTAATCGGAGAGGGCTCGGGGAAGCCCTGGTAATCAGACAGGGCTCAGGGGAAGCCCTGGTAATCGGAGAGAGCTCGGGGAAGCCCTGGTAATTGGAGAGAGCTCAGGGGAAGCCCTGGTAATCGGAGAGAGCTCGGGGAAGCCTTGGTAATCGGAGAGAGCTCGGGGAAGCCCTGGTAATCGGAAGAGCTCGGGGAAGCCCTGGTAATCGGAGAGAGCTCTGGAGAGCCCTGGTAATCGGAGATAGCTCGCGGAAGCCCTCATAATCAGAGAGGGCTCGGGGGAAGCCCTGGTAATCGGACAGGGCTCGGGGGAAGCCCTGGTAATCGGAGACAGCTCAGGGGAAGCCCTGGTAATCGGAGAGAGCTCAGGGGAAGCACTGGTAACAGGACAGGGCTCAGGGGAAGCCCTAGTAATCGGAGAGGGCTCGGGGAAGCCCTGGTAATCGGACAGGGCTCAGGGGAAGCCCTGGTAATCGGAGAGAGCTCGGGGGAAGCCCTGGTAATCGGAGAGAGCTCAGGGGAAGCCCAGGTAATTGGACAGGGCTCAGGGGAAGCCCTGGTAAACGGAGAGAGCTCAGGGGAAGCCCTGGTAATCGGAGAGGGCTCAGGGGAAGCCCTGGTAATTGGAGCGAGCTCGGGGAAGCCCTGGTAATCGGAGAGAGCTCTGGGAAGCCCTGGTAATTGGAGAGAGCTCGGTGAAGCCCTGGTATTTGGAGAGAGCTCGGGGGAAGCCCTGGTAATTCGAGAGAGCTCAGGGGTAGCCCTGTTAATTGGAGAGAGCTCGAGGAAGCCCTGGTAATCGGAGAGAGCTCTGGGAAGCCCTGGTAATCGGAGAGAGCTCGGGGGAGCCCTGGTATTCCGAGAGGGCTCTGGGGAAGCCCTGGTAATCGGAGAGAGCTCAGGGGAAGCTCCGGTAATTGCAGGATGTTCAGGGGAAGCCCTGGTAATTGCAGAGAGAGTTCAGGGGAAGCCCTGGTAATTGGAGAGCACTTGGGAAAGCCCCGGTAATCGGAGAGAGCTCGGGGAAGCCTTGGTAATCGGAGAGATTGCGAGGAAGCCCTGGTAATCGGAGAGAGCTTGGGGAAGCCCTGGTAATCAGAGAGGGCTCGGGGCAGCCCTGGTAATTGGAGAGAGCTCAGGGGAAACCCTGGTAATAGGACAGGGCTCAGGGGAAACCCTGGTAATCGGAACAGCTCAGGGGAAGCCCTGGTAATCGGAGAGGGCTCAGGGGAAGCCCTGGCAATCGTAAAGCACTCGGGGAAGCCCTGGTAATCGGAGAGAGCTCGGGGAAGCCCTGGTAATCGGAGAGGGCTCAGAGGAAGCCCTGGTAATTGGAGAGCACTTGGGGAAGCCCTGGTAATCGGAGAGAGCTCGGGGAAGCCCTGGTAATCGGAGAGCGCTCGGGGAATCCCTGGTGATCGGAGAGGGCTCAGGGGAAGCCCTGGTAATCGGACAGGGCTCAGGGGAAGCCCTGGTAATCGGAGAGAGCTCAGGGGAAGCCCTGGTAATAGGACAGGGCTCAGTGGAAGCCCTGGTAATTGGAGAGAGCTCAGGGGATGCACTGGTAATAGGAGAGGTCTCAGGCGAAGCCCTGGTAATCGGAGAGGGCTCGGGGAAGCCCTGGTAATCGGATGGGGCTCAGGGGAAGCCCTGGTAATCGAAGAGAGCTCGGGGGAAGCCCTGGTAATTGGAGGGAGCTCAGGGGAAGCCCAGGTAATTGGACAGGGCTCAGGGGAAGCCCTGGTAATTGGAGAGAGCTCAGGGGAAGCCCTGGTAATTGGAGAGAGCTCGGGGAAGCACTGGTAATCGGAGAGGGCTCAGGGGAAGCCCTGGTAATTGGAGCGAACTCGGGGAAGCCCTGGTAATCGGAGAGAGCTTTGGGAAGCCTTGGTAATCAGAGAGAGCTCAGGGGAAGCCCTGGTAATTGGAGAGAGCTCAGGGGAAGCTCTGGTAATTGCAGGATGTTCAGGGGAAGCCCTGGTAATTGCAGAGAGTTCAGGGGATGCCCTGGTAATTTGAGAGCACTTGGGAAAGCCCTGGTAATCGGAGAGAGCTCGGGGAAGCCCTGGTAATCGGAGAGAGTGCGAGGAAGCCCTGGTAATCGGAGAGAGCTCGGGGAAGCCCTGGTAATCAGAGAGGGCTCAGGGCAGCCCTGGTAATTGGAGAGAGCTCAGGGGAAACACTGGTAATAGGACAGGGCTCAAGGGAAGCCCTGGTAATCGGAACAGCTCAGGGGAAGCCCTGGTAATCGGAGAGCACTCGGGGAAGCCCTGGTAATCGGAGAGAGCTCGGGGAAGCCCTGATAATCGGAGAGGGCTCAGAGGAAGCCCTGGTAATTGGAGAGCACTTGGGTAAGCCCTGGTAATCGGAGAGAGCTCGGGGAAGCCCTGGTAATCGGAGAGTGCTCGGGGAATCCCTGGTAATCGGAGAGGGCTCAGAGGAAGCCCTGGTAAACGGACAGGGCTCAGGGGAAGCCCTGGTAATCGGAGAGAGCTCAGGGGAAGCCTGGGTAATTGGAGAGCGCTCAGGGGAAGCCCTGGTAATCGGAAAGCACTCGGGGAATCCCTGGTAATCGGAGAGAGCTCGGGGAAGCCCTGGTAATCGGAGAGGGCTCCGGGAAGCCTTGGTAATCGGAGAGAGCTCGGGGAAGCCCTGGTAATCAGAGAGGGCTCGGGGGGAGCCCTAGCAATCGGACAGGGCTCGGGGGAAGCCCTGGTAATCGGACAGGGCTCAGGGGAAGCCATGGTAATTGGACAGGGCTCAGGAGAAGCCCTGGTAATCGGATAGGGCTCGGGGGAAGCCCTGGTAATCGGACAGGGCTCAGGGGAAGCCCTGGTAATCGGACAGGGCTCAGGGGAAGCCCTGGTAATCGGACAGGGCTCAGGGGAATCCCTGGTAATCGGACAGGTCTCAGGGGAAGCCCTGGTAATCGGAGAGGGCTCGGGGAAGCCCTGGTAATCGGACAGGGCTCAGGGGAAGCCCTGGTAATCGGAGAGGGCTCAGGGGGAGCCCTGGTAATCAGAGAGCACTCGGGGAAGCACTGGTAATCGGAGAGATCTCGGGGAAGCCCGGGCAATCGGAGAGGGCTCAGGGGAATCCTGGTATTCGGAGAGAGCTCGGAGAAGCCCTGGTAATCGGAGAGAGCTCCGGGAAGCCCTGCTAATCGGAAAGAGCTCGGGGAAGCCCTGGTAATTGGCGAGAGCTCCGGGAAGCCCTGGTCATCGGAGACAGTTCGGGGAAGCCCTGGTAATCAAAGAGAGCTAGGGGAAGCCCTGGTAATCGGAGAGAGCTTGGGGGAAGCCCTGGTAAACGGAGAGAGTTCCAGGGAAGCCCTGGTAATCGGAGAGAGATCGGGGGAAGCCCTTGTAATTGGAGAGCACTTGGGGAAGCCCTGGTAATCGGAGAGAGCTCAGGGAAGCCCTGGTAATCAGAGAGGGTTCGGTGGAAGCCCTCGTAATCGGATCGAGCTCAGGGGAAGCCCTGGTAATAGGACAGGGCTCAGGGGAAGGCCTGGTAATAGGACAGGGCTCAGGGGAAGCCCTGGTAATCGGAGAGGGCTCGGGGAAGCCCTGGTAATCGGAGAGAGCTCGGTGAATCCCTGGTAATCGGTGAGAGCTCGGGGAAGCCCTGGTAATCGGAGAGAGCTCAGAGGATGCCCTGGTAATTGGAGAGCACTTGGGGAAGCCCTGGTAATCGGAGAGAGCTCGGGGAAGCCCTGGTAATCGGAGAGGGCTCCGGGAAGCCTTGGTAATCGGAGAGAGCTCGGGGAAGCCCTGGTAATCAGAAACGGCTCGGGGGGAGCCCTAGCAATCGGTCAGGGCTCGGGGGAAGCCCTGGTAATCGGACAGGGCTCAGGGGAAGCCATGGTAATCGGACAGGGCTCAGGAGAAGCCCTGGTAATCGGATAGGGCTCGGGGGAAGCCCTGGTAATCGGACAGGGCTCAGGGGAAGCCCTGGTAATCGGACAGGGCTCAGGGGAAGCCCTGGTAATCGGACAGGGCTCAGGGGAATCCCTGGTAATCGGACAGGTCTCAGGGGAAGCCCTGGTAATCGGAGAGGGCTCGGGGAAGCCCTGGTAATCGGACAGGGCTCAGGGGAAGCCCTGGTAATCGGAGAGGGCTCAGGGAGAGCCCTGGTAATCAGAGAGCACTCGGGGAAGCACTGGTAATCGGAGAGAGCTCGGGGAAGCCCTGGCAATCGGAGAGGGCTCAGGGGAATCCTGGTATTCGGAGAGAGCTCGGAGAAGCCCTGGTAATCGGAGAGAGCTCCGGGAAGCCCTGCTAATCGGAAAGAGCTCGGGGAAGCCCTGGTAATTGGCGAGAGCTCCGGGAAGCCCTGGTCATCGGAGACAGTTCGGGGAAGCCCTGGTAATCAAAGAGAGCTAGGGGAAGCCCTGGTAATCGGAGAGAGCTTGGGGGAAGCCCTGGTAAACGGAGAGAGTTCCAGGGAAGCCCTGGTAATCGGAGAGAGATCGGGGGAAGCCCTTGTAATTGGAGAGCACTTGGGGAAGCCCTGGTAATCGGAGAGAGCTCAGGGAAGCCCTGGTAATCAGAGAGGGTTCGGTGGAAGCCCTCGTAATCGGATCGAGCTCAGGGGAAACCCTGGTAATAGGGCAGGGCTCAGGGGAAGGCCTGGTAATAGGACAGGGCTCAGGGGAAGCCCTGGTAATCGGAGAGGGCTCGGGGAAGCCCTGGTAATCGGAGAGAGCTCGGTGAATCCCTGGTAATCGGTGAGAGCTCGGGGAAGCCCTGGTAATCGGAGAGAGCTCAGAGGATGCCCTGGTAATTGGAGAGCACTTGGGGAAGCCCTGGTAATCGGAGAGAGCTCGGGGAAGACCTGGTAATCGGAGAGGGCTCCGGGAAGCCTTGGTAATCGGAGAGAGCTCGGGGAAGCCCTGGTAATCGGAGAGGGCTCGGGGGGAGCCCTAGCAATCGGACAGGGCTCGGGGGAAGCCCTGGTAATCGGACAGGGCTCAGGGGAAGCCATGGTAATCGGACAGGGCTCAGGAGAAGCCCTGGTAATCGGATAGGGCTCAGGGGAAGCCCTGGTAATCGGACAGAGCTCAGGGGAAGCCCTGGTAATCGGACAGGGCTCAGGGGAATCCCTGGTAATCGGACAGGTCTCAGGGGAAGCCCTGGTAATCGGAGAGGGCTCGGGGAAGCCCTGGTAATCGGACAGGGCTCAGGGGAAGCCCTGGTAATCGGAGAGGGCTCAGAGAGAGCCCTGGTAATCAGAGAGCACTCGGGGAAGCACTGGTAATCGGAGAGAGCTCGGGGAAGCCCTGGTAATCAGAGAGGGCTCAGGGCAGCCCTGGTAATTGGAGAGAGCTCAGGGGAAACCCTGGTAATAGGACAGGGCTCAAGGGAAGCCCTGGTAATCGGAACAGCTCAGGGGAAGCCCTGGTAATCGGAGAGCACTCGGGGAAGCCCTGGTAATCGGAGAGAGCTCGGGGAAGCCCTGGTAATCGGAGAGGGCTCAGAGGAAGCCCTGGTAATTGGAGAGCACTTGGGTAAGCCCTGGTAATCGGAGAGAGCTCGGGGAAGCCCTGGTAATCGGAGAGTGCTCGGGGAATCCCTGGTAATCGGAGAGGGCTCAGAGGAAGCCCTGGTAAACGGACAGGGCTCAGGGGAAGCCCTGGTAATCGGAGAGAGCTCAGGGGAAGCCTGGGTAATTGGAGAGCGCTCAGGGGAAGCCCTGGTAATCGGAAAGCACTCGGGGAATCCCTGGTAATCGGAGAGAGCTCGGGGAAGCCCTGGTAATCGGAGAGGGCTCCGGGAAGCCTTGGTAATCGGAGAGAGCTCGGGGAAGCCCTGGTAATCAGAGAGGGCTCGGGGGGAGCCCTAGCAATCGGACAGGGCTCGGGGGAAGCCCTGGTAATCGGACAGGGCTCAGGGGAAGCCATGGTAATCGGACAGGGCTCAGGAGAAGCCCTGGTAATCGGATAGGGCTCGGGGGAAGCCCTGGTAATCGGACAGGGCTCAGGGGAAGCCCTGGTAATCGGACAGGGCTCAGGGGAAGCCCTGGTAATCGGACAGGGCTCAGGGGAATCCCTGGTAATCGGACAGGTCTCAGGGGAAGCCCTGGTAATCGGAGAGGGCTCGGGGAAGCCCTGGTAATCGGACAGGGCTCAGGGGAAGCCCTGGTAATCGGAGAGGGCTCAGGGGGAGCCCTGGTAATCAGAGAGCACTCGGGGAAGCACTGGTAATCGGAGAGATCTCGGGGAAGCCCGGGCAATCGGAGAGGGCTCAGGGGAATCCTGGTATTCGGAGAGAGCTCGGAGAAGCCCTGGTAATCGGAGAGAGCTCCGGGAAGCCCTGCTAATCGGAAAGAGCTCGGGGAAGCCCTGGTAATTGGCGAGAGCTCCGGGAAGCCCTGGTCATCGGAGACAGTTCGGGGAAGCCCTGGTAATCAAAGAGAGCTAGGGGAAGCCCTGGTAATCGGAGAGAGCTTGGGGGAAGCCCTGGTAAACGGAGAGAGTTCCAGGGAAGCCCTGGTAATCGGAGAGAGATCGGGGGAAGCCCTTGTAATTGGAGAGCACTTGGGGAAGCCCTGGTAATCGGAGAGAGCTCAGGGAAGCCCTGGTAATCAGAGAGGGTTCGGTGGAAGCCCTCGTAATCGGATCGAGCTCAGGGGAAGCCCTGGTAATAGGACAGGGCTCAGGGGAAGGCCTGGTAATAGGACAGGGCTCAGGGGAAGCCCTGGTAATCGGAGAGGGCTCGGGGAAGCCCTGGTAATCGGAGAGAGCTCGGTGAATCCCTGGTAATCGGTGAGAGCTCGGGGAAGCCCTGGTAATCGGAGAGAGCTCAGAGGATGCCCTGGTAATTGGAGAGCACTTGGGGAAGCCCTGGTAATCGGAGAGAGCTCGGGGAAGCCCTGGTAATCGGAGAGGGCTCCGGGAAGCCTTGGTAATCGGAGAGAGCTCGGGGAAGCCCTGGTAATCAGAGACGGCTCGGGGGGAGCCCTAGCAATCGGTCAGGGCTCGGGGGAAGCCCTGGTAATCGGACAGGGCTCAGGGGAAGCCATGGTAATCGGACAGGGCTCAGGAGAATCCCTGGTAATCGGATAGGGCTCGGGGGAAGCCCTGGTAATCGGACAGGGCTCAGGGGAAGCCCTGGTAATCGGACAGGGCTCAGGGGAAGCCCTGGTAATCGGACAGGGCTCAGGGGAATCCCTGGTAATCGGACAGGTCTCAGGGGAAGCCCTGGTAATCGGAGAGGGCTCGGGGAAGCCCTGGTAATCGGACAGGGCTCAGGGGAATCCCTGGTAATCGGAGAGGGCTCAGGGAGAGCCCTGGTAATCAGAGAGCACTCGGGGAAGCACTGGTAATCGGAGAGAGCTCGGGGAAGCCCTGGCAATCGGAGAGGGCTCAGGGGAATCCTGGTATTCGGAGAGAGCTCGGAGAAGCCCTGGTAATCGGAGAGAGCTCCGGGAAGCCCTGCTAATCGGAAAGAGCTCGGGGAAGCCCTGGTAATTGGCGAGAGCTCCGGGAAGCCCTGGTCATCGGAGACAGTTCGGGGAAGCCCTGGTAATCAAAGAGAGCTAGGGGAAGCCCTGGTAATCGGATAGAGCTTGGGGGAAGCCCTGGTAAACGGAGAGAGTTCCAGGGAAGCCCTGGTAATCGGAGAGAGATCGGGGGAAGCCCTTGTAATTGGAGAGCACTTGGGGAAGCCCTGGTAATCGGAGAGAGCTCAGGGAAGCCCTGGTAATCAGAGAGGGTTCGGTGGAAGCCCTCGTAATCGGATCGAGCTCAGGGGAAACCCTGGTAATAGGGCAGGGCTCAGGGGAAGGCCTGGTAATAGGACAGGGCTCAGGGGAAGCCCTGGTAATCGGAGAGGGCTCGGGGAAGCCCTGGTAATCGGAGAGAGCTCGGTGAATCCCTGGTAATCGGTGAGAGCTCGGGGAAGCCCTGGTAATCGGAGAGAGCTCAGAGGATGCCCTGGTAATTGGAGAGCACTTGGGGAAGCCCTGGTAATCGGAGAGAGCTCGGGGAAGCCCTGGTAATCGGAGAGGGCTCCGGGAAGCCTTGGTAATCGGAGAGAGCTCGGGGAAGCCCTGGTAATCGGAGAGGGCTCGGGGGGAGCCCTAGCAATCGGACAGGGCTCGGGGGAAGCCCTGGTAATCGGACAGGGCTCAGGGGAAGCCATGGTAATCGGACAGGGCTCAGGAGAAGCCCTGGTAATCGGATAGGGCTCAGGGGAAGCCCTGGTAATCGGACAGGGCTCAGGGGAAGCCCTGGTAATCGGACAGGGCTCAGGGGAATCCCTGGTAATCGGACAGGTCTCAGGGGAAGCCCTGGTAATCGGAGAGGGCTCGGGGAAGCCCTGGTAATCGGACAGGGCTCAGGGGAAGCCCTGGTAATCGGAGAGGGCTCAGAGAGAGCCCTGGTAATCAGAGAGCACTCGGGGAAGCACTGGTAATCGGAGAGAGCTCGGGGAAGCCCTGGCAATCGGAGAGGGCTCAGGGGAATCCTGGTATTCGGAGAGAGCTCGGAGAAGCCCTGGTAATCGGAGAGAGCTCCGGGAAGCCCTGCTAATCGGAAAGAGCTCGGGGAAGCCCTGGTAATTGGCGAGAGCTCCGGGAAGCCCTGGTCATCGGAGACAGTTCGGGGAAGCCCTGGTAATCAAAGAGAGCTAGGGGAAGCCCTGGTAATCGGAGAGAGCTTGGGGGAAGCCCTGGTAAACGGAGAGAGTTCCAGGGAAGCCCTGGTAATCGGAGAGAGATCGGGGGAAGCCCTTGTAATTGGAGAGCACTTGGGGAAGCCCTGGTAATTGGAGAGAGCTCAGGGAAGCCCTGGTAATCAGAGAGGGTTCGGTGGAAGCCCTCGTAATCGGATCGAGCTCAGGGGAAGCCCTGGTAATAGGACAGGGCTCAGGGGAAGGCCTGGTAATAGGACAGGGCTCAGGGGAAGCCCTGGTAATCGGAGACGGCTCGGGGAAAGCCCTGGTAATCGGAGAGAGCTCGGTGAATCCCTGGTAATCGGTGAGAGCTCGGGGAAGCCCTGGTAATCGGAGAGAGCTCAGAGGATGCCCTGGTAATTGGAGAGCACTTGGGGAAGCCCTGGTAATCGGAGAGAGCTCGGGGAAGCCCTGGTAATCGGAGAGAGCTCGCGGAAGCCCTCATAATCAGAGACGGCTCGGGGGAAGCCCTGGTAATCGGACAGGGCTCGGGGGAAGCCCTGGTAATAGGACAGGGCTCAGTGGAAGCCCTGGTAATTGGAGAGAGCTCAGGGGAAGCACTGGTAATAGGAGAGGTCTCAGGGGAAGCCCTGGTAATCGGAGAGAGCTCAGGGGAAGCCCAGGTAATTGGACAGGGCTCAGGGGAAGCCCTGGTAATTGGAGAGAGCTCAGGGGAAGCCCTGGTAATTGGAGAGAGCTCGGGGAAGCACTGGTAATTGGAGAGGGCGCAGGGGAAGCCCTGGTAATTGGAGCAAACTCGGGGAAGCCCTGGTAATCGGAGAGAGCTCTGGGAAGCCTTGGTAATCAGAGAGAGCTCAGGGGAAGCCCTGGTAATCGGAGAGAGCTCAGGGGAAGCTCTGGTAATTGCAGGATGTTCAGGGGTAGCCCTGGTAATTGCAGAGAGAGTTCAGGGGAAGCCCTGGTAATTGGAGAGCACTTGGGAAAGCCCCGGTAATCGGAGAGAGCTCGGGGAAGCCTTGGTAATCGGAGAGATTGCGAGGAAGCCCTGGTAATCGGAGAGAGCTTGGGGAAGCCCTGGTAATCAGAGAGGGCTCGGGGCAGCCCTGGTAATTGGAGAGAGCTCAGGGGAAACCCTGGTAATAGGACAGGGCTCAGGGGAAGCCCTGGTAATCGGAACAGATCAGGGGAAGCCCTGGTAATCGGAGAGGGCTCAGGGGAAGCCCTGGCAATCGTAAAGCACTCGGGGAAGCCCTGGTAATCGGAGAGAGCTCAGGGGAAGCCCTGGTAATCGGAGACAGCTTGGGGAAAGCACTGGTAATTGGAGACAGCTCAGGGGAAGCCCTGGTAATCGGAGACAGCTCGGGTGAAGTTCTGGTAATCGGAGAGAACTCAGGGGAACCCCTGGTAATCGGAGAGAGCTCGGGGGAAGCCCTGGTAATTGGAGAGCACTTGGGGAAGCCCTGGTAATCGGAGAGGGTTCGGTGGAAGCCCTCGTAATCGGAGCGAGCTCAGGGGAAGCCCTGGTAATATGACAGGGCTCAGGGGAAGGCCTGGTAATAGGACAGGGCTCAGGGGAAGCCGTGGTAATCGGAGAGGGCTCGAGGAAGCCCTGGTAATCAGACAGGGCTCAGGGGAAGCCCTGGTAATCGGAGAGAGCTCGGGGAAGCCCTGGTAATTGGAGAGAGCTCAGGGGAAGCCCTGGTAATCGGAGAGAGCTCGGGGAAGCCTTGGTAATCAGAGAGAGCTCGGGGAAGCCCTGGTAATCGGAAGAGCTCGGGGAAGCCCTGGTAATCAGAGAGGGTTCGGTGGAAGCCCTCGTAATCGGAGCGAGCTCAGGGGAAGCCCTGGTAATAGGACAGGTCTCAGGGGAAGGCCTGGTAATAGGACAGGGCTCAGGGGAAGCCGTGGTAATCGGAGAGGGCTCGGGGAAGCCCTGGTAATCAGACAGGGCTCAGGGGAAGCCCTGGTAATCGGAGAGAGCTCAGGGAAGCCCTGGTAATTGGAGAGAGCTCAGGGGAAGCCCTGGTAATCGGAGAGAGCTCGGGGAAGCCTTGGTAATCGGAGAGAGCTCGGGGAAGCCCTGGTAATTGCAAGAGCTCGGGGAAGCCCTGGTAATCGGAGAGAGCTCGGGGAAGCCCTGGTAATCGGAGAGAGCTCGCGAAAGCCCTCATAATCAGAGAGGGCTCGGGGGAAGCCCTGGTAATCGGAAGAGCTCGGGGAAGCGCTGGTAATCGGAGACAGCTCGGGGAAGCCCTGGTAATCGGACAGGGCTCGGGGGAAGTCCTGGTAATCGGAGACAGCTCAGGGGAAGCCCTGGTAATTGGAGAGAGCTCAGGGGAAGCACTGGTAATAGGACAGGGCTCAGGGGAAGCCCTGGTAATCGGAGAGAGCTCAGGGGAAGCACTGGTAATAGGAGATGGCTCAGGGGAAGCCCTAGTAATCGGAGAGGGCTCGGGGAAGCCCTGGTATTCGGACAGGGCTCAGGGGAAGCCCTGGTTATCGGAGAGAGCTCAGGGGAAGCCCTGGTAATCGGAGAGAGCTCAGGGGAATCCCAGGTAATCGGAGACAGCTCGGGGGAAGCCCTTGTAATCGGAGAGAGCTCGGGGAAGCCGTGGTAATTGGAGAGAGCTCAGGGGAAGCCCTGGTAATCGGAGAGAGCTCGGGGAAGCCTTGGTAATCAGAGAGAGCTCGGGGAAGCCCTGGTAATCGGAAGAGCTCGGGGAAGCCCTGGTAATCAGAGCGGGTTCGGTGGAAGCCCTCGTAATCGGAGCGAGCTCAGGGGAAGCCCTGGTAATAGGACAGGTCTCAGGGGAAGGCCTGGTAATAGGACAGGGCTCAGGGGAAGCCGTGGTAATCGGAGAGGGCTCGGGGAAGCCCTGGTAATCAGACAGGGCTCAGGGGAAGCCCTGGTAATCGGAGAGAGCTCAGGGAAGCCCTGGTAATTGGAGAGAGCTCAGGGGAAGCCCTGGTAATCGGAGAGAGCTCGGGGAAGCCTTGGTAATCGGAGAGAGCTCGGGGAAGCCCTGGTAATTGCAAGAGCTCGGGGAAGCCCTGGTAATCGGAGAGAGCTCGGGGAAGCCCTGGTAATCGGAGAGAGCTCGCGAAAGCCCTCGTAATCAGAGAGGGCTCGGGGGAAGCCCTGGTAATCGGAAGAGCTCGGGGAAGCGCTGGTAATCGGAGACAGCTCGGGGAAGCCCTGGTAATCGGAGAGAGCTCGCGGAAGCCCTCGTAATCAGAGAGGGCTCGGGGGAAGCCCTGGTAATCGGACAGGGCTCGGGGGAAGTCCTGGTAATCGGAGACAGCTCAGGGGAAGCCCTGGTAATTGGAGAGAGCTCAGGGGAAGCACTGGTAATAGGACAGGGCTCAGGGGAAGCCCTGGTAATCGGAGAGAGCTCAGGGGAAGCACTGGTAATAGGAGATGGCTCAGGGGAAGCCCTAGTAATCGGAGAGGGCTCGGGGAAGCCCTGGTATTCGGACAGGGCTCAGGGGAAGCCCTGGTTATCGGAGAGAGCTCAGGGGAAGCCCTGGTAATCGGAGAGAGCTCAGGGGAAGCCCAGGTAATCGGAGACAGCTCGGGGGAAGCCCTTGTAATCGGAGACAGCTCAGGGGAAGCCCTGGTCATCGGAGACAGCTCGGCTGAAGTTCTGGTAATCGGAGAGAGCTCAGGGGAACCCCTAGTAATCGGAGAGAGCTCAGGGGAAGCCCTGGTTCCCCTGAGCTCTCTTGGAAGCCCTGGTAATCGCAGAGGGCTTGGGGGAAGCCGTGGTAATCGGAGAGGGCTCAGGGGAAGCCCTGGTATTCGGAGACAGCTCGGGAAAAGCCCTGGTAATCGGAGACAGCTCAGGGGAAGCCCTGGTAATCGGAGACAGCTCGGGTGAAGTTCTGGTAATTGGAGAGAGCTCAGGGGAACCCCTGGTAATCGGAGAGAGCTCGGAGGAAGCCCTGGTAATCGGAGAGAGCTCGGGGGAAGCCCTGGTAATCGGAGACAGCTCGGGGAAAGCCCTGGTAATCGGAGACAGCTCAGGGGAAGCCCTGGTAATTGGAGACAGCTCGGATGAAGTTCTGGCAATCTGAGAGAGCTCTGGGGAAGCCCTCGTAATCGGAGAGAGCTCGGGGGAAGCCCTGGTAATCGGACAGAGCTCGGGGGAAGCCCTGGTAATCGGACAGAGCTCAGGGGAAGCCCTGGTAATCGGCGAGAGCTCCGGGAAGCCCTGGTAATCGGAGACAGCTCGGGGAAGCCCTGGTAATTGGAGAGAGCTCGGTGAAGCCCTGGTATTTGGAGAGAGCTCGGGGGAAGCCCTGGTAATTCGAGAGAGCTCAGGGGTAGCCCTGTTAATTGGAGAGAGCTCGGGGAAGCCCTGGTAATCGGAGAGAGCTCTGGGAAGCCCTGGTAATCGGAGAGAGCTCGGGGGAGCCCTGGTATTCCGAGAGGGCTCTGGGGAAGCCCTGGTAATCGGAGAGAGCTCAGGGGAAGCTCCGGTAATTGCAGGATGTTCAGGGGAAGCCCTGGTAATTGCAGAGAGAGTTCAGGGGAAGCCCTGGTAATTGGAGAGCACTTGGGAAAGCCCCGGTAATCGGAGAGAGTTCGGGGAAGCCTTGGTAATCGGAGAGATTGCGAGGAAGCCCTGGTAATCGGAGAGAGCTTGGGGAAGCCCTGGTAATCAGAGAGGGCTCGGGGCAGCCCTGGTAATTGGAGAGAGCTCAGGGGAAACCCTGGTAATAGGACAGGGCTCAGGGGAAACCCTGGTAATCGGAACAGCTCAGGGGAAGCCCTGGTAATCGGAGAGGGCTCAGGGGAAGCCCTGGCAATCGTAAAGCACTCGGGGAAGCCCTGGTAATCGGAGAGAGCTCGGGGAAGCCCTGGTAATCGGAGAGGGCTCAGAGGAAGCCCTGGTAATTGGAGAGCACTTGGGGAAGCCCTGGTAATCGGAGAGAGCTCGGGGAAGCCCTGGTAATCGGAGAGCGCTCGGGGAATCCCTGGTGATCGGAGAGGGCTCAGGGGAAGCCCTGGTAATCGGACAGGGCTCAGGGGAAGCCCTGGTAATCGGAGAGAGCTCAGGGGAAGCCCTGGTAATAGGACAGGGCTCAGTGGAATCCCTGGTAATTGGAGAGAGCTCAGGGGATGCACTGGTAATAGGAGAGGTCTCAGGCGAAGCCCTGGTAATCGGAGAGGGCTCGGGGAAGCCCTGGTAATCGGATGGGGCTCAGGGGAAGCCCTGGTAATCGAAGAGAGCTCGGGGGAAGCCCTGGTAATTGGAGGGAGCTCAGGGGAAGCCCAGGTAATTGGACAGGGCTCAGGGGAAGCCCTGGTAATTGGAGAGAGCTCAGGGGAAGCCCTGGTAATTGGAGAGAGCTCGGGGAAGCACTGGTAATCGGAGAGGGCTCAGGGGAAGCCCTGGTAATTGGAGCGAACTCGGGGAAGCCCTGGTAATCGGAGAGAGCTCTGGGAAGCCTTGGTAATCAGAGAGAGCTCAGGGGAAGCCCTGGTAATTGGAGAGAGCTCAGGGGAAGCTCTGGTAATTGCAGGATGTTCAGGGGAAGCCCTGGTAATTGCAGAGAGTTCAGGGGATGCCCTGGTAATTTGAGAGCACTTGGGAAAGCCCTGGTAATCGGAGAGAGCTCGGGGAAGCCCTGGTAATCGGAGAGAGTGCGAGGAAGCCCTGGTAATCGGAGAGAGCTCGGGGAAGCCCTGGTAATCAGAGAGGGCTCAGGGCAGCCCTGGTAATTGGAGAGAGCTCAGGGGAAACCCTGGTAATAGGACAGGGCTCAAGGGAAGCCCTGGTAATCGGAACAGCTCAGGGGAAGCCCTGGTAATCGGAGAGCACTCGGGGAAGCCCTGGTAATCGGAGAGAGCTCGGGGAAGCCCTGGTAATCGGAGAGGGCTCAGAGGAAGCCCTGGTAATTGGAGAGCACTTGGGTAAGCCCTGGTAATCGGAGAGAGCTCGGGGAAGCCCTGGTAATCGGAGAGTGCTCGGGGAATCCCTGGTAATCGGAGAGGGCTCAGAGGAAGCCCTGGTAAACGGACAGGGCTCAGGGGAAGCCCTGGTAATCGGAGAGAGCTCAGGGGAAGCCTGGGTAATTGGAGAGCGCTCAGGGGAAGCCCTGGTAATCGGAAAGCACTCGGGGAATCCCTGGTAATCGGAGAGAGCTCGGGGAAGCCCTGGTAATCGGAGAGGGCTCCGGGAAGCCTTGGTAATCGGAGAGAGCTCGGGGAAGCCCTGGTAATCAGAGAGGGCTCGGGGGGAGCCCTAGCAATCGGACAGGGCTCGGGGGAAGCCCTGGTAATCGGACAGGGCTCAGGGGAAGCCATGGTAATCGGACAAGGCTCAGGAGAAGCCCTGGTAATCGGATAGGGCTCGGGGGAAGCCCTGGTAATCGGACAGGGCTCAGGGGAAGCCCTGGTAATCGGACAGGGCTCAGGGGAAGCCCTGGTAATCGGACAGGGCTCAGGGGAATCCCTGGTAATCGGACAGGTCTCAGGGGAAGCCCTGGTAATCGGAGAGGGCTCGGGGAAGCCCTGGTAATCGGACAGGGCTCAGGGGAAGCCCTGGTAATCGGAGAGGGCTCAGGGGGAGCCCTGGTAATCAGAGAGCACTCGGGGAAGCACTGGTAATCGGAGAGAGCTCGGGGAAGCCCTGGCAATCGGAGAGGGCTCAGGGGAATCCTGGTATTCGGAGAGAGCTCGGAGAAGCCCTGGTAATCGGAGAGAGCTCCGGGAAGCCCTGCTAATCGGAAAGAGCTCGGGGAAGCCCTGGTAATTGGCGAGAGCTCCGGGAAGCCCTGGTCATCGGAGACAGTTCGGGGAAGCCCTGGTAATCAAAGAGAGCTAGGGGAAGCCCTGGTAATCGGAGAGAGCTTGGGGGAAGCCCTGGTAAACGGAGAGAGTTCCAGGGAAGCCCTGGTAATCGGAGAGGGATCGGGGGAAGCCCTTGTAATTGGAGAGCACTTGGGGAAGCCCTGGTAATCGGAGAGAGCTCAGGGAAGCCCTGGTAATCAGAGAGGGTTCGGTGGAAGCCCTCGTAATCGGATCGAGCTCAGGGGAAGCCCTGGTAATAGGACAGGGCTCAGGGGAAGGCCTGGTAATAGGACAGGGCTCAGGGGAAGCCCTGGTAATCGGAGAGGGCTCGGGGAAGCCCTGGTAATCGGAGAGAGCTCGGTGAATCCCTGGTAATCGGTGAGAGCTTGGGGAAGCCCTGGTAATCGGAGAGAGCTCAGAGGATGCCCTGGTATTTGGAGAGCACTTGGGAAAGCCCCGGTAATCGGAGAGAGTTCGGGGAAGCCTTGGTAATCGGAGAGATTGCGAGGAAGCCCTGGTAATCGGAGAGAGCTTGGGGAAGCCCTGGTAATCAGAGAGGGCTCGGGGCAGCCCTGGTAATTGGAGAGAGCTCAGGGGAAACCCTGGTAATAGGACAGGGCTCAGGGGAAACCCTGGTAATCGGAACAGCTCAGGGGAAGCCCTGGTAATCGGAGAGGGCTCAGGGGAAGCCCTGGCAATCGTAAAGCACTCGGGGAAGCCCTGGTAATCGGAGAGAGCTCGGGGAAGCCCTGGTAATCGGAGAGGGCTCAGAGGAAGCCCTGGTAATTGGAGAGCACTTGGGGAAGCCCTGGTAATCGGAGAGAGCTCGGGGAAGCCCTGGTAATCGGAGAGCGCTCGGGGAATCCCTGGTGATCGGAGAGGGCTCAGGGGAAGCCCTGGTAATCGGACAGGGCTCAGGGGAAGCCCTGGTAATCGGAGAGAGCTCAGGGGAAGCCCTGGTAATAGGACAGGGCTCAGTGGAATCCCTGGTAATTGGAGAGAGCTCAGGGGATGCACTGGTAATAGGAGAGGTCTCAGGCGAAGCCCTGGTAATCGGAGAGGGCTCGGGGAAGCCCTGGTAATCGGATGGGGCTCAGGGGAAGCCCTGGTAATCGAAGAGAGCTCGGGGGAAGCCCTGGTAATTGGAGGGAGCTCAGGGGAAGCCCAGGTAATTGGACAGGGCTCAGGGGAAGCCCTGGTAATTGGAGAGAGCTCAGGGGAAGCCCTGGTAATTGGAGAGAGCTCGGGGAAGCACTGGTAATCGGAGAGGGCTCAGGGGAAGCCCTGGTAATTGGAGCGAACTCGGGGAAGCCCTGGTAATCGGAGAGAGCTCTGGGAAGCCTTGGTAATCAGAGAGAGCTCAGGGGAAGCCCTGGTAATTGGAGAGAGCTCAGGGGAAGCTCTGGTAATTGCAGGATGTTCAGGGGAAGCCCTGGTAATTGCAGAGAGTTCAGGGGATGCCCTGGTAATTTGAGAGCACTTGGGAAAGCCCTGGTAATCGGAGAGAGCTCGGGGAAGCCCTGGTAATCGGAGAGAGTGCGAGGAAGCCCTGGTAATCGGAGAGAGCTCGGGGAAGCCCTGGTAATCAGAGAGGGCTCAGGGCAGCCCTGGTAATTGGAGAGAGCTCAGGGGAAACCCTGGTAATAGGACAGGGCTCAAGGGAAGCCCTGGTAATCGGAACAGCTCAGGGGAAGCCCTGGTAATCGGAGAGCACTCGGGGAAGCCCTGGTAATCGGAGAGAGCTCAGGGAAGCCCTGGTAATCGGAGAGGGCTCAGAGGAAGCCCTGGTAATTGGAGAGCACTTGGGTAAGCCCTGGTAATCGGAGAGAGCTCGGGGAAGCCCTGGTAATCGGAGAGTGCTCGGGGAATCCCTGGTAATCGGAGAGGGCTCAGAGGAAGCCCTGGTAAACGGACAGGGCTCAGGGGAAGCCCTGGTAATCGGAGAGAGCTCAGGGGAAGCCTGGGTAATTGGAGAGCGCTCAGGGGAAGCCCTGGTAATCGGAAAGCACTCGGGGAATCCCTGGTAATCGGAGAGAGCTCGGGGAAGCCCTGGTAATCGGAGAGGGCTCCGGGAAGCCTTGGTAATCGGAGAGAGCTCGGGGAAGCCCTGGTAATCAGAGAGGGCTCGGGGGGAGCCCTAGCAATCGGACAGGGCTCGGGGGAAGCCCTGGTAATCGGACAGGGCTCAGGGGAAGCCATGGTAATCGGACAGGGCTCAGGAGAAGCCCTGGTAATCGGATAGGGCTCGGGGGAAGCCCTGGTAATCGGACAGGGCTCAGGGGAAGCCCTGGTAATCGGACAGGGCTCAGGGGAAGCCCTGGTAATCGGACAGGGCTCAGGGGAATCCCTGGTAATCGGACAGGTCTCAGGGGAAGCCCTGGTAATCGGAGAGGGCTCGGGGAAGCCCTGGTAATCGGACAGGGCTCAGGGGAAGCCCTGGTAATCGGAGAGGGCTCAGGGGGAGCCCTGGTAATCAGAGAGCACTCGGGGAAGCACTGGTAATCGGAGAGAGCTCGGGGAAGCCCTGGCAATCGGAGAGGGCTCAGGGGAATCCTGGTATTCGGAGAGAGCTCGGAGAAGCCCTGGTAATCGGAGAGAGCTCCGGGAAGCCCTGCTAATCGGAAAGAGCTCGGGGAAGCCCTGGTAATTGGCGAGAGCTCCGGGAAGCCCTGGTCATCGGAGACAGTTCGGGGAAGCCCTGGTAATCAAAGAGAGCTAGGGGAAGCCCTGGTAATCGGAGAGAGCTTGGGGGAAGCCCTGGTAAACGGAGAGAGTTCCAGGGAAGCCCTGGTAATCGGAGAGAGATCGGGGGAAGCCCTTGTAATTGGAGAGCACTTGGGGAAGCCCTGGTAATCGGAGAGAGCTCAGGGAAGCCCTGGTAATCAGAGAGGGTTCGGTGGAAGCCCTCGTAATCGGATCGAGCTCAGGGGAAGCCCTGGTAATAGGACAGGGCTCAGGGGAAGGCCTGGTAATAGGACAGGGCTCAGGGGAAGCCCTGGTAATCGGAGAGGGCTCGGGGAAGCCCTGGTAATCGGAGAGAGCTCGGTGAATCCCTGGTAATCGGTGAGAGCTTGGGGAAGCCCTGGTAATCGGAGAGAGCTCAGAGGATGCCCTGGTATTTGGAGAGCACTTGGGGAAGCCCTGGTAATCGGAGAGAGCTCGGGGAAGCCCTGGTAATCGGAGAGGGCTCCGGGAAGCCTTGGTAATCGGAGAGAGCTCGGGGAAGCCCTGGTAATCAGAGAGGGTTTGGTGGAAGCCCTCGTAATCGGAGCGAGCTCAGGGGAAGCCCTGGTAATAGGACAGGGCTCAGGGGAAGGCCTGGTAATAGGACAGGGCTCAGGGGTAGCCGTGGTAATCGGAGAGGGCTCGGGGAAGCCCTGGTAATCAGACAGGGCTCAGGGGAAGCCCTGGTAATCGGAGAGAGCTCGGGGAAGCCCTGGTAATTGGAGAGAGCTCAGGGGAAGCCCTGGTAATCGGAGAGAGCTCGGGGAAGCCTTGGTAATCGGAGAGAGCTCGGGGAAGCCCTGGTAATCGGAAGAGCTCGGGGAAGCCCTGGTAATCGGAGAGAGCTCTGGGAAGCCCTGGTAATCGGAGAGAGCTCGCGGAAGCCCTCGTAATCAGAGAGGGCTCGGGGGAAGCCCTGGTAATCGGACAGGGCTCGGGGGAAGCCCTGGTAATCGGAGACAGCTCAGGGGAAGCCCTGGTAATCGGAGAGAGCTCAGGGGAAGCACTGGTAACAGGACAGGGCTCAGGGTAAGCCCTAGTAATCGGAGAGGGCTCGGGAAGCCCTGGTAATCGGACAGGGCTCAGGGGAAGCCCTGGTAATCGGAGAGAGCTCGGGGGAAGCCCTGGTAATCGGAGAGAGCTCAGGGGAAGCCCAGGTAATTGGACAGGGCTCAGGGGAAGCCCTGGTAATCGGAGAGAACTCAGGGGAAGCCCTGGTAATCGGAGAGGGCTCAGGGGAAGCCCTGGTAATTGGAGCGAGCTCGGGGAAGCCCTGGTAATCGGAGAGAGCTCTGGGAAGCCCTGGTAATTGGAGAGAGCTCGGTGAAGCCCTGGTATTTGGAGAGAGCTCGGGGGAAGCCCTGGTAATTCGAGAGAGCTCAGGGGTAGCCCTGTTAATTGGAGAGAGCTCGGGGAAGCCCTGGTAATCGGAGAGAGCTCTGGGAAGCCCTGGTAATCGGAGAGAGCTCGGGGGAGCCCTGGTATTCCGAGAGGGCTCTGGGGAAGCCCTGGTAATCGGAGAGAGCTCAGGGGAAGCTCTGGTAATTGCAGGATGCTCAGGGGAAGCCCTGGTAATTGCAGAGAGAGTTCAGGGGAAGCCCTGGTAATTGGAGAGCACTTGGGAAAGCCCCGGTAATCGGAGAGAGCTCGGGGAAGCCTTGGTAATCGGAGAGATTGCGAGGAAGCCCTGGTAATCGGACAGAGCTTGGGGAAGCCCTGGTAATCAGAGAGGGCTCGGGGCAGCCCTGGTAATTGGAGAGAGCTCAGGGGAAACCCTGGTAATAGGACAGGGCTCAGGGGAAGCCCTGGTAATCGGAACAGCTCAGGGGAAGCCCTGGTAATCGGAGAGGGCTCAGGGGAAGCCCTGGCAATCGTAAAGCACTCGGGGAAGCCCTGGTAATCGGAGAGAGCTCGGGGAAGCCCTCGTAATCGGAGAGGGCTCAGAGGAAGCCCTGGTAATTGGAGAGCACTTGGGGAAGCCCTGGTAATCGGAGAGAGCTCGGGGAAGCCCTGGTAATCGGAGAGCGCTCGGGGAATCCCTGGTGATCGGAGAGGGCTCAGGGGAAGCCCTGGTAATCGGACAGGGCTCAGGGGAAGCCCTGGTAATCGGAGAGAGCTCAGGGGAAGCCCTGGTAATAGGACAGGGCTCAGTGGAAGCCCTGGTAATTGGAGAGAGTTCAGGGGATGCACTGGTAATAGGAGAGGTCTCAGGCGAAGCCCAGGTAATCGGAGAGGGCTCGGGGAAGCCCTGGTAATCGGATGGGGCTCAGGGGAAGCCCTGGTAATCGAAGAGAGCTCGGGGGAAGCCCTGGTAATCGGAGGGAGCTCAGGGGAAGCCCAGGTAATTGGACAGGGCTCAGGGGAAGCCCTGGTAATTGGAGAGAGCTCAGGGGAAGCCCTGGTAATTGGAGAGAGCTCGGGGAAGCACTGGTAATCGGAGAGGGCTCAGGGGAAGCCCTGGTAATTGGAGCGAACTCGGGGAAGCCCTGGTAATCGGAGAGAGCTCTGGGAAGCCTTGGTAATCAGAGAGAGCTCAGGGGAAGCCCTGGTAATTGGAGAGAGCTCAGGGGAAGCTCTGGTAATTGCAGGATGTTCAGGGGAAGCCCTGGTAATTGCAGAGAGGTCAGGGGATGCCCTGGTAATTTGAGAGCACTTGGGAATGCCCTGGTAATCGGAGAGAGCTCGGGGAAGCCCTGGTAATCGGAGAGAGTGCGAGGAAGCCCTGGTAATCGGAGAGAGCTCGGGGAAGCCCTGGTAATCAGAGAGGGCTCGGGTCAGCCCTGGTAATTGGAGAGAGCTCAGGGGAAACCCTGGTAATAGGACAGGGCTCAGGGGAAGCCCTGGTAATCGGAACAGCTCAGGGGAAGCCCTGGTAATCGGAGAGCACTCGGGGAAGCCCTGGTAATCGGAGAGAGCTCAGGGAAGCCCTGGTAATCGGACAGGGCTCGGGGGAAGCCCTGGTAATCGGACAGGGCTCAGGGGAAGCCATGGTACTCGGACAGGGCTCAGGAGAAGCCCTGGTAATCGGATAGGGCTCGGGGGAAGCCCTGGTAATCGGACAGGGCTCAGGGGAAGCCCTGGTAATCGGACAGGGCTCAGGGGAAGCCCTGGTAATCGGACAGGGCTCAGGGGAATCCCTGGTAATCGGACAGGTCTCAGGGGAAGCCCTGGTAATCGGAGAGGGCTCGGGGAAGCCCTGGTAATCGGACAGGGCTCAGGGGAAGCCCTGGTAATCGGAGAGGGCTCAGGGAGAGCCCTGGTAATCAGAGAGCACTCGGGGAAGCACTGGTAATCGGAGAGAGCTCGGGGAAGCCCTGGCAATCGGAAAGGGCTCAGGGGAATCCTAGTATTCGGAGAGAGCTCGGAGAAGCCCTTGTAATCGGAGAGAGCTCCGGGAAGCCCTGCTAATCGGAAAGAGCTCGGGGAAGCCCTGGTAATTGGCGAGAGCTCCGGGAAGCCCTGGTCATCGGAGACAGTTCGGGGAAGCCCTGGTAATCAAAGAGAGCTAGGGGAAGCCCTGGTAATCGGAGAGAGCTTGGGGGAAGCCCTGGTAAACGGAGAGAGTTCCAGGGAAGCCCTGGTAATCGGAGAGAGATCGGGGGAAGCCCTTGTAATTGGAGAGCACTTGGGGAAGCCCTGGTAATCGGAGAGAGCTCAGGGAAGCCCTGGTAATCAGAGAGGGTTCGGTGGAAGCCCTCGTAATCGGATCGAGCTCAGGGGAAGCCCTGGTAATAGGACAGGGCTCAGGGGAAGGCCTGGTAATAGGACAGGGCTCAGGGGAAGCCCTGGTAATCGGAGAGGGCTCGGGGAAGCCCTGGTAATCGGAGAGAGCTCGGTGAATCCCTGGTAATCGGTGAGAGCTCGGGGAAGCCCTGGTAATCGGAGAGAGCTCAGAGGATGCCCTGGTAATTGGAGAGCACTTGGGGAAGCCCTGGTAATCGGAGAGAGCTCGGGGAAGCCCTGGTAATCGGAGAGAGCTCGCGGAAGCCCTCATAATCAGAGACGGCTCGGGGGAAGCCCTGGTAATCGGACAGGGCTCGGGGGAAGCCCTGGTAATAGGACAGGGCTCAGTGGAAGCCCTGGTAATTGGAGAGAGCTCAGGGGAAGCACTGGTAATAGGAGAGGTCTCAGGGGAAGCCCTGGTAATCGGAGAGAGCTCAGGGGAAGCCCAGGTAATTGGACAGGGCTCAGGGGAAGCCCTGGTAATTGGAGAGAGCTCAGGGGAAGCCCTGGTAATTGGAGAGAGCTCGGGGAAGCACTGGTAATTGGAGAGGGCGCAGGGGAAGCCCTGGTAATTGGAGCAAACTCGGGGAAGCCCTGGTAATCGGAGAGAGCTCTGGGAAGCCTTGGTAATCAGAGAGAGCTCAGGGGAAGCCCTGGTAATCGGAGAGAGCTCAGGGGAAGCTCTGGTAATTGCAGGATGTTCAGGGGAAGCCCTGGTAATTGCAGAGAGAGTTCAGGGGAAGCCCTGGTAATTGGAGAGCACTTGGGAAAGCCCCGGTAATCGGAGAGAGCTCGGGGAAGCCTTGGTAATCGGAGAGATTGCGAGGAAGCCCTGGTAATCGGAGAGAGCTTGGGGAAGCCCTGGTAATCAGAGAGGGCTCGGGGCAGCCCTGGTAATTGGAGAGAGCTCAGGGGAAACCCTGGTAATAGGACAGGGCTCAGGGGAAACCCTGGTAATCGGAACAGCTCAGGGGAAGCCCTGGTAATCGGAGAGGGCTCAGGGGAAGCCCTGGCAATCGTAAAGCACTCGGGGAAGCCCTGGTAATCGGAGAGAGCTCGGGGAAGCCCTGGTAATCGGAGAGGGCTCAGAGGAAGCCCTGGTAATTGGAGAGCACTTGGGGAAGCCCTGGTAATCGGAGAGAGCTCGGGGAAGCCCTGGTAATCGGAGAGCGCTCGGGGAATCCCTGGTGATCGGAGAGGGCTCAGGGGAAGCCCTGGTAATCGGACAGGGCTCAGGGGAAGCCCTGGTAATCGGAGAGAGCTCAGGGGAAGCCCTGGTAATAGGACAGGGCTCAGTGGAATCCCTGGTAATTGGAGAGAGCTCAGGGGATGCACTGGTAATAGGAGAGGTCTCAGGCGAAGCCCTGGTAATCGGAGAGGGCTCGGGGAAGCCCTGGTAATCGGATGGGGCTCAGGGGAAGCCCTGGTAATCGAAGAGAGCTCGGGGGAAGCCCTGGTAATTGGAGGGAGCTCAGGGGAAGCCCAGGTAATTGGACAGGGCTCAGGGGAAGCCCTGGTAATTGGAGAGAGCTCAGGGGAAGCCCTGGTAATTGGAGAGAGCTCGGGGAAGCACTGGTAATCGGAGAGGGCTCAGGGGAAGCCCTGGTAATTGGAGCGAACTCGGGGAAGCCCTGGTAATCGGAGAGAGCTCTGGGAAGCCTTGGTAATCAGAGAGAGCTCAGGGGAAGCCCTGGTAATTGGAGAGAGCTCAGGGGAAGCTCTGGTAATTGCAGGATGTTCAGGGGAAGCCCTGGTAATTGCAGAGAGTTCAGGGGATGCCCTGGTAATTTGAGAGCACTTGGGAAAGCCCTGGTAATCGGAGAGAGCTCGGGGAAGCCCTGGTAATCGGAGAGAGTGCGAGGAAGCCCTGGTAATCGGAGAGAGCTCGGGGAAGCCCTGGTAATCAGAGAGGGCTCAGGGCAGCCCTGGTAATTGGAGAGAGCTCAGGGGAAACCCTGGTAATAGGACAGGGCTCAAGGGAAGCCCTGGTAATCGGAACAGCTCAGGGGAAGCCCTGGTAATCGGAGAGCACTCGGGGAAGCCCTGGTAATCGGAGAGAGCTCAGGGAAGCCCTGGTAATCGGAGAGGGCTCAGAGGAAGCCCTGGTAATTGGAGAGCACTTGGGTAAGCCCTGGTAATCGGAGAGAGCTCGGGGAAGCCCTGGTAATCGGAGAGTGCTCGGGGAATCCCTGGTAATCGGAGAGGGCTCAGAGGAAGCCCTGGTAAACGGACAGGGCTCAGGGGAAGCCCTGGTAATCGGAGAGAGCTCAGGGGAAGCCTGGGTAATTGGAGAGCGCTCAGGGGAAGCCCTGGTAATCGGAAAGCACTCGGGGAATCCCTGGTAATCGGAGAGAGCTCGGGGAAGCCCTGGTAATCGGAGAGGGCTCCGGGAAGCCTTGGTAATCGGAGAGAGCTCGGGGAAGCCCTGGTAATCAGAGAGGGCTCGGGGGGAGCCCTAGCAATCGGACAGGGCTCGGGGGAAGCCCTGGTAATCGGACAGGGCTCAGGGGAAGCCATGGTAATCGGACAGGGCTCAGGAGAAGCCCTGGTAATCGGATAGGGCTCGGGGGAAGCCCTGGTAATCGGACAGGGCTCAGGGGAAGCCCTGGTAATCGGACAGGGCTCAGGGGAAGCCCTGGTAATCGGACAGGGCTCAGGGGAATCCCTGGTAATCGGACAGGTCTCAGGGGAAGCCCTGGTAATCGGAGAGGGCTCGGGGAAGCCCTGGTAATCGGACAGGGCTCAGGGGAAGCCCTGGTAATCGGAGAGGGCTCAGGGGGAGCCCTGGTAATCAGAGAGCACTCGGGGAAGCACTGGTAATCGGAGAGAGCTCGGGGAAGCCCTGGCAATCGGAGAGGGCTCAGGGGAATCCTGGTATTCGGAGAGAGCTCGGAGAAGCCCTGGTAATCGGAGAGAGCTCCGGGAAGCCCTGCTAATCGGAAAGAGCTCGGGGAAGCCCTGGTAATTGGCGAGAGCTCCGGGAAGCCCTGGTCATCGGAGACAGTTCGGGGAAGCCCTGGTAATCAAAGAGAGCTAGGGGAAGCCCTGGTAATCGGAGAGAGCTTGGGGGAAGCCCTGGTAAACGGAGAGAGTTCCAGGGAAGCCCTGGTAATCGGAGAGAGATCGGGGGAAGCCCTTGTAATTGGAGAGCACTTGGGGAAGCCCTGGTAATCGGAGAGAGCTCAGGGAAGCCCTGGTAATCAGAGAGGGTTCGGTGGAAGCCCTCGTAATCGGATCGAGCTCAGGGGAAGCCCTGGTAATAGGACAGGGCTCAGGGGAAGGCCTGGTAATAGGACAGGGCTCAGGGGAAGCCCTGGTAATCGGAGAGGGCTCGGGGAAGCCCTGGTAATCGGAGAGAGCTCGGTGAATCCCTGGTAATCGGTGAGAGCTTGGGGAAGCCCTGGTAATCGGAGAGAGCTCAGAGGATGCCCTGGTATTTGGAGAGCACTTGGGGAAGCCCTGGTAATCGGAGAGAGCTCGGGGAAGCCCTGGTAATCGGAGAGGGCTCCGGGAAGCCTTGGTAATCGGAGAGAGCTCGGGGAAGCCCTGGTAATCAGAGAGGGTTTGGTGGAAGCCCTCGTAATCGGAGCGAGCTCAGGGGAAGCCCTGGTAATAGGACAGGGCTCAGGGGAAGGCCTGGTAATAGGACAGGGCTCAGGGGTAGCCGTGGTAATCGGAGAGGGCTCGGGGAAGCCCTGGTAATCAGACAGGGCTCAGGGGAAGCCCTGGTAATCGGAGAGAGCTCGGGGAAGCCCTGGTAATTGGAGAGAGCTCAGGGGAAGCCCTGGTAATCGGAGAGAGCTCGGGGAAGCCTTGGTAATCGGAGAGAGCTCGGGGAAGCCCTGGTAATCGGAAGAGCTCGGGGAAGCCCTGGTAATCGGAGAGAGCTCTGGGAAGCCCTGGTAATCGGAGAGAGCTCGCGGAAGCCCTCGTAATCAGAGAGGGCTCGGGGGAAGCCCTGGTAATCGGACAGGGCTCGGGGGAAGCCCTGGTAATCGGAGACAGCTCAGGGGAAGCCCTGGTAATCGGAGAGAGCTCAGGGGAAGCACTGGTAACAGGACAGGGCTCAGGGTAAGCCCTAGTAATCGGAGAGGGCTCGGGAAGCCCTGGTAATCGGACAGGGCTCAGGGGAAGCCCTGGTAATCGGAGAGAGCTCGGGGGAAGCCCTGGTAATCGGAGAGAGCTCAGGGGAAGCCCAGGTAATTGGACAGGGCTCAGGGGAAGCCCTGGTAATCGGAGAGAACTCAGGGGAAGCCCTGGTAATCGGAGAGGGCTCAGGGGAAGCCCTGGTAATTGGAGCGAGCTCGGGGAAGCCCTGGTAATCGGAGAGAGCTCTGGGAAGCCCTGGTAATTGGAGAGAGCTCGGTGAAGCCCTGGTATTTGGAGAGAGCTCGGGGGAAGCCCTGGTAATTCGAGAGAGCTCAGGGGTAGCCCTGTTAATTGGAGAGAGCTCGGGGAAGCCCTGGTAATCGGAGAGAGCTCTGGGAAGCCCTGGTAATCGGAGAGAGCTCGGGGGAGCCCTGGTATTCCGAGAGGGCTCTGGGGAAGCCCTGGTAATCGGAGAGAGCTCAGGGGAAGCTCTGGTAATTGCAGGATGCTCAGGGGAAGCCCTGGTAATTGCAGAGAGAGTTCAGGGGAAGCCCTGGTAATTGGAGAGCACTTGGGAAAGCCCCGGTAATCGGAGAGAGCTCGGGGAAGCCTTGGTAATCGGAGAGATTGCGAGGAAGCCCTGGTAATCGGACAGAGCTTGGGGAAGCCCTGGTAATCAGAGAGGGCTCGGGGCAGCCCTGGTAATTGGAGAGAGCTCAGGGGAAACCCTGGTAATAGGACAGGGCTCAGGGGAAGCCCTGGTAATCGGAACAGCTCAGGGGAAGCCCTGGTAATCGGAGAGGGCTCAGGGGAAGCCCTGGCAATCGTAAAGCACTCGGGGAAGCCCTGGTAATCGGAGAGAGCTCGGGGAAGCCCTCGTAATCGGAGAGGGCTCAGAGGAAGCCCTGGTAATTGGAGAGCACTTGGGGAAGCCCTGGTAATCGGAGAGAGCTCGGGGAAGCCCTGGTAATCGGAGAGCGCTCGGGGAATCCCTGGTGATCGGAGAGGGCTCAGGGGAAGCCCTGGTAATCGGACAGGGCTCAGGGGAAGCCCTGGTAATCGGAGAGAGCTCAGGGGAAGCCCTGGTAATAGGACAGGGCTCAGTGGAAGCCCTGGTAATTGGAGAGAGTTCAGGGGATGCACTGGTAATAGGAGAGGTCTCAGGCGAAGCCCAGGTAATCGGAGAGGGCTCGGGGAAGCCCTGGTAATCGGATGGGGCTCAGGGGAAGCCCTGGTAATCAAAGAGAGCTCGGGGGAAGCCCTGGTAATCGGAGGGAGCTCAGGGGAAGCCCAGGTAATTGGACAGGGCTCAGGGGAAGCCCTGGTAATTGGAGAGAGCTCAGGGGAAGCCCTGGTAATTGGAGAGAGCTCGGGGAAGCACTGGTAATCGGAGAGGGCTCAGGGGAAGCCCTGGTAATTGGAGCGAACTCGGGGAAGCCCTGGTAATCGGAGAGAGCTCTGGGAAGCCTTGGTAATCAGAGAGAGCTCAGGGGAAGCCCTGGTAATTGGAGAGAGCTCAGGGGAAGCTCTGGTAATTGCAGGATGTTCAGGGGAAGCCCTGGTAATTGCAGAGAGGTCAGGGGATGCCCTGGTAATTTGAGAGCACTTGGGAATGCCCTGGTAATCGGAGAGAGCTCGGGGAAGCCCTGGTAATCGGAGAGAGTGCGAGGAAGCCCTGGTAATCGGAGAGAGCTCGGGGAAGCCCTGGTAATCAGAGAGGGCTCGGGTCAGCCCTGGTAATTGGAGAGAGCTCAGGGGAAACCCTGGTAATAGGACAGGGCTCAGGGGAAGCCCTGGTAATCGGAACAGCTCAGGGGAAGCCCTGGTAATCGGAGAGCACTCGGGGAAGCCCTGGTAATCGGAGAGAGCTCAGGGAAGCCCTGGTAATCGGACAGGGCTCGGGGGAAGCCCTGGTAATCGGACAGGGCTCAGGGGAAGCCATGGTAATCGGACAGGGCTCAGGAGAAGCCCTGGTAATCGGATAGGGCTCGGGGGAAGCCCTGGTAATCGGACAGGGCTCAGGGGAAGCCCTGGTAATCGGACAGGGCTCAGGGGAAGCCCTGGTAATCGGACAGGGCTCAGGGGAATCCCTGGTAATCGGACAGGTCTCAGGGGAAGCCCTGGTAATCGGAGAGGGCTCGGGGAAGCCCTGGTAATCGGACAGGGCTCAGGGGAAGCCCTGGTAATCGGAGAGGGCTCAGGGAGAGCCCTGGTAATCAGAGAGCACTCGGGGAAGCACTGGTAATCGGAGAGAGCTCGGGGAAGCCCTGGCAATCGGAGAGGGCTCAGGGGAATCCTAGTATTCGGAGAGAGCTCGGAGAAGCCCTTGTAATCGGAGAGAGCTCCGGGAAGCCCTGCTAATCGGAAAGAGCTCGGGGAAGCCCTGGTAATTGGCGAGAGCTCCGGGAAGCCCTGGTCATCGGAGACAGTTCGGGGAAGCCCTGGTAATCAAAGAGAGCTAGGGGAAGCCCTGGTAATCGGAGAGAGCTTGGGGGAAGCCCTGGTAAACGGAGAGAGTTCCAGGGAAGCCCTGGTAATCGGAGAGAGATCGGGGGAAGCCCTTGTAATTGGAGAGCACTTGGGGAAGCCCTGGTAATCGGAGAGAGCTCAGGGAAGCCCTGGTAATCAGAGAGGGTTCGGTGGAAGCCCTCGTAATCGGATCGAGCTCAGGGGAAGCCCTGGTAATAGGACAGGGCTCAGGGGAAGGCCTGGTAATAGGACAGGGCTCAGGGGAAGCCCTGGTAATCGGAGAGGGCTCGGGGAAGCCCTGGTAATCGGAGAGAGCTCGGTGAATCCCTGGTAATCGGTGAGAGCTCGGGGAAGCCCTGGTAATCGGAGAGAGCTCAGAGGATGCCCTGGTAATTGGAGAGCACTTGGGGAAGCCCTGGTAATCGGAGAGAGCTCGGGGAAGCCCTGGTAATCGGAGAGAGCTCGCGGAAGCCCTCATAATCAGAGACGGCTCGGGGGAAGCCCTGGTAATCGGACAGGGCTCGGGGGAAGCCCTGGTAATAGGACAGGGCTCAGTGGAAGCCCTGGTAATTGGAGAGAGCTCAGGGGAAGCACTGGTAATAGGAGAGGTCTCAGGGGAAGCCCTGGTAATCGGAGAGAGCTCAGGGGAAGCCCAGGTAATTGGACAGGGCTCAGGGGAAGCCCTGGTAATTGGAGAGAGCTCAGGGGAAGCCCTGGTAATTGGAGAGAGCTCGGGGAAGCACTGGTAATTGGAGAGGGCGCAGGGGAAGCCCTGGTAATTGGAGCAAACTCGGGGAAGCCCTGGTAATCGGAGAGAGCTCTGGGAAGCCTTGGTAATCAGAGAGAGCTCAGGGGAAGCCCTGGTAATCGGAGAGAGCTCAGGGGAAGCTCTGGTAATTGCAGGATGTTCAGGGGAAGCCCTGGTAATTGCAGAGAGAGTTCAGGGGAAGCCCTGGTAATTGGAGAGCACTTGGGAAAGCCCCGGTAATCGGAGAGAGCTCGGGGAAGCCTTGGTAATCGGAGAGATTGCGAGGAAGCCCTGGTAATCGGAGAGAGCTTGGGGAAGCCCTGGTAATCAGAGAGGGCTCGGGGCAGCCCTGGTAATTGGAGAGAGCTCAGGGGAAACCCTGGTAATAGGACAGGGCTCAGGGGAAGCCCTGGTAATCGGAACAGCTCAGGGGAAGCCCTGGTAATCGGAGAGGGCTCAGGGGAAGCCCTGGCAATCGTAAAGCACTCGGGGAAGCCCTGGTAATCGGAGAGAGCTCAGGGGAAGCCCTGGTAATCGGAGACAGCTCGGGGAAAGCACTGGTAATTGGAGACAGCTCAGGGGAAGCCCTGGTAATCGGAGACATCTCGGGTGAAGCTCTGGTAATCGGAGAGAACTCAGGGGAACCCCTGGTAATCGGAGAGAGCTCGGGGGAAGCCCTGGTAATTGGAGAGCACTTGGGGAGGCCCTGGTAATCGGAGAGGGTTCGGTGGAAGCCCTCGTAATCGGAGCGAGCTCAGGGGAAGCCCTGGTAATATGACAGGGCTCAGGGGAAGGCCTGGTAATAGGACAGGGCACAGGGGAAGCCGTGGTAATCGGAGAGGGCTCGAGGAAGCCCTGGTAATCAGACAGGGCTCAGGGGAAGCCCTGGTAATCGGAGAGAGCTCGGGGAAGCCCTGGTAATTGGAGAGAGCTCAGGGGAAGCCCTGGTAATCGGAGAGAGCTCGGGGAAGCCTTGGTAATCAGAGAGAGCTCGGGGAAGCCCTGGTAATCGGAAGAGCTCGGGGAAGCCCTGGTAATCAGAGAGGGTTCGGTGGAAGCCCTCGTAATCGGAGCGAGCTCAGGGGAAGCCCTGGTAATAGGACAGGGCTCAGGGGAAGGCCTGGTAATATGACAGGGCTCAGGGGAAGCCGTGGTAATCGGAGAGGGCTCGGGGAAGCCCTGGTAATCAGACAGGGCTCAGGGGAAGCCCTGGTAATCGGAGAGAGCTCAGGGAAGCCCTGGTAATTGGAGAGAGCTCAGGGGAAGCCCTGGTAATCGGAGAGAGCTCGGGGAAGCCTTGGTAATCGGAGAGAGCTCGGGGAAGCCCTGGTAATTGCAAGAGCTCGGGGAAGCCCTGGTAATCGGAGAGAGCTCGGGGAAGCCCTGGTAATCGGAGAGAGCTCGCGAAAGCCCTCGTAATCAGAGAGGGCTCGGGGGAAGCCCTGGTAATCGGAAGAGCTCGGGGAAGCGCTGGTAATCGGAGACAGCTCGGGGAAGCCCTGGTAATCGGAGAGAGCTCGCGGAAGCCCTCGTAATCAGAGAGGGCTCGGGGGAAGCCCTGGTAATCGGACAGGGCTCGGGGGAAGTCCTGGTAATCGGAGACAGCTCAGGGGAAGCCCTGGTAATTGGAGAGAGCTCAGGGGAACTACTGGTAATAGGACAGGGCTCAGGGGAAGCCCTGGTAATCGGAGAGAGCTCAGGGGAAGCACTGGTTATAGGAGATGGCTCAGGGGAAGCCCTAGTAATCGGAGAGGGCTCGGGGAAGCCCTGGTATTCGGACAGGGCTCAGGGGAAGCCCTGGTTATCGGAGAGAGCTCAGGGGAAGCCCTGGTAATCGGAGAGAGCTCAGGGGAAGCCCAGGTAATCGGAGACAGCTCGGGGGAAGCCCTGGTAATCGGAGACAGCTCAGGGGAAGCCCTGGTCATCGGAGACAGCTCGGGTGAAGTTCTGGTAATCGGAGAGAGCTCAGGGGAACCCCTAGTAATCGGAGAGAGCTCAGGGGAAGCCCTGGTTCCCCTGAGCTCTCTTGGAAGCCCTCGTAATCGCAGAGGGCTTGGGGGAAGCCGTGGTAATCGGAGAGGGCTCAGGGGAAGCCCTGGTATTCGGAGACAGCTCGGGGAAAGCCCTGGTAATCGGAGACAGCTCAGGGGAAGCCCTGGTAATCGGAGACAGCTCGGGTGAAGTTCTGGTAATCGGAGAGAGCTCAGGGGAACCCCTGGTAATCGGAGAGAGCTCGGAGGAAGCCCTGGTAATCGGAGAGAGCTCGGGGGAAGCCCTGGTAATCGGAGACAGCTCGGGGAAAGCCCTGGTAATCGGAGACAGCTCAGGGGAAGCCCTGGTAATTGGAGACAGCTCGGATGAAGTTCTGGCAATCTGAGAGAGCTCTGGGGAAGCCCTCGTAATCGGAGAGAGCTCGGGGGAAGCCCTGGTAATCGGACAGAGCTCGGGGGAAGCCCTGGTAATCGGACAGAGCTCAGGGGAAGCCCTGGTAATCGGCGAGAGCTCCGGGAAGCCCTGGTAATCGGAGACAGCTCGGGGAAGCCCTGGTAATCAAAGAGAGCTAGGGGAAGCCCTGGTAATTGGAGAGAGCTTGGGGGAAGCCCTGGTAAACGGAGAGAGTTCGGGGAAGCCCTGGTAATCGGAGAGAGATCGGGAGAAGCCCTGGTAATTGGAGAGCACTTGGGGAAGCCCTGGTAATCGGAGAGAGCTCAGGGAAGCCCTGGTAATCAGAGAGGGTTTGGTGGAAGCCCTCGTAATCGGAGCGAGCTCAGGGGAAGCCCTGGTAATAGGACAGGGCTCAGGGGAAGGCCTGGTAATAGGACAGGGCTCAGGGGTAGCCGTGGTAATCGGAGAGGGCTCGGGGAAGCCCTGGTAATCAGACAGGGCTCAGGGGAAGCCCTGGTAATCGGAGAGAGCTCGGGGAAGCCCTGGTAATTGGAGAGAGCTCAGGGGAAGCCCTGGTAATCGGAGAGAGCTCGGGGAAGCCTTGGTAATCGGAGAGAGCTCGGGGAAGCCCTGGTAATCGGAAGAGCTCGGGGAAGCCCTGGTAATCGGAGAGAGCTCTGGGAAGCCCTGGTAATCGGAGATAGCTCGCGGAAGCCCTCGTAATCAGAGAGGGCTCGGGGGAAGCCCTGGTAATCGGACAGGGCTCGGGGGAAGCCCTGGTAATCGGAGACAGCTCAGGGGAAGCCCTGGTAATCGGAGAGAGCTCAGGGGAAGCACTGGTAACAGGACAGGGCTCAGGGGAAGCCCTAGTAATCGGAGAGGGCTCGGGGAAGCCCTGGTAATCGGACAGGGCTCAGGGGAAGCCCTGGTAATCGGAGAGAGCTCGGGGGAAGCCCTGGTAATCGGAGAGAGCTCAGGGGAAGCCCAGGTAATTGGACAGGGCTCAGGGGAAGCCCTGGTAATCGGAGAGAGCTCAGGGGAAGCCCTGGTAATCGGAGAGGGCTCAGGGGAAGCCCTGGTAATTGGAGCGAGCTCGGGGAAGCCCTGGTAATCGGAGAGAGCTCTGGGAAGCCCTGGTAATTGGAGAGAGCTCGGTGAAGCCCTGGTATTTGGAGAGAGCTCGGGGGAAGCCCTGGTAATTCGAGAGAGCTCAGGGGTAGCCCTGTTAATTGGAGAGAGCTCGGGGAAGCCCTGGTAATCGGAGAGAGCTCTGGGAAGCCCTGGTAATCGGAGAGAGCTCGGGGGAGCCCTGGTATTCCGAGAGGGCTCTGGGGAAGCCCTGGTAATCGGAGAGAGCTCAGGGGAAGCTCTGGTAATTGCAGGATGTTCAGGGGAAGCCCTGGTAATTGCAGAGAGAGTTCAGGGGAAGCCCTGGTAATTGGAGAGCACTTGGGAAAGCCCCGGTAATCGGAGAGAGCTCGGGGAAGCCTTGGTAATCGGAGAGATTGCGAGGAAGCCCTGGTAATCGGAGAGAGCTTGGGGAAGCCCTGGTAATCAGAGAGGGCTCGGGGCAGCCCTGGTAATTGGAGAGAGCTCAGGGGAAACCCTGGTAATAGGACAGGGCTCAGGGGAAACCCTGGTAATCGGAACAGCTCAGGGGAAGCCCTGGTAATCGGAGAGGGCTCAGGGGAAGCCCTGGCAATCGTAAAGCACTCGGGGAAGCCCTGGTAATCGGAGAGAGCTCGGGGAAGCCCTGGTAATCGGAGAGGGCTCAGAGGAAGCCCTGGTAATTGGAGAGCACTTGGGGAAGCCCTGGTAATCGGAGAGAGCTCGGGGAAGCCCTGGTAATCGGAGAGCGCTCGGGGAATCCCTGGTGATCGGAGAGGGCTCAGGGGAAGCCCTGGTAATCGGACAGGGCTCAGGGGAAGCCCTGGTAATCGGAGAGAGCTCAGGGGAAGCCCTGGTAATAGGACAGGGCTCAGTGGAAGCCCTGGTAATTGGAGAGAGCTCAGGGGATGCACTGGTAATAGGAGAGGTCTCAGGCGAAGCCCTGGTAATCGGAGAGGGCTCGGGGAAGCCCTGGTAATCGGATGGGGCTCAGGGGAAGCCCTGGTAATCGAAGAGAGCTCGGGGGAAGCCCTGGTAATCGGAGGGAGCTCAGGGGAAGCCCAGGTAATTGGACAGGGCTCAGGGGAAGCCCTGGTAATTGGAGAGAGCTCGGGGAAGCACTGGTAATCGGAGAGGGCTCAGGGGAAGCCCTGGTAATTGGAGCGAACTCGGGGAAGCCCTGGTAATCGGAGAGAGCTCTGGGAAGCCTTGGTAATCAGAGAGAGCTCAGGGGAAGCCCTGGTAATTGGAGAGAGCTCAGGGGAAGCTCTGGTAATTGCAGGATGTTCAGGGGAAGCCCTGGTAATTGCAGAGAGTTCAGGGGATGCCCTGGTAATTTGAGAGCACTTCGGAAATCCCTGGTAATCGGAGAGAACTCGGGGAAGCCCTGGTAATCGGAGAGAGTGCGAGGAAGCCCTGGTAATCGGAGAGAGCTCGGGGAAGCCCTGGTAATCAGAGAGGGCTCGGGGCAGCCCTGGTAATTGGAGAGAGCTCAGGGGAAACCCTGGTAATAGGACAGGGCTCAGGGGAAGCCCTGGTAATCGGAACAGCTCAGGGGAAGCCCTGGTAATCGGAGAGCACTCGGGGAAGCCCTGGTAATCGGAGAGAGCTCGGGGAAGCCCTGGTAATCGGAGAGGGCTCAGAGGAAGCCCTGGTAATTGGAGAGCACTTGGGTAAGCCCTGGTAATCGGAGAGAGCTCGGGGAAGCCCTGGTAATCGGAGAGTGCTCGGGGAATCCCTGGTAATCGGAGAGGGCTCAGAGGAAGCCCTGGTAAACGGACAGGGCTCAGGGGAAGCCCTGGTAATCGGAGGGAGCTCAGGGGAAGCCTGGGTAATTGGAGAGCGCTCAGGGGAAGCCCTGGTAATCGGAAAGCACTCGGGGAATCCCTGGTAATCGGAGAGAGCTCGGGGAAGCCCTGGTAATCGGAGAGGGCTCCGGGAAGCCTTGGTAATCGGAGAGAGCTCGGGGAAGCCCTGGTAATCAGAGAGGGCTCGGGGGGAGCCCTAGCAATCGGACAGGGCTCGGGGGAAGCCCTGGTAATCGGACAGGGCTCAGGGGAAGCCATGGTAATCGGACAGGGCTCAGGAGAAGCCCTGGTAATCGGATAGGGCGCGGGGGAAGCCCTGGTAATCGGACAGGGCTCAGGGGAAGCCCTGGTAATCGGACAGGGCTCAGGGGAAGCCCTGGTAATCGGACAGGGCTCAGGGGAATCCCTGGTAATCGGACAGGTCTCAGGGGAAGCCCTGGTAATCGGAGAGGGCTCGGGGAAGCCCTGGTAATCGGACAGGGCTCAGGGGAAGCCCTGGTAATCGGAGAGGGCTCAGGGGGAACCCTGGTAATCAGAGAGCACTCGGGGAAGCACTGGTAATCGGAGAGAGCTCGGGGAAGCCCTGGCAATCGGAGAGGGCTCAGGGGAATCCTGGTATTCGGAGAGAGCTCGGAGAAGCCCTGGTAATCGGAGAGAGCTCCGGGAAGCCCTGCTAATCGGAAAGAGCTCGGGGAAGCCCTGGTAATTGGCGAGAGCTCCGGGAAGCCCTGGTCATCGGAGACAGTTCGGGGAAGCCCTGGTAATCAAAGAGAGCTAGGGGAAGCCCTGGTAATCGGAGAGAGCTTGGGGGAAGCCCTGGTAAACGGAGAGAGTTCCAGGGAAGCCCTGGTAATCGGAGAGAGATCGGGGGAAGCCCTTGTATTTGGAGAGCACTTGGGGAAGCCCTGGTAATCGGAGAGAGCTCAGGGAAGCCCTGGTAATCAGAGAGGGTTCGGTGGAAGCCCTCGTAATCGGATCGAGCTCAGGGGAAGCCCTGGTAATAGGACAGGGCTCAGGGGAAGGCCTGGTAATAGGACAGGGCTCAGGGGAAGCCCTGGTAATCGGAGAGGGCTCGGGGAAGCCCTGGTAATCGGAGAGAGCTCGGTGAATCCCTGGTAATCGGTGAGAGCTCGGGGAAGCCCTGGTAATCGGAGAGAGCTCAGAGGATGCCCTGGTAATTGCAAGAGCTCGGGGAAGCCCTGGTAATCGGAGAGAGCTCGGGGAAGCCCTGGTAATCGGAGAGAGCTCGCGGAAGCCCTCATAATCAGAGAGGGCTCGGGGGAAGCCCTGGTAATCGGAAGAGCTCGGGGAAGCGCTGGTAATCGGAGACAGCTCGGGGAAGCCCTGGTAATCGGAGAGAGCTCGCGGAAGCCCTCGTAATCAGAGAGGGCTCGGGGGAAGCCCTGGTAATCGGACAGGGCTCGGGGGAAGTCCTGGTAATCGGAGACAGCTCAGGGGAAGCCCTGGTAATTGGAGAGAGCTCAGGGGAACTACTGGTAATAGGACAGGGCTCAGGGGAAGCCCTGGTAATCGGAGAGAGCTCAGGGGAAGCACTGGTTATAGGAGATGGCTCAGGGGAAGCCCTAGTAATCGGAGAGGGCTCGGGGAAGCCCTGGTATTCGGACAGGGCTCAGGGGAAGCCCTGGTTATCGGAGAGAGCTCAGGGGAAGCCCTGGTAATCGGAGAGAGCTCAGGGGAAGCCCAGGTAATCGGAGACAGCTCGGGGGAAGCCCTGGTAATCGGAGACAGCTCAGGGGAAGCCCTGGTCATCGGAGACAGCTCGGGTGAAGTTCTGGTAATCGGAGAGAGCTCAGGGGAACCCCTAGTAATCGGAGAGAGCTCAGGGGAAGCCCTGGTTCCCCTGAGCTCTCTTGGAAGCCCTGGTAATCGCAGAGGGCTTGGGGGAAGCCGTGGTAATCGGAGAGGGCTCAGGGGAAGCCCTGGTATTCGGAGACAGCTCGGGGAAAGCCCTGGTAATCGGAGACAGCTCAGGGGAAGCCCTGGTAATCGGAGACAGCTCGGGTGAAGTTCTGGTAATCGGAGAGAGCTCAGGGGAACCCCTGGTAATCGGAGAGAGCTCGGAGGAAGCCCTGGTAATCGGAGAGAGCTCGGGGGAAGCCCTGGTAATCGGAGACAGCTCGGGGAAAGCCCTGGTAATCGGAGACAGCTCAGGGGAAGCCCTGGTAATTGGAGACAGCTCGGATGAAGTTCTGGCAATCTGAGAGAGCTCTGGGGAAGCCCTCGTAATCGGAGAGAGCTCGGGGGAAGCCCTGGTAATCGGACAGAGCTCGGGGGAAGCCCTGGTAATCGGACAGAGCTCAGGGGAAGCCCTGGTAATCAGCGAGAGCTCCGGGAAGCCCTGGTAATCGGAGACAGCTTGGGGAAGCCCTGGTAATCAAAGAGAGCTAGGGGAAGCCCTGGTAATCGGAGAGAGCTTGGGGGAAGCCCTGGTAAACGGAGAGAGTTCGGGGAAGCCCTGGTAATCGGAGAGAGATCGGGGGAAGCCCTGGTAATTGGAGAGCACTTGGGGAAGCCCTGGTAATCGGAGAGAGCTCAGGGAAGCCCTGGTAATCAGAGAGGGTTTGGTGGAAGCCCTCGTAATCGGAGCGAGCTCAGGGGAAGCCCTGGTAATAGGACAGGGCTCAGGGGAAGGCCTGGTAATAGGACAGGGCTCAGGGGTAGCCGTGGTAATCGGAGAGGGCTCGGGGAAGCCCTGGTAATCAGACAGGGCTCAGGGGAAGCCCTGGTAATCGGAGAGAGCTCGGGGAAGCCCTGGTAATTGGAGAGAGCTCAGGGGAAGCCCTGGTAATCGGAGAGAGCTCGGGGAAGCCTTGGTAATCGGAGAGAGCTCGGGGAAGCCCTGGTAATCGGAAGAGCTCGGGGAAGCCCTGGTAATCGGAGAGAGCTCTGGGAAGCCCTGGTAATCGGAGATAGCTCGCGGAAGCCCTCGTAATCAGAGAGGGCTCGGGGGAAGCCCTGGTAATCGGACAGGGCTCGGGGGAAGCCCTGGTAATCGGAGACAGCTCAGGGGAAGCCCTGGTAATCGGAGAGAGCTCAGGGGAAGCACTGGTAACAGGACAGGGCTCAGGGGAAGCCCTAGTAATCGGAGAGGGCTCGGGGAAGCCCTGGTAATCGGACAGGGCTCAGGGGAAGCCCTGGTAATCGGAGAGAGCTCGGGGGAAGCCCTGGTAATCGGAGAGAGCTCAGGGGAAGCCCAGGTAATTGGACAGGGCTCAGGGGAAGCCCTGGTAATCGGAGAGAGCTCAGGGGAAGCCCTGGTAATCGGAGAGGGCTCAGGGGAAGCCCTGGTAATTGGAGCGAGCTCGGGGAAGCCCTGGTAAGCGGAGAGAGCTCTGGGAAGCCCTGGTAATTGGAGAGAGCTCGGTGAAGCCCTGGTATTTGGAGAGAGCTCGGGGGAAGCCCTGGTAATTCGAGAGAGCTCAGGGGTAGCCCTGTTAATTGGAGAGAGCTCGGGGAAGCCCTGGTAATCGGAGAGAGCTCTGGGAAGCCCTGGTAATCGGAGAGAGCTCGGGGGAGCCCTGGTATTCCGAGAGGGCTCGGGGAAGCCCTGGTAATCGGACAGGGTTCAGGGGAAGCCCTGGTAATCGGAGAGAGCTCGGGGGAAGCCCTGGTAATCGGAGAGAGCTCAGGTGAAGCCCAGGTAATTGGACAGGGCTCAGGGGAAGCCCTGGTAATCGGAGAGAGCTCAGGGGAAGCCCTGGTAATCGGAGAGGACTCAGGGGAAGCCCTGGTAATTGGAGCGAGCTCGGGGAAGCCCTGGTAATCGGAGAGAGCTCTGGGAAGCCCTGGTAATTGGAGAGAGCTCGGTGAAGCCCTAGTATTTGGAGAGAGCTCGGGGGAAGCCCTGGTAATTCGAGAGAGCTCAGGGGTAGCCCTGTTAATTGGAGAGAGCTCGGGGAAGCCCTGGTAATCGGAGAGAGCTCTGGGAAGCCCTGGTAATCGGAGAGAGCTCGGGGGAGCCCTGGTATTCCGAGAGGGCTCTGGGGAAGCCCTGGTAATCGGAGAGAGCTCAGGGGAATCCCTGGTAATAGGACAGGGCTCAGGGGAAGCCCTGGTAATCGGAGAGGGCTCAGCGAAGCCCTGGTAATCGGACAGTGCTCAGGGGAAGCCCTGGTAATCGGAGAGAGCTGAGGGGAAGCCCTGGTAATCGGCGAGGGCTCAGGGGAAGCCCTGGTAATCGGAGAGAGCTCGGGGGAAGCCCTGGCAATCGGAGAGAGCTCAGGGGAAGCCCAGGTAATTGGACAGGGCTCAGGGGAAGCCCTGGTAATCGGAGAGAGCTCAGGGGAAGCCCTGGTAATCGGAGAGGGCTCAGGGGAAGCCCTGGTAATTGGAGCGAGCTCGGGGAAGCCCTGGTAATCGGAGAGAGCTCTGGGAAGCCCTGGTAATTGGAGAGAGCTCGGTGAAGCCCTGGTATTTGGAGAGAGCTCGGGGGAAGCCCTGGTAATTCGAGAGAGCTCAGGGGTAGCCCTGTTAATTGGAGAGAGCTCGGGGAAGCCCTGGTAATCGGAGAGAGCTCTGGGAAGCCCTGGTAATCGGAGAGAGCTCGGGGGAGCCCTGGTATTCCGAGAGGGCTCTGGGGAAGCCCTGGTAATCGGAGAGAGCTCAGGGGAAGCCCTGGTAATAGGACAGGGCTCAGGGGAAGCCCTGGTAATCGGAGAGGGCTCAGCGAAGCCCTGGTAATCGGACAGTGCTCAGGGGAAGCCCTGGTAATCGGAGAGAGCTGAGGGGAAGCCCTGGTAATCGGCGAGGGCTCAGGGGAAGCCCTGGTAATCGGAAAGCACTCGGGGAAGCCCTGGTAATTGGAGAGAGCTCGGGGAAGCCCTGGTAATCGGAGAGGGCTCAGGGGAAGCCCTGGTAATCGGAGAGAGCTCGGGGAAGCCCTGGTAATCGGAAAGAGCTCAGGGGAAGCCCTGGTAATCGGAGAGAGCTCAGGGGAAGCTCTGGTAATAGGACAGGGCTCAGCGGAAGCCCTGGTAATCGGAGACAGATCAGGGGAAGCCCTGGTAATCGGAGCGGGCTCAGGGGAAGCCCTGGTAATCGGAGAGGGCTCAGGGGATGCCCTGGTAATCAGAGAGGGCTCGGGGGAAGCCCTGGTAATCGGACAGGGCTCGGAGGAAGCCCTGGTAATCGGACAGGGCTCAGGGGAAGCCCTGGTAATTTTAGAGAGCTCAGCGGAAGCCCTGGTAATTGGAGAGGGCTCAGGGGAAGCCCTGGTAATCGGAGAGAGCTCGGGGAAGCCCTCGTAATTGGACAGGGCTCAGGGGAAGCCCTGGTAATTGTAGAGAGCTCGGGGGAGCCCTGGTAATCGGACTGGGCTCAGTGGAAGCCCTGGTAATTGGAGAGCACTTGGGGAAGCCCTGCTAATCGGAGAGAGCTCGGGGAAGCCCTGGTAATTGGAGAGCGCTTGGGGAAGCCCTGGAAATCAGAGAGGGCTCGGGGGAAGCCCTGGTAATCGGAGTGAGCTCACGGGAAGCCCTGGTAATAGGACAGGGCTCAGGGGAATCCCTGGTAATCAGAGAGGGCTCGGGGAAACCCTGGTAATCGGAGAGAGCTCGGGGAAGCCCTGGTAATCAGAGAGAGATCGGGGAAAGCCCTGGTAATCGGAGAGAGCTCGGGGAAGCCCTGGTAATCGGAGAGGGCTCGGTGGAAGCCCTGGTAATCGGAGACAGCTCGGGGAAAGCCCTGGTAATCGGAGACAGCTCAGGGGAATCCCTGGTAATCGGAGAGAGCTCGGGGGAAGCCCTGGTAATCGGAGAGAGCTCGGGGGAAGCCCTGGTAATCGGAGAGAGCTTGGGGAAGCCCTGGTAATCGGAGAGAGCTCGGGGGATGCCCTGGAGTTGTATAAAACTGGATACCGGAGTTTGGAGAAACTCCAAGACAGTGCCAGCTCTGTGAACCTAGCTGACTAACAAACAGCTGAAGAATCAGCTGAATAAAGCTAAAGAGGCTTTAAAAGGAAAAGTCATAGAACTTTCCAAGATGCAGTGGTTACCTGGTGTAATAGTTTCTGTGGCCAGACCCTTGTCGTATCACGTAGAAGTGGAGGGCTGGATCACCTGCAAACAAGTGGATCATTTGAGAAGAAGGGAGAAACCCCAACAAAATGATGTTCCACCTGTAACCATTGTAGAACCTGTGCTCCCTGTTGAAATTGTTCAGCCAAGGAAAGCCACGTCAGATGTCTCTGTCAGAGTAGATAGCACTGAGCTGCTTGTGCCTGAAGAAGTACCCGATATTGCTCCGGTACCAGGTAATGTGGATCCTGTAAGATATTCACAAGTGGTGGAGCTACAACGCTCCACCGGACCTGAGAGACTGGACTTATATTCCACGACCCACGTATATATTTGTAATGTCATGAAGGTAGATGTTCTTGTAAATACAAACTGTGCAACAAAATTTAAAGGGGGAAGGAATGTAGTAATTGTGGCTTTAAGGAATGCAGTGACAGTAGCTTTAAGACATCGTGTTGTATAGTATCACGTGACAGTGTGAGTGAATCTCTATTGGCCAATTGTTCTTTGATCAGCAATCGATGAAGAAATGAAAGTGAAAATGTGGACTCCAGGACGGATGACATGGCTACCAACAAGCAGGTCTTAACCTTGGCCGAGGATTTAACCTGCTCCATCTGCCTGTCTCTGTTTGTGGAGCCGGTGCGGCTGGACTGTGATCACAACTTCTGTAAATCCTGTATCCAGAAGTGTTGGGAAAACCAGAGTGAGGTCGTGTCCTGCCCGGAATGCCGCGCTGTTTTCTCCCAGAAGTGCTATAAAAGTGCCAGGGTGTTGGCCAATCTCTGTGAGAAAGCCCGGCTGCTAGACCTGAAGCCGGACCCTCAGCCTGACGGAGAGGCGGTGGGGTCTCACTGTGAGGAACACGACGAGAAGCTGAAGCTCTTCTGTGAGGACGATTTGTCCCTGATCTGTGTCATTTGTAGAGATTCACCCGCACATTCGGAGCACAGCTTCCTGCCTGTTGGGGATGCGGTGAAAAAGTACAAGGTAAGGGACACAAGGCGTGTTTTGGGGACCGCGGGTAGAGGTTATGATGTTCTGGTTCTTTAGAAGTGAGGCAGTTGAACTAATTATGTTTACTGGGAAGACTGTCTTTCCAGTAGCAATAAGATTTTCAAATGGGCCTGAGTTTATGGTGCAGGATGTTGCTGCAATTGTTGTACTTTGAAGATCGCTGCAGATGATTACAGAGACTGTACAAAGTGCAAGCGAACACTAAGGACTGTCAGGTTGGATTGTCACGAACGTCGGGCTGGACTGACACTTAATAATCTGACTGTCCCTATATTTTGGGCCTTTTTAAATGCTATCTTGTCTGTATCCGCATGTAGACCTCTGTAGATATTTTTGTTGCTCCCTTCTATGTATCCACCTGTTTGTGTTATCCGCATGTACTCTGTGTGCCCTGTTTCACCCGTACTTCATATTAAGGAAAGCAGCAACCTGTATTTATTGAATGGAATAAAAGGGGCAGCGGCAGCATGGATAGGAAATTGGTTGAGTGACAGGAAATTTCGGACTGGAGTTAGGTATGTAGTGGGGTCCCCCAGGTTGGGCCCTGGAAAAGGGGAGTGCAGATGGTGCTGAACCATTGGGGCTGGGGGTGGTGGATGCCCAGGGTCCATGTTTGAACCAATTCCTTTCTTGCTTTATATTAATTACCTAGGCTTGCGTGCACAGGGCACAATTTCAAAAAAACATGTACATGCCACAAAACTTGCTAGTATTGTGAACTGTGAGAAGGACTGAGGTAGACTTCAAGAGAACCTAGATACCTGGTGGAATGTACGGATGCCTGGCTGATGAAATTTGATACAGAGAGGTGTAGGAAGAACGAGGAGAGGCAGATGGAGGAGAGGCAATGTAAAATAAAGGACATAATTCTACCAGGAGCAAAGGGACCTGGCTTATATATGCACATATCACTGAAGGTGGCAGGGCGGATTGAGGGAGTTGCCGAGAAGGCAACCTGAATCCTAGGCTTCATAAATAGAGACATAATGCACAGAAACAAAGGATATAATGAACCTTTATAAAACACTGGTTCAGACTTAACTAGAATATTGTTTCTAATTCTGGGCTCCGCATTTTAGGAAGGATATTAAAGTGTTAGAGAAGGTGCAGCAGTGACTTACAAGAATAGTTCCAGGGATGAGGAGCTTCAGTTATTTAGATAAATTGGGGAAATTGAGGTTGTTCTCCTTAGAGAAGCAAAGGTTGACTGAAGATTCAATAGAGGTTTTGAAAATCTCAGGGGTCTAGACAAAGTAGAAAATGGGAAACTGCTGGCATTGACAGAAGGGCTGAGAACAGATGACATGATTTAAGGTGCATGGCAAAGAACAAAAGGTGACATGAGGAAAACTGTTTGATGCAGTGAGTAGTTAGGATCTGGAGTTCGCTGCCTAAGAGTGTGGTGGAGGCTGGTTCAGTTGTGGCTTTCAAATGGGAAATGGATAATTATCCAAAGAGAAAATATTTGTAAGACTACAGGGGAAGGGTAACAGAGTGTACTAAAATCCTCTCCATTGGCAGAATTGTATGGCTCCTCCAGGCGACAAGATCTCCCAGTCCCACTGAAGCGATTGGGCAGTTGAACAGCTTGCCACATTTTGTCTGTGGAACCCTTTTCCCCAGAAAGCAGTGGAGGCGGGGACATTGAATATTTTTAAGGCACAGGTAGATAGGTTCTTGATTGACAAGGGAGTCAAAGGGTATAGAGGATAGGCAGGAAAGCAGAGTTGAGGCCACAATCAGATCTGCCATGACCTTATTGAATGGCAGAGCAGGCTCAAGGGTCCAAATGGCCTACTGCTGCTACTAATTCATATGCTCGTATCTTTGTACTTTGAACAGTGGCGAAGACTGTTAAGAAATTAATAAACAGAAAACAGTCTGATTACTGTGGAATAAGCTGAGTGCATCATGAACAAGAGTGGTGAACAATATCACAGAAGAAATTCATTTTTATTTATGTATGTGGCATAATGTCACAAGTGCATAATTTTACATGAGCTGCTGTTACGGACAGGAGGGGAGTTAATTTAAACAGCACTAATTTCTCCTCTCACCACCCACCCATAAACAGAAAGCTGTTTTGATTTGTTTCCCCTTTTATAAGTGGTGGCATATTTCCCAACACCTAGTTTTGGTGCAATCCAATTTTCTATCAATAACCCCACGTCAAACTTGAGATAGGATGAACTCAACAGATTAGTTTATTTGCACAAACTCAATGTGAAAATTGGGTTTGCAAGGCCCCCTCGCCTTCAGATAGTAAAGAGAGGGGTAAAGAAATGAAAGATTTACAGTATATAGACCACAGAGAAAAGAAATATTGCTTCACGTGGATTCCAGAGTCCAGAATCAAAGTCCAATGAGGTATTCCTTCACAGAGGTTGGCAGGTTGAAAACCGATGGTTTAGAATTCATTTTTCCAGTAGCATTAATTTCACATGATGAGATTGATTCAGCTCTGTGTCCCTATCTTATAGGTAATAGCACAGAACTTCCAGCAGAGGCAGTGTAGATGGGGCCAGGTGTCCAACCTGGGCCAGAGCTGTTTTGATGTTGCCTGCTAGTCAGATGTTAAACACCACAAGCTGTAGGCCCATGTCACATGATTCCCATCTCTCCACTACCTTTGACAAAGGATGTGTAACCACTTGAAGTTGTGATGTGCAGTCACCAGGTGATCATTGGTAGCTCCTCAGAGACAAACAGGTGTGAGATTTCCAAAAATGCAATGTGGTTTCTTTTACTCTGGTGTTACAGACAGATCCAGTTTCAGGATCTTTGTTCAGTATTTTAAATTTTAGATTCACCATAAGGATATCTATAAGTATATTTTTAAAAATATACAGTGTGAGGTCTTAGTACCTCAAAGTGCTTTGATACAAAAATAAAATGAGTGAAACTGAATTTATAAAGATATTGAATAAAGTGTATGATATGACAGATAAAGTCATAGTATAATGCCAAATCTTTGCCAAGAAGCAGAAATATGTAACATGGATAATTACAGGACTGATATAAATACTGTTCAGTGAGTAAAATAAAATAGGGAAAATCTAGAAGGGATACATTTATGAATCTTTGTAACATGGAAGAAGAAAACTATTAACTCAAATAAATTGTTTACTGGAGCATATATGTTAGGAAACCCTATCAATGCCTACATTGCTTTATTCAGGTTAAAACTACTGGTTTGGACTTTGCATGGCTCCTTGTACCCCAAACATAGCATCTTGCAGCAGGGCAGGAGCCCATTTGGCTAGAGTGTCTACACTGGCTGTCCAGACTGAACAAGATGACTCCCATTGCCTCACCCTATGCAATAGCAGCACAGTGCATTTCCTCTTTCAATCGAATCTGCAACAGGGCCTACCTTAACCACTCTTTAAGTCAAACAACCCCCTGTTTAAAGACTTTTGCCTAACCCCTGTCTTTACTGCTTTGATTGCACAACCTCCTATATGGGGTTAGTCTGTTGAGATTTAGTTACCATTTAAAGCTGCAACAGGCCCTACCCCAACCACTCTCTACCTAAGTATTTTCATCATCAAACAACCCCTTTTTTTGTAAATACTTTTGCCTAACTCCTGTCCTTACTGCTTAGTTTGCACAGCCTCCTGTATGGGGTTAGTCTGTTAAGATTGAGTTACCAATGTGCTGTCATACTTCGGAAGTTTTTATTCAGGGATAATGTATTCTTTCAATGACCTTCATTAGATTGAGGAATATTGTATAAGAATCCTGTCCTAAAGTTCAGCTGCTGTTTGACTAGTGTGGACTTTGGAATCCTTTGCTCCAATATATTATTCTGGGCATCCTTCCATTGCTGCCTGGACTGATTGTGCCCCAGCCAAGCTCACTCCATATCAAGAGTTATACCATGACCCAGAAACATTAATGGCAGTGTATGATTTACACATTGAGACATCAAAATGGTTGTTCTAGCACTATTTTGGCAACATACAAATTTTCCATAAGGTTCCATATATGTGGCTCTCTTAACTTCCTAGTAATGCCCTTGACCTACTTAAATTCACTGACGTGATATTGTAACCCATACTTTAAAATGTAAATCCTTTCCAGTTATCAGACAATTGGCAAATGAACCAGAGGAGAGATGAGGAGATTTTTTTTTTGCACAGAGTTGTTGTGATCTGGAATGCACTGACTGGCAGGCCAGTGGAAGAATGTTTAACTGTAGCATTCAAAAGAGAAGTGGATAAATAAAGGGAAGAAAGAAAATTTGCAGGAGTACGAAGAATGTGTTGGGAGATGGGATTAATTGAATAGCTCTTTTAAAGAACTGGCGTTGGCAAGGTGGACTGAATGGCTTCCTCCTATGCTGTATTATTCAATGGTGCTACATGTGAGAAGTACTCGGTGTTTGTCCAACTTGACATATTATTTTATTCATAAGTGTCTGAATATCTGAGTGGTTTTTGATGTCTTTATCATTTCAAATCAATTGATGAAAAATCACCAACTGCTGGTCTGGAGTTCTGTGGCACGCATGTCGGGTGTACATCTACAAACTGTTTTAAACCCAGTTTAATTGGTTTAAAACATTCAGACAACACTCGGAGCAAAGCATTTTCAAGCTCAGTTTATGAGATTATCTTCCAGTTCCATCGTCTTTTCACTGTCTGGACTAGCAGTGGAGGCAATTGTATTAGTTTACCACTGTAACCTTTTGGAATGTTGAAGAGCTATGTCTGTGTTCCGTTGAAGGTGCTGTGAAAATTGCCCAAAACTCTTGAGTTTCCATTCACACCTGTAATGCTTCATCCCTGTTAACCTCCTCATATATGCCACATTGTCCCTTTGCCAATGAATTATGAATTAATGTTCTTCCTGTAATTGGGTCCTTAATCTGGTACAAAATACAGAAATTGCAGCTGAAGTTCAATGTTGCCTAATTGTTTTGTACTTTACATCTATCAACACAAAACCAAAGACGTTGTTTTACCCTTCAATCTATAAGCACTGTTGCTTTAATAACCTCTAGAACCACACACCATTCTTCTCCTATGCTCCACTTTAGCGCATGTCAGTTTCCAACAAATAGGTGGAGCTTGTACTATGTTGGATTTTGTTCCTTTAACTGCATCTGACACCTTTTGCCTTTCCTGATGGCCTACCCATGACCTTTGGGAATTCTTGTATAATTTGGTGCCTTCAGCAACACCAATTTCTTCAGAACACCATCTGCCATTTCCAGTTTAGCAACATTCTTTCAGCCCCATGCTTTGCTTTCCACCGTTCTAACTACCTCACAATCCATCAAAGTTTTGGAGTTCACTGAGTTGAATAGGTGGCAGATTCTGGGCTGGCAGTGCACACTGTTTTATATGATGTGCTTCTGGCCTGTCTGAGGAGTATAGCAGCAGACTGTTAGCTCATGATGGTCGAATCCCTCCTAAATTAATGTGTCATTACCTCTGTAATAAATCTCCAAAGGGTTTACTGACACCATTGAATCATTGAGTTGGTAGCTGAGTGGGACTTACAAGTAAGACTAAGCTTGGCCTAAATAGCCAAGTGGTTATGGTACTGGGCTTGTAACCCCAAGATCAACAGTTCAAATCTCACAATGGCAAACAATGAAACGATGTAACTTCATTTGAATAGGAACAGATGGAAATGTGTTTGTACTCGAAAGAGTTACTTGCCAATTATCAGGCCAATCCTGGATATTGTCCAGATTTTGTTTATAGAACAGCTGGGCCTCGGTGGCTCCTTGCAGGCGTTGCCCGTCTTTTACCAGGACCTGATCAAAGTCTGGAAAGTGGTCGCCTCGCGACGCAGCTCTCCCCCGTCAGGAGTAGCGGCTATCGTCAGAGAGCCGCTGCTCAGGAATCCGCCCCTCCGTCCTTTTCAGTGGTTGGCGGAGAGGAGGGCTGTGGCTGCCGGGGTGACCAGGATCGGGGACGTGCTGGGTGGCGCAGGACTGGGCTGGATGCTCCCGCAGGAGTTGGCGCAACGCGCGTCTGTGAGTGTCCAGGTCGCAGCCGATGCCATCCAAGACCTGAGAATGGTCGTGCTCGGACCCGATGTTATTTTGGGTCTTGAGGTGGCCCAGGTGCGCGGTGGTCTTCCGTCTGAACATTCCCCTGTTCGGACGGAATTCCACATTGGCCCCAAGCCCCGAACCCTCCCTCGGGTGCTGGTGCCCCGCAATATGAGCCGCCTCGGGGACATGCCCTCCGTACCTTTTGGCACAGCAAAGAGGGGCTTTTTGTACGGACTGCTGCTGCACACCTTCCATTTTCTCGCCCTTGTCCGTCGACCGGATACACCCTGGCGTGCCTTGTTGCCGTCCGGCGGCGGAGGCCCCCGATGGGAGGCCCTCTACGGAGGTGTCCTCCCCCTTTCTATCGGGGACCTGGGTTGGAGGGTGTTGCAAGCAGCAGTCCCCTATAATAAGAGGATGCATAGGTTCACGGACTCTCAGGACACGTGCCCTTTTTGCGGTCTTGTAGAGTCCGTGGACCATGTATACATAGGGTGTTGTAGGCTGCACTCCCTTTTTAGTTATTTGAAAAACCTTTTATTGATGTTTTGTTTGCACTTCAGCCCCACGCTCCTGATCTATGGGCACCCGGTGCGGAAGGGGGTCGGGAAGGAGGAGGACCTCCTCGTGAACCTGCTCCTGGGCCTGGCCAAGTTGGCCATTAACAGGTCCAGGCAGCGGGCGATCGACGGGGGAGTCCCGCCCGATTGTTTGTCCCTCTTCCGCGGCTACGTTCGCTGCCAGATGTCCCTGGAGAGGGAGCACGCGGTGTCTGCTGACACTCTCGAGGCCTTCCGTGCTCGGTGGGCACCGCAGGGACTGGGGTGTTTTGTTGACCCCTTTAATCACATTTTGATATAAAGTTTGTGAGTTTCCTTTAAACTTTGTTCTTGGTTTTACAGCTGACCTGAATTAGGGGCTGTGCCTGATTTATCCCAATTTTGTTGATTTGGTTTTCATTTAAAAGATTATCAAGAGTTCAAATCTCACAATGGCAAATTATGAAACAATGTAACCTCATCTGAAACAGATGGAAATGGGTTTGCACTCGAAAGAGTTACAAGTAATCCTATGAGGAAACAAGGCCTATTTACTCAGTAAACAAGATCTGTTTATACTGTAGTTGAATATACTATATAAAGGCAAACACTCTACAGTATCCAAAAAGAGTATTTATAGAACAATTTATGAACTAAATGGAATAAAAGCAGAGTTCTCGAGCAACATTTTATGAGTAGATGGTTACATAAATACATATTATGTGCACATCAATCTCAGTCACTAACAGCATGGCTCCAGTCATGATTGTTGTCCTGTTGCGATTGGTGGGGAAAATTATTCAATTTGTGGTTCGATTGAGAGCTTCTGAATTATAAGGTTGTGGGTCCGATACCCACTCCAGAACTTAAAAACACAAGTAAAGGCTGACATCCAGTGCACTACTGAGGGAATATTCCTCAGTCTTTCAGATGAAATGTCAAACCAAGGCCCCATCTGCTCTCCCAAGTGGATGTAAAGGAACCCATTACACTGTTATGATGAAAAGCTGAGGAGTTATCCCTGGGATCAAACCAACATTGCTGTTAACAGGATCCAAGCCAGTTGTTGAAGCTGAAACAAAGGCACAGAGTTTTCTTCATTGAGAGAGTTTATTGACTTGTTCAGTCTCACAGCTTGCCTCCCACCCAGTGTCCCAGCTGCCCCCTATTTATATGTGCTCAAAGACACATAGTAACTCTTTCGAGTCTCTTAACCTTAATAATGTAATTGACAAGACATTAACAATTTATCCCTTAATCAGCATCACAAGAACAGGTTATCTGGTCATTATCACATTGCTGCTTGTGAAAGTTTGGAGTGTGCAAGCAGGGTGACCAACCATCCCGAATTTTATGGGACTGCCCTTTTTTGAGGCAGTTGTCCCATATCCTGGGTTGCTTGCTGCAGGCATATAGTGTGCCTTGTATTTTTGAAGGTTTTTAGGGCATGTACAGTACACACTGGCAGCCTGCCATATCGGGCTAGCCAGCAACCTTCTCATGGCTAGAAGGTTCACTAGCACTCCAGCCCCTCCCCCCCTCACCCCCACCACCTCACATTCTTACAGGTCCACAAGCATACCCCACTACCAACCCAAATCTCACGAGCTGAGCAGCACCTACCACCACCTCCGCCCTAGTCATACAATCTCCCGTGTCAAAGTGTTGCTCAATTTTTTTCTCCAACTGTTGGTCAACCTGTTTGGAAGTTGGCTGCTGCATTTACTACATTACAACAGTGACTAAATCTCATATGTACTTCTTTGGCTGTAAAGTTCTCTGAATGCTGTGTGGTTAGGTGAAGCACTGTTTAAAATCAAGCCTTTCTTTTATCTCCATTCTGGCTGGGAAAGTATATTTATATTAGCCAGTTTCCTAGTTAACATCATCACTTGGTAGTCACACTTTGTGCCTCTGATATTTGAGATTGAAGCTAAGTTAATGCATTGCCCCCATTCTAAGTTCCACCTATTTAAAAACAACAAAGAAACAAATTAGAAAAAGGATGAGTTTTGAATGATCTGTTTTCATTGTCAGGTCCAGCTGAAATCCTCCTTAGATTCTTTGGAGGACAGAAAGAAATGCAAAAGTGAATTAAAACATCAGCAGGAGGAGAAGATTTCAGAACTGGATGTAAGTCCAATTAGTCTAACTTTTAGATACTGCTGTGTCAAAATCTCTCTTTGGCTATAGTGCTGAATTGGCAGTATCGTATTGTTGACTGTTACACTCTACCTCCATTTCCAGTCTTCAACAGAACTTAATATCAACAGGTGGCCAATGCAATGCCACCAGTTTAGCACTACCACCCAATACTGTGTGACTGTTATACAACCTATTTCTTATGTTATCTCTCACCAACTTAGGAACTCACAGGAACCCTGGAGCAACACATCTCCAAACAATTTGCCAAAATTCACCAATATCTTCAAGACAAAGAAACTTGCTTAATTGAAGAACTCAGGATGCACCGAGAGGAAGATTTTCAATTAATGAAGACAAACTTAGCAGTGATTGATGAAGAATTAAAGCCCCTTGAAGAGCATATATCTAACCTTCAAGCTGTCATTGACCAGCAAGACAACATCATTTTTCTCAAGGTAATCACATCTGCTCTTGTAGACACCTTAAATGATCGGTGGGATCAGGTGATAATGTTAAGGGACAAGTGCTTCTGTTTTTTTAAAGTGGCCATGTTTTTGCATGACTATAATGCAAATCTGCAGACAGTGTGGAAGTGAGTATCTATCACAGCCAACTGAATCACATTTTGCTAAGTATTGATACTGGGTACATTTACATGAATGCTAAAGGTCAGCAGATCTTCATGCTTGAGTCTATGTGAGTTCCAGTATATTTCTGGGCTGCAGGGAAATGGCAATTATCCATACCTTCAGTTAATGATAGTGACCAGGATTAAAAACCCTGATATATTCTGGCCAATTTACAGACAGTTTACACGCCTTCGCTGTTACTTTAGGTCAGTTTGTTTGCCCCAACACAAAGAAGTAAATGCATGATAGTTTCACATTGAGAATTTAGTAATTGAGACATTCCAGTTTCTTAATCCAGGTTAAATATTTTAAGGTTCTTGATAATTCATGATGTTCATGATAATTGGTAACAGACTATTTAAGGAGGATGTTGGTAAATAAGTGAGGAAACAGTGTGTTCAAATATCATTGTGAAGACAGTTGGGGAAATCCTACATCCAGAAACCCTCTCCAGAGTCTCGACTAAATAGAGAGGCTGACCAGGTCTGGATGTGGTCAGTAAATGTTAAGTGCACTTGTGATTTATGGAAACATTCAAGTTTATTGAAGAGAAAACAAATATATAGAGATTGGAAGCTGAAACTGGGCTTTTTGGATAGGAAGATGGGAGCATGTGTAATCAAAATATAGTTCAAAATATTGGGAGAAATCCTAGGAGGAGAAATTTTAACCATATCCATTCAGCAGAAGTTTGCGGGTAGGCAGTTAAAATGTCCTGGGTTGCTCATTTGCTGGAAAGCCACCAAGATTTGGTCATTTTCTATTTTAACAGATGCCCCTGGACAGTTGGCAGGCTGTTTTCCCAAAGCCAGTGGGATCTTATTTCCCCTCTGTTAATAGGCATCCAATGATATAATCAGCCTCATTAGAAATGCCCCCAAGAGCAGCAACATTGCTGCTGATTTCCCACTAGGTGAAGGTGTTGGATTGCTAAAGGTGAAGTAAATTTCAGAAGTGCTCTGCTTTAGCCTCACAAGGGAAACTTAGGCCCCGTTATTCCAGATGCCTCCATCCCTGACCACAAGCCTCCAAACACCACCTGACAAATGCCCAAGTGCCAATATGTGGTCGAGGGCAGCTAATTTCCCAGATGCCAGCAACTGCTTTCAGTTGGGCAATGGACTGCTGATGTAATGAGGCCTAGTTATTAAAATTATCATGGCCATGAATTGCTGTGGACTAGGTGAAAAACAAACTGAAATCTGCAGTTTCTCCAGAGAAACTGTCAAAACCAACCTAGCAATATGGATTTCTGCTGCAGCAGGGTTACAGTGCAATAGACACTGGCCCATGCTTTGGTGGTATTACAGTTCACTCAGGAAGTCCAGGTTGCTGCAGCAGCATACAGTTTTTGTAGTCTGGATGGTAGACGCACAATATTCCTTCCATCACATCGCTGACCAGTAAACTCTCCTACTCTTACCGCCTGCCATTTGCACATGTTGGAAGGACATACAGGTTGACACTCAGCCTGGTTTGTGATGTTATAAACACACCTTCCTTGACCGTCAAGTCCTGGAGTGAGACTCAAACCCTGAGCTTCTGGTTTAGAGGCAGGGACACTACCCACTGCGCCATAAGACCTCCAGGTGTAATTCAATCCTATTTTAAGGTGATGCATTATCAATAGTTAATAGTATTCTTTATAACTAAACCACGCCAATTAGACCAGTTTGAGACAAAGTGAATGTTTCAGAGGCTAGGAATTTCTCCACTGTACAGGCTGAGATACTGGATGTTACAAAATGTAGGTGCTGCAGTGCCATCGCTGGAAGGAGGGTGGAATTACATTGTGACTCATTTACATGGGGGGAATTCCCCTATAAATATGTATGTAGGAATTTGTAATAGAAAAGTGACATAGAAATGTGCCAAAACATGACAGTAGAAAGTAAAATGTGGTATGCAGGAAATGAGTGCAGATGTGAGATTATAAATAGGAACACAGGAACCAGGGTGGACCATTCATCCCCGAGAGCCTCTTCAATTAGATCAGGGCTGATCTGCAACTTAACTCCATTCATGCACTTTGGCTGCTTGTCCCTTAACATTCTTGCCTAACAGAAATCTGTCAATATCAATGTTATGTTTATGTCTCCTTGCTCTGAGCTATCTACCCTTTCAAATCATGTACTCATATTGAACACCACGATTAAGTCCTCATCATTTGCCCATTTAGCTCCAGTATCATCCTGGAGAATGTGTGCTGCACCTGCTCCAAAACAAATATATCTGTCCTGAGATGCTTTCCCCATAACTGAACTTAATTCTGTAAATGGGATCTAACCAAAGCATTATATAAGTGTAACATAATTTCCTTTGTATTGAAGCCCCTTGGAGATACAGGCCAACATTTCATTAGTCCTTTAAATTGTTTTCTACCTCTCTGCTAACTTTTATGTGAGTTCTGTACATAGGTCCATAAATCTTTCTAGTCATCTGGTTCCTAACTTCTCACTATTTTCAAAATATTTGTATTTATCTTTCTCGGGTGAAAAGTGGATGATCTCATATTTCCTCAAGTTGAGCTCCATCTATCACAGTTTAGTCAACTTACTTAATCTATCAATGTCCCAATGCAATTTCCTGCTCCCAGCCATACTGCTTCCAGAGCCACATAATTTAGTGCTGTCAGCAAGCTTGAATATATGCTCTTCATTTCTTTATCTATGTCAATGAGAAATGTGATTAAAAAGTACAGACCCATGGAGAAAAAAACAATAGTCACACCTTGACAATTTAAATATAGACACATTATCCCGACTCTCTGTCTCCTAGTCACTAATCAAATCCCCTGTCCATCTCAATAGGTTCTTCCAGATTCATGCACTTACATATTTTCTAATAGTCTCTTGTGTGGAACGTTATTGAATGCCTTCAGGGCATCCATGTAAATAGCGCCTACAGTCACGCCTCAGCTCGCATGTCAGTAACTTCCTATTAAAATTCTGTTAGGTAAGCTACATGTCACTTAACCATTACAAATCGGTGTTGGCGCTCTCTGGACAGTTCATAAATAAATATATTACAGATAAATATTCATATGCAAAGGAGCTGGTACTTGGGTGATTGTCCAGTATGCTTTATTGCTACCAAGATGTCTAGTTTCAGATTGCCAGAACCATTTATTCAGATTTCACAGTAGACCTTATCACAAGTTCTTACCCAGTGATTGTGAAGTAGAAGTTGTTTCATATACTAAAACAATATAATTCACATTTTATTTATTTTTTGTATACAGGAAATGAAAAGATTGCCAGAAAGGTGTGTATGATTTAGACCCATAATTTTATACATAATGAAGATATGACATTATTTTCAGAAGTTAAATCAATTTGTCAACCCAATTCAGATGCCTTGGGAATGAAGGAGAGGAGGGAAGTGATGAAGATGATGCTGATGATGAAGATGATGCTGATGATGAAGATGATGCTGATGATGAAGATGATGATGAAAATTATGATGATGATGATGAAAGTGAAGAAAGCGGAAATGAAGGAAGTGGAAGTGGATCTGAAGAACATGATGAAGATACGGTGGGATTCAATGTCCTGACACTGGGCGAGTTCAGAGGACCTTTACTGTATGTAATATGGAAAGAAATGAAGGAGATCATCTCTCCTGGTGAGACATGACCTACTATTTACCAAATGGCACCGGCTTAACCTAATGTAAAATAGCTGTGATATGTTTGAATTAGGAGGAAGGAACTTGCTACTTACCGTGGCTGTGAGTACATTGCTCAGATACTGACTGCATTTTTTGAATGGAATTGAATATTGGGCCAGGTGTATCACAGTTGGTCCATGGATTATCGCTCACCTAGCACCACAATCTGGACAAACCTCCACCATAGGGTGTTCAAAATTCTAAATGTCACAATCTCCAATATTCTTTATCTTCAGGAGCTCAAACTTTGCACATGTAGTAGGTTGTAGAAAGTGATTTTCCGCATCATTGTAAATTCAGTGCAAAGTAAAGAAATAGGAATTTGTTCTCTTAATTTCAAAAGCTTGTCTCAAGCAGGGACATGAAACAGGCCTTAGGGCATCAGCCACCTGCTATACATGGAGTTCAATACTCTGTCCTATTGAAGTTGGTTGGGGACCTATAACAGATCCAATAATGCCCATTTTAAACTCAAGTTAATTTCCACAAGGAATGTAAATTATAGAAATATTCATTTATAATGGGAAATACATATTTTCTATTAAGTGAGAATTATCTACATGTAACTAAAAATGAGTAACCATTGTTTGTATTTGTTAGTGTGTCACGTTTAACTTTGTTATTTTTATTTCTTCCAAGTTCCAGTGCCACTGATTCTCGACCCAAACACAGCACATCCTCAGCTTATCTTGTCTGACAACCTAACCAGCATGAAACTCGGTGACATGGAAGTACCACTTTTTAATAATCTAGAGAGATTCGATGAGTTTCCCTGTGTCCTGGGATCAGAGGGATTCACATTAGGGAAACACTACTGGGAGGTGGAAGTAGGGGACATCCCTGACTGGCTTATTGGTGTGGCCACTGAGTCAGCCAATCGAAAGGGGGAAATCAATCCTCTCCCTGAAAATGGATATTGGACTCTGTCGTTGACAAATGGAGATAATTATGAGACTGATGAGATTTTTAAACTGAGTGTGAAACCCAGCACCATCGGAGTTTACCTGGACCACGAGGGAGGACAGTTGTCATTTTACAATGCTGATGACATGTCTCATCTCTTCACTTACACTGACACATTCACTGAGAAACTCTTTCCGTATTTTGCTCTGACTGATATTGATAAAAATGCCAAGCCTCTTAAATTGCGCCATTTAGTAGTGTGAGACATTATACTATAGAGGCAGCAGCCAAGGAAGAGAAATAATCTTGATCCCACTGTTGTGTATATTCTATTCTTACAAAGAAAACCAGAACTTTCAACATGTAGCTAGTGCGTTCTGCTCAGCAAGAATGACCCAGATTGAAAGCACATTTAAACCAATGGAGCTGTATCTGTATCGGTGTAGATCAGTGTATGGAAAGGATTAATTTGATGGCCCGGAGGTCTGCCAATATTTTAATCCTATTCACTTCTCAGAACACTCTCATATTAATATCCTTCAGCTTTAGCCTGTTAAGTGAGGAAGTTTAACTCAATTTTGATGCGGTGACAATAGAATTAGTTACTCCTGACCTATTCTGCTTAATGTTTAAACCAATATATTTAAAGCCACTGAAACCTAACTTCCAATCTTGAATTCCACTTTAATCTTGTTAGTAGCACATTTCTAAAATTCCACAGTACCACCCCATTAGAAATCATCAACATGCATCATGAAGATGCTGAAATTTCCCTTTTTGATGCCAATAAAACATTGCAGGATCTGCTTTTAGTTGAACATAGCCTACTTTCAGCAAAACAGATCTCACTGACAAATACCACACCCTCGAGGCATCATTCAGGCCATAAACACATTTGTTTAGTTTCCAAAATTTCACTTCTGGATTTTTCGCCTCTAGGCGGTTTCAAAATCCTTTCTGCCTGAAATTGATCACCATGCTAAAATGTGACTTTTATGTCAATTGATCAACGCTCCCATGAATATGGGACCAAAAGAGCTAAAAAAGACTTTCAGAATTACTTTTCCCAATGTGGTAGAGTCTACTCTTAACATCTGTTTCAACCAGTAGCTCTTCAAAATTCCAAGCAGCTTGTCTTGCTTTAGTCTTATAAGTCCCATTTGCGAGGACCGTTTCGATACACGTCCATCCATGCGACAGGGCTGGCTGTCTTCTATCTTGTACTTCAGAGTAAACTACAAATTCCTTCCCGCTATCTAATCCCTTTTGTTTTGCCTCTCTTATTAGTTTACTCTTTGTTTATTTGCAGTCACCCAAACTTCGGTCATGAGGACTTCAGCTTCTAGTCGTAACTCAACACTGTTCTGTAGCCCTACTTTCATTGTGTAATCTATTTTAGCTGCGGCCCCTGTTTGCACTTCAATGTCTTTCGGGATGACTACTGTAAGATCTCACTCTCACGTGGTCAGATACTCTTTCTCCAGTACGTGGCCATTTTGTAACACAAGATTCACTCTCACACCCACTATTAGAACTCTCACTGGGTTTTCTTACTTTCCATTATTTTACCCCATTCTGCCAGTCAATGGACCTCACTTCTTGGCCATTGCCTTGAATACTTAACCTGTATTTAAACTTGTCAGTAGCTTTTCCAGCACGTTCTACAATAGTCCCATTCCTCCATTCACTGGGCTCTTCTAGAACACTTGTCACCCAAGGCCCCATTTAAAGCAAGTGGCCTTTGGATGTGATAGCCCTGTCCTGTGCATCATAATCGCTCAAACTATCACCGTCCAGCCCCTGATCTGTTGTATTCTGTTTCTCAGGACTGTCATCACAAAACACTTGAGTACGTGAGGTACAGGGTGCCTGATCACTTTCTATAAGCTGCTTAGATTCTGAGAGTTTGTAATCACGGAATCACAGAATCTTAATGGCACAGAAGGAGGCTATTTGGCCCATCATGTCTACACCAGAATGATCATTATGACCTGTTGCCATTGCCCTGCATTTTCCCTGTACTCTTGCACATTATCTCTATTCAATTAATCATCTAATGTCCTCTTGAACACCTTGATTGAACCTACCACACTACCAGACAGTGCATTCCAGACCCAAACCACTCGTTGCATGAAAAAGTTTTTCTCACGTCACATGTGCTTCTTTTGCAAATCACTTTAAATCTGTGCCCTCTCATTCTTGATCCTTTTACGAGTGTGAACAGCTTCTCCCTATCTACTCTGTCTAATCCCCTCATGATTTTGAACATCTCTATCAAATCTCCTCTCAGCCTTCTCTCCAAGGAGAACAGTCCCAACCTCTCCAATCTACCCTCATAGCTGAAGTTTCTCATCCCTGGAACCATTCTTGTAAACCTCTTCTGCACTAATATAGGAAGGATGTGAACATATTGGTGCCCAGAACTGTACACAATATTCCAGCTAACGTCGAACAAGTGTCTTATATAAATTCAGCATAACCTCCTTGCTCTTGTACTCTACATCCCTATTAATAAAGCCCAGGATACTATATGCTTTATTAATTACTCTCTGCACCTGTCCTGCCACCTTCAATGATCTATGCACATATACACCCAAGTCTTTCTGCTCTTGCACCCCCTTCAAAATTTCATCCCTTATTTTATATTGTCTGTCCATATTCTTCCTACCAAAATGCACCACGTGATACTTCTCGGCATTTAACTTCATCTGCCACCTATCTGCCCACTCCACCAACTTGTCTATGTGTCCTCTTGTAGTTCACAACACCCCCAAGCTTTGTATCATCCATAAACTTTGAAATTGTCCCCTGTGCACCAAGATCTAGATCATTAATATATATCAGGAAAAGCAAGGATCCAAACCCTCACCTGGGGAACTCCACTACAAACCTTTCTCAAGCTCGAAAAACATCCATTGACCGTTACTCTCTGCTTCCTATTTTTCAGCCAATTTTGTACCTATGTTGCTACTGTCCCTTTTATTCCATGAGCAATAACTTTTCTCACAAGTCGGTTGTGTAGCATGGTGTCAAGTGCCTTCTGAGAGTGCATGTACACCATTACCCTCTATGTCCCTACTAATAAAGCAACAGCACTACCCTTGTTGACCTTTTCTGTTACCTCTTCAAAAAACTCCAGCAAATTTGTTAAACACGATTTCCCCTTTAGAAATCCATGCATGCTCTTCCATATCAACCATATTTTTCCATATGACTACTAATTCTATCCCTAATAATTGTTTCTAGAATCTTGCCCATCACTGAAGTTAAACTGACTGGTCTGTAATTGCTGGGTTTATCTTTACAATCTTTTTTGAACAAGGGAGTAACGTTTGAAATTCTCCAGTCCTCTGGTATCTCCCTGAGTCTAGGGAAGACTGAAAGATTATGGCCAGTGCCCCTGCACTTTCTACCCTCCCTTCCTTCAATATCCTTGGATGCATCTCATCTGGTCCTGGTGTCTTGTCAACTTTAAGTACTGACAGTCTATTCACCACTTCCTCTTTATCAATTTTGAACCCTTCTAGTGACAGAGTTTCCTCATCTGTCACCATGGTCTGGGTAGCATCTACCTCCTTGGTAAAGATGGATGTAAAGTATTCATTTAATACCTTAGCCATGGACCCTTTGCCCATGTGTAAATTCCCTTTTAGGTCCCTAATTGGCCCTACTCCTCCTTTTATCACCCTGTAATCAATCCTGGTTAACTGCGAGAAATTAACCTTAATGGTTTGATTGCCTATTTGATAACCACTGTCTTACCCTCACGCCCTATTACTTTACCAGGACCTTTCCATTCCTTATGGCCCTCTCTTTTGTAATACATCAATTCCCCAGAATTAAAGTCTACCTCAGAGAATTTTCTCAGAGACCTCAGCCTTGAGGAAAGTTCTTCTCCCTGCATATATGACATTCAAATAAGCAGAAAAATTGAACTAACCGTAGTCCCCTCTCGGGCTGGGGGACAGTTGCCCAGCAGTGTAGGTAATTTGAGATTCCTCCCATAGACCAACTGAAATGGATTATAGACTCCAACTATCTGAAGCAAATTCTGTCATGCTAATGCAGTTGTCAACTTGCAATTTGGTTGATCTGCTGAGATTTTGTGCAGCATTTCAGTCATTATCACAAAATTTTCTTTCACAGAGTCCATTGCTGAAAGTACGTTGAGCTGCAGCATTCATAACCACAGTGTTCGTATTTTCACACGTCTTTAAACACGTCATCAACAAATTTGACTCCATTATCAGTCAGAAACTTAGCTGGTGCTCAAAATCCGAACCTTATTCATTTCTCTATGACCTTACGTACAATTGTCCTTTTGTCCTTGCCATGTATTGCAGTTGAAAGATTAAATCTGGTTGCCATGTCTATCAAGTGTAAAATGAAAATATTTCTGTCTTTGTCTCAGACCTTTAGATCCATGGCAACTACCTTATTAAAGTCACATGCCACGAAAGGCTTACAATAGGTGCCCTCCTATATGTTTTATACAGATTTCACATTTTGCACTAATCTCTTTGAGCCTTGTATTCTCCTTATCAACCACACCTTTAGCAGGATTTTTAATCTTTGACAAGAAGGGAACGAAAATTGACTTTGCAGTTTTAAGACAATGTGTTCTTTTTTCTCTTTGATTCTTATCATCTGATACCATTAATAAAATTCTGATTAGAAATATCAGATTTTTTAAAGGGGATAATGTCCTGTTTGGCTAAACTGCAGGCACTTTGGAGAAAGTGCAGAAGAGATTTGCAAGAACGGTACCGGGGCTGAGAAACTTCAGCTATTAGGATAGATTGGAGAGGTTGGGGCTGTTTTCCTTGGAGAGGATAAGGCTGAGAGGAGATTTGATAGAAATTTCAAAGTCATGATGGGCAGGGCAGAGTGGATAGGGAAAAGCTGTTCCCACTCAAGGATCAAGAACGAGAGGGCATAGATTTAATGTATTTGCAAAAGAAGCAAATATGATGTGAGAAAAAACTTTTTCACACAACGAGTGGTTTGGGTCTGGAATGCCCTGCCTGGAAGTGTGGTTGAGGCAGGTTCAATCGAGGCATTCAAGAGGACATTAGGTGATTATTTGAAAAGAAACAAGGTGCAGGGATATGGGGAAAATGCAGGGCTATGGCACTAGATCATAATCACCTCATCTTCCGACTAGGCACTTTACAGCCTTCTGGACTGAATATTGAATTCAACAACTTTAGGTCTTGATCTCCCTCCTCCATCCTCACCCCCTTTCTGTTTCCCCCTTCCTTTTGTTTTTTCCAATAAATTATATAGATTTTTCTTTTCCCACCTATTTCCATTATTTTTAAATATTTTTAAATCTTTTATGCTCTCCCCACCCCCACTAGAGCTATACCTTGAGTACCCTACCATCCATTCTTAATCAGCACATTCGCTTAGATAATATCACCAATTTAACACCTATGTGTTCTTTTGTTCTGTTGTTTATGACATCTTTTGATAATCTGCTTCTATCACTGCTTGTTTGTCCCTACAACCACACCAACCCCCTCCACTTCTCTCTCTCTCTCTCTCTCTCTCTCCCACCCCCCCCCCCCCCCACACACACACCTTAAACCAGCTTATATTTCAACTCTTTCTTGGACTTGAACTCAAGTTCTGTCGAAGGGTCATGAGGACTCGAAACGTCAACTCTTTTCTTCTCCGCCAATGCTGCCAGACCTGCTGAGTTTTTCCAGGTAATTCTGTTTTTGTTTTTCACTAGATCAGAATGCTCATTTGGAGAGCCAGTGTAGACATGATGGGCCGAATGGCCTACTTCTGTGTCTTTAAGATTCTGTGAGCCACTAACTTTCCAAATTGTTGGATTAAGCCTGATCTTTAAAACAATAATCTGTTTAGAGAATAAATGGAAAGCCAAAAACTGTATGTATTTTAATGAGTTTTGATCATTTGTCAATAAACGATTGGCAGGAGGAAGCATTTGGGAACACATCATCCTTTTTTGAATCAGGAATTTTGTGTGGAATGGTATAGATTTCTAGTTGGAACACTTGCTTGGTAAAATACCAGCAATTGTGAAACAATCAGTAGGATAATGAGGCAGTGAAGTTTCAGTGAATGAAAGAAAAATAATTCTTTACAACTTTATTGATAAGGAATACTGGAAGAGGTTCATTAAAATCATTTTACATAATGCTGTATTGGGTAATGCAAAATCATTTAAATTTGTATCCAGAGAAAGTAATGAAAAAATATATAAGGAAATTCTTGGGTTTAGAGCATGTGCTGCCTGTATACTGGAATTGTATCATATTTGAATCTAGACTAAAGTCATAGGGCAGAATTTTGCCGTTGGCGAGCAGGGGGTGGGGCCTGCTCGCCGACGCGTAAAATGATGTGGGATGACGTCGTCCCTATGTCATCCCGTCCCATTGAAATTTTCAGGAAGGTGGGGGTGCAGCAAAATTGGCTGTGGGCCCGCCGAACTGTCAATGGCCAATTGAGGCCATTGACATGATCATTTAAACAATTAAAGGACCTGCCCGTCCAACCTTAAGGTTAGTGGGCAGGCCAGGAGCCCCGGCGGCAAATAGAGAAAACATGAAACCTTATCCAGCAGCGGGATGAGGTCCCATGCAGGGTTTTAAATATTTTAATAAAGTGAATCTGTAATTTATGAACATGTCCCGTCTCATGTGACATTGTCACAAGAGGGGGACATGTTAGGGAATCTTTTTTCTATTTTTAACATTTTTCAAAGTGGAAGCGAGGCTGCACTTAGTCTCAGGGAGATGTGAGCTCTTTCGTGCGCTTGCATGAAAGAGCGCACTCTCGCTTTTGGGGAATCCCCATCGTCCGCACAGGGAACGCATAACACTTCCTCCCGCCGGATGTCCCGCTGGGTGGGCCTTAATTGGCCTGCCCACGTAAAACGGCGGTGTGGCCCGCTTCATTGGCGGCGATCTGCTCCCCGCTCACCGGAGATTGGGTCGGGCCCGCCCGCGCTGCCTGACAGGCAGAAAATTCCGCCTATAAGGTTCTGTTATAAGTAATGGTAGTTAAGTGATTGTTTAATTCCTGTATGCTTAATAACTTAATGTGACATCTGAGATTAACATATTATGAACCTGACTGATGGAGGATAAATTATAATAGGATCTACACAATGCAAGAACTGTGAAAATCCTGGAAAATCCCCTGCTTCAGGTTATCTTGCTAGTTAATGAGACGTAGCTTAGAGACGATTTTTTTCTAATTAAGACATGATAATGTTTACATGGAGCTGTGTTTTTAATACTGCTTGTGATATGCCTGGAAATGTTCGGCAGGTGACACAGTGGGAAATTTTGGCCTGGGCCTTCATTAACCAAGTGTTTAAAAGGGACCAAATGCTCAAAAGGCAAATTTCAGCTAGTAGAGAATAAGTACAGCCTGTGTGTGTGAGTGAGGCCCAAAAGATAACACCTTGGTAGACTTTAGGAGACCCAGCTAAAGGACCAGAGAAAACGAGGTGCATTGAATTCCAGATATTATGGTTGGGTGCCAAAGCCAGTATGCTTTACCTACTTTGATCAAGTACTCATAAAGGTCTAAGAGTAGAATAAACAAATGGCATCGGGGACCATGAGAAGCCAACATGCCCCGGGAAGGCAGATGGCCAAATGACAGCTTTTATAACTGGACAGCTCAAATCATAGAAAATCAATGAGTGGGTTAAACCCGCCTTTGCTGAGTGGAAAGATGATAAGAAGTGGGGTGGCGGTGGGGGGGGAGGGGGGGGGGCGGTGCGGGGAGGTACGAGTGGGTGGGTGAGAGGTGGAGGGGTTGGGTGCCCTGAGCACTTAAGGTGAAGAAGTATTCAGTCTGGGCCTTGTTACCATCCTGCAGGTGAACTCTCATGGAAGGATGGGTTGCCAGGCACGTGCCACATTGATGGAGGGTGGTGCATTAGGCATGGCCACTGGGGGTCCTCATGTAGAAATTGTGCTTCCACACAGGGCATAATATGGTGATGCAACTGTTATACTTTGATACTATTGCTCAGGCATTAGCATGTGTCCCACCACGTTCATACGGAATAAAATGTAACCATTGTCACAAATGCAGTTATCACTGAATCATTTTGGAACTTGAGAGTGAATGGGGGTTAAAGGGTTAATTAGCTCAGATCTAGAAGTTCTAACAGAGCACAGGGCTGGGGCAGAGTTCCCTGGACATATGGGTGAGGGAGATTATCATACACGTTGACAGATAAGTTGACCTTTGGGGCCTCAAAGTCCCTCCAAATATGGGGTCAACTTACACACGATATATGGCTTAAATAGGTCAACACACTGAGTATAAACATGGACTGCCGCATGGATGTGGTTGGTCGCCATTTTGAAATGCCATTAGCATCTGATGCAAAGCGTGGGCATATCTTACACTGCAGTGCATTGTCGTAACACAGCTCGTATCGCCTGCTTAATCCCTTGTGCACAGTTATAAGGACCCAGTAAGTAAAATATGCTTTTGTGAGGTGAAAAATTGAGGCTGACGACTAATATAGGTATAGCGTGTCATAGCTGAATGATTTAACCCACTCATTGGAAGGGTAAAGGGTTCGACCTATGTACAGAGTATATGCAAAAACATGATTTTTGGGGCCAGAAAATTTGGGTCGTCATAGATACCAGATCGACTCTGATGCCACAATTTACGATCGTGTTATGGTACCGTTTTTTAATAAACTTGCCAGTTTGTGGCCCATGCAAGAAATTCACTATGAAAAAGGTAGAAGTTCAGGAAAGGGAAACAATCACTGCCAGAGTCAATACTTTGTGGAAATCCAGGCACAAGCCGTGAAGCTGACTCTTTTATGTTCAAAGGGCAATTCAAGACATTGACAAAAAAAAATTCCAGATTTCAAGGACCTTGAGCCAATAAGGAAAGGCATGTTCCCACTGCAAAACACACTTGCTTCAGATTACCTGCCCTTGCAGATGCACTCATCCATAAACACAAGTCACATGCAGACCCATGCACAAAGAAATGCCTAAAATATTTGAAACCCGCATCAACACAGATGCTCATGCGCCACATTGAAACCATGGAGAGTGTAAAGTGCATGCATTTTTTCCCTCAATTGAAACTCCAGCAAGTTACAAATCTGTGGTATGTACCACAAAATAAGAATTGCAGTAGATTCTTCAAGCAAACAAGGCTTTGTAGTACCAACATCAAATATAAGGAAATATCAGACACATAGTCACACAGTCAAACAAGCGTGGCCAACTGCATTTTTGTAAAGGGTTCTCTCCAACTGCCTGGCCTCAGGCATATATGAACTAATTTATTCAGTTCCTTTAACTGCAGCACAGGTGGGCGCAGAGGCAGTGACAAGCAAAAGCATGATTTTTGGGGCCAGAAAATTTGGGTCGTCATAGATACCAGATCGACTCTGATACCACAATTTACGAGCGTGTTATGGTAGAAAGAGGTGGAGAATGAAAGAGACACAGGAACAGAGAGAGAGTAATAGAGAGCAAGAAATAGAGGCAGAACAGAGAGATTGGTGGAAAAAGGGATAAAGAAGGAGAAAAGGGACTGTGACCCAAGGAAACAGAAAAGGAAAGGACAGAGAAAGGGTAAAGAGTGAGACATTCAGTGGTTGAGAGACAGCAATAGAGAGTGAGAAAAGGAATCAGGGACAGAGAAAGAGACAATGGCAAAAGGACAGGGAAAAGTTAGAGCATATGGAGTCTGGGAGCAAGTACAGAATAATGATCAAAATGTACTAAAATGTGACAGAAACAGGAATAGGTCTTTCAGCTGTTTCTACTGGTTGCACCACTCTACTAGATCATGGCTGACCTGTAGCTCAGATTATTTACCTGTTTATTCACCAAGTATATCACCAAGCTCTTACCCAACAACATTTGTTGAACTCAGTCTTGAAAAAAATCAAATAATCTTCAGTATCTACAGCCTTTTTGGGAGAGGGTTCCAGGATTCCATTGTTTCTTTTGAAAATGCTCCCTGATTTCACCCCTCTGGTTTTGCCCACTTGTTGCAGTTTCTCGGTATCTAACCTAGTGAATCCTATTGCTATTTTTAACAATTCTGTGGGATCACCCCTCAAGCTTAAAAGTAATTTTATGCAACCTAACCTCATGTTTGGAACAGAGGTCAGGAAGAAGGGTTAGGCCAGAGTTCCCTGCACATAACGGTGAGAAGATTAGTGGCTGTGATACCTTGCTTGCAGCCCAGAGTCTGTGGGTTTGAATCCTTCCAGGGCAAATGGTGCAACTGAATTTAATAAATCTGCCAACTTGTGGTGAATGCCAGAAATTTACTATGAAAAGGGAAGAGAAACTATTCCTGCCAAAGGATCTACCTGACATGGCAATTTACGCACAAGTCATATGGTTGACTTTTTATGTTTAATTATGGATTTTGACAAAGGAAGACAAGAACTTCCAAATCTCAAAACACCTTGACTCAACTTGCTGAATATCCCTAGCTCTGGGTTGGCTAGCTTGGAGACGGGATGGGTGGTGTGGTGGTGGGGGAGGTGGTGGGGGCGAAATATGGTGGAGAGTTGCATTGGGATAACTGCACAACAGGGGCAGGCAGGAAAGTGAATTGGCTGCTCTTGCCACATGTCAACGAATAAATTAGCAGCAGGAATAGGTCATTGGGTCCCTTGAGCCTACTCCTCTACTTTCCTGTCTACACCCAATAACTTTTGACTCTCTTGTCAATCAAGAATCTAACGCAGCCTTTACAAATGCCTCCATTGGTCTCTGGGGAAGAGAGTTTCACAGACGAACGACCCTCTGAGAGAAAAAAATTCTCCTAATTTACCATGGAGACAGACAGCCAATTTACACAATTAAACCTCCAAGTAGGGGTGATTTCGTTTCTCCCGATGGTGCTGATTGAGGTTGCAGAGCTGCCAGGCTCCTGACTGGGCCAGCAGCATCAGGAGCCTGGACAGCAAGCTTGAGGTGGCCAATGAGGAGGATACCTCAAGTAATATTATTGTGCTGGTCTCGCTGCTGGCAACTGCAGGCTTGGGGCCCCCATTTGAACCCCATGTCGGGATCCCGAAGCAAGCGGTGAAACTTTTTCAATAAGTAAGGCTACATTCTCACTGACAGACATGTTTCCTTCAAATACCCTCCTGTGCAGATGCAATCACATATAAACATAGGTCACATACAAAGCCCATGCACAGAAATGCCCAAAACACTTAAACAGCAATATAGTATTGTAAAAGTGCACAGCAAGACACAAATATCAAAGCACCACATTTTAACCATGCACAGTTTAAAGAACATGTATTTTGTGCTTTTTCCTCAACAGAGACTCCACCATGTGCAAATGTACAAATCTCTGGTGTGTACAAACAACATCGCAATTGTAATATGTTCTTATTCAAAGCAATTTGGGATTTGCATTAACATCTATTATAGGTGAACACCAGGCACAAAGTCGCACAGTCACACAAGCTTGGACAACTGCATTACTTATATGGCTGTACCCAACCACCTGCTAATTAGGGATGGGTCATTCGTCTGTGAAACTCTCTTCCCCAGAGACCAATGGAGGCATTTGTAAAGGCTGCGTTAGATTCTTGATTCAGCCATAAGCACAGAACTCATTTATGCAGTTCCTTTAAATGCTGTGTGGTGGGTCAGGGAGACAGTACCAAGCAAAGAAGGACTCTGTGAAGAACAGGAAGACAGACAGAATGGAATGCGGAGAGAGAAAGAGATAAAAATATGAAAGAGACACAGGGGTAAAGAGAGGGAAGGAGAGAGTTTTTTTTTCTATTTGTTCATGGGATGTGGGCATCACTATCTGGACCAGCATTTATTGCCCATCCCGAATTAGGTTCATAAGCCATTTCAAATTCAACCACATTACTGTGGATCTGGAGTCGCATATAGGCCAGATCAAGTGAGGATGGCAGATTTCTTTCCCTAAAGTACATTAGTGAACCGGGTGGATTTTTACATCAATCAACAATGGCTTCGGGGCCACGATTGGACTTTTAATTCCAGATATTTTTATTGAATTCAAATTTCACCATCTGTCATGGTGGGATTCAAACTCAGGTCCCCAAAGCATTACCCTGTGTCTCTGAAGCATCAGTGACAATACCACTAAACCACTGCCTACCCATATAGCTAGAGTGATAGTTAGCCAGAGAGAGGAATAAGGATAGACAGAGACAGAGGGAGAGAGGAGGCGATGATACAAAGGCCAGAATTTTGATGTTGGCAGGCGGGCATGGTTGGCAGGCCCTGGAGCAGTCGGGAAATGGCCCACCACCCACAATTTCACGCTGGCTCGCCAATTAATGACCAGCCATTGTGAAAAGCATGCTGAAATGCTCAGTGCTGCCAAGGTGGGGCTGGGAGGAGGGCAAGAGCTGAAGTCAGCGCAGGCGCTGGGGAACACTCACAGAAAGCACTCACTTGAAGGCAGAAAGCTGCCTCAGGGAGCTGAAAAACCTGAATATATACAGCATGAAAATTCTGTGCAAACACTATTTTTTAAATTTAATGACGGAAACCTCATCCCGCCCTTGGATGAGGGTTCCTGAAAAATGCAAAGGCCACCTGGTTGATTCACCTGCTCACCAACCATAACGTTGGACGGACAGCAAAAAATCCCACTTAATTGCGCCATTGATGGGCTTAATAGTCCTCTCAATTGTCGGCGGGCGCGCTTCTGAGTTTAGCATGTGCGCACTGGCCGAAATATAGCATGAGTGTGCAATGACTTCAGGACGCTCAGCTGACGTCATCACGCATTACTTTACGCTTGAGCGTGTCGGGTGCAGGCCTGCATGCCGAGTGAAATAATATGCCCAAAGAAACAAAAGACACGGGCAGAGACAGATGGTAAAGAGTGATAGAGAGAGAGAGACAAAGCAATAGAGAGTGAGAGAAAGAAACAGACAGACTGTAGAAAGAGACAGTGACAAGAGAGAGAAAAATCAGAGCATGTGAAGTATTCAGGTCAAGGAGCAGAATAGTCCTATTTTTGTAAAAATGTAATGAGTTTAGGCCCATATGGTCCAGTCTTTTAAAAGTTCAAGCCAGTTCACCTGAATTTGACCTTCTGCAATAAACCCTAATAGTTTGTCAATATGTTAAACTCACAGCCACTTACAGTTTTACTCTATTAACATATTACAAGAAAAAGATGCAGCAGGGCCAATTGGAAGAAATTATGTTACAGAAACACTTGATAGGTGCAGGGTTATGGAAAGGTCATAATGGCATGCGTCAAGCTGATATAAACAAAATATTGTGGTTTGAATGTGTACAGCAGATGTGAGTACAATGCTAGCACTCGCATCTGCACCTCAAGGGAGCTTCTGCACCATGATCCACAGTGACCCCACTATGAACTTTCTCTGAAGCCATGTATACCTTTTTTTTGTTCATTCACAGGATGAAGGCATTGGTGGCTCAGTCAGCATTTGTTGCCCATCCCTAACTGCCCTTGAGAAGTTGGCAGTGAGCTACTTTCTTGAACCGCTGCAGTCCCTGTGGTGTAGGTACATCTACAGTGCTGTTAGGAAGGAGTTCCAGGATTTTGACCCAGTGACAGTGAAGGGACTGCGATATGTTTCCAAGTCAGGATGGTAGGTGGCTTGGAGGGGAACCTCCAGCTGGTGGTGTTCCCATGTGTCTGCTGCTCTTGTCCTTCTAGGTGTTGGCAGTCGTGGGTTTGGAAGGTGCTGCCTGTGGAGCCTTGGTGAGTTCCTGCAGTGCACCTTGTAGATGATATACACTGTTGCCTCTGTTTGTTGGTGGTGGAGGGGTGAATGTTTGTGGAAGGGGCACTAACCAAGCGGGCTGCTTTGTCCTGGATGGTGTCAAGTTTCTTAAGTGTTGTTGGAGCTGCACTCATCCAGGCAAGTGGTGAGTATTTCATCACACTCCTGACTTGTGCCTTGTAGATGGTGGACAGGCTCTGGGGAGTCAGGAGGTGAGTTACTCACCACAAGAATTGTAGGCCCTGACCTGCTCTTGTAGCCACACTATTTATATGGCTAGTCCAGTTCAGTTTCTGGATGTTGATACTCCTTGCTGTCTAATCCTGCACCATGCTACACCATTCTTGGAGCATGGTGCAAATTGTTGTCTGACGCTGAGGAGCAAAGAACAGCTAGAGAGGTATGTGCCAGGACATTATTAATGCTTGTGCAAACGTAAGTTTAAATATTGCTGGGGAAATTGATGAATTTTAAATCTGGAGATCTGCATGAAACTAACTATAATCCAGGTTACCAAAACTATGGAAAGTGCAAACAGGGCACTTGGGTTAATTTCTAGAAGAATGGATCTCACAAGCATAGGGGCTCGGTGAAACTTGTATAGAGCCTCTGCTACACTATACTTGGAGAACAGTGCAAGGTCCTGAATTGCATAATTCAAAATAAGAACAACAGCAGGATAAAATATATAACAGAATAGCAACAATGATACCAGAACTGAAAGTGATACCTATCAGGAACACCATTAAATATCAAGGAGGAGTCATTAGATTCTCTCTTGTTGGAGGTGGTCGTTGCCTAGCAGTTGTGTGGTGCGAATGTTACTTGGCAAATTATCAGCCCAAACCTGAATGTTGCCCAGGTCTTGTTGCCCATGAGCGCGGGCTGCTTCAGTATCTGAAGAGTCATGAATGGTGCTGAACATTGTGTAATCATTAGCAAACATCCCCACTTCTGACCTTATGATGGAGGGAAGGCCATTGATGAAGCAGCTGAAGATGGTTGGGCCTAGGAAACTACCCTGAGGAACTCCTGCAGTGGTGTCTTGGAGCTTAGATGATTGCCCTCCAACAACCACAAACATTTTCTTTTGTGCTAGGTATGACTTCAAACCAGCAGAGAGATTTACCCCTGATTCCCATTGACTCCAGTTTTGCTAGGGCTCCTTGATGCCCCACTTGGTCAACTACTGACTTAATGTCAAGGGAAGTCACTATCAAATCATCTCTTCAATTCAGCTCTTTTCTCCAAGGCTGCAATGAATGTTCCTGGTGGAACACAAAAAAGCATCGGTGAGCAAGAGAGTCAATGCTGCGTGATTGCACTGGCAATGACACCTTCCATCACTTTGCTGAAGAGGTGGTAATTGGCCCGATTGGGATTATCCTGATTTTTGTGGACAGGACAAACCTGGACAACGTTCCACCTTGTGTAGGAGAAATAATGATGTCACTTATTCTTTGAGTATTAAGGAAATGAATTAATTTAAAGACCAAAGACACATGGGGCTGAATTTTGCGTTTGTCGGGCGGGCAGGCCCGACTGTATCAGTGGTGGGTGGGGAGCCAATCCCCTCTGCTGAAACGGGCCGTGCCACTATTTTGTGTGGGCGGGCCAATTAAGGCCTGCCCAGCGTGTTCCAGACTCCCATGTTCAGCGGGAAAATTAAATTGGTGGCGGGTGTGTTCAGACTGCCAGTTCCAATGGGGAACTGGCAGTCTGTATAAAGAACGGCCAGGCAGCCTCCTTTAGACTGTTCACCATGGCCAGTCATCGGGCACCACAAGAGGTGAGGGCAGAGGAGGAGGAGGGGGGTGCAGGCTGCAGGGTAGGCCAGCGAGGGGCCACTGTGCCCCTCGGTTCTCCAATGCCTGCCTTGCTGCCCTCCTGGAAGAGGTGCAAAACGATCGGGAGGTGTTGTTTCCGGAGGATGGGAGGGGGAGGGCCTCCCACGTCACCAGACAGGTGTGGCAGGTGGTGGCGGAGGCTGTTAGCTCTCAAGATGCTGTGCGGTGCACAGGATCCCAGTGCTGCGAGTGCTTCAATGATTTGCTGCGCTCTGGAAGGGTGAGTACCATGTTGGCCTTGGCCAATTTACCCAGCAGGTAGCCTTATCCTTTGAGGCCCCCCCGCCCCACCCTAACTCAGTGTCGTTACTGGATTTGGCAATTGGCATACGTTGGGTGGGCAAACAGATTGTGGCCATGCTTACATCAGCCTTAGTGGTTGAGAAGAAGGTGGATTTTCCCCGCAGCATTTGTTGGTGTTTGTCGCATTTGAGTAGTCTGCGGGCAACCTGTCGGGGAGGCAGCTAGACACATACTTAGAACTCCAACATTTGTCTTATTGATGGTGATGAGATGTTGGAAGGGGAGCCTCAAGGTGTCATGGCCAAGAGCCATCAGCTGGCCTCGGCACCGCACCTAGTTGTACCTCTTTGCCATGGGTGCAAAGACCCATGTGTTATTGAAAGTGATGGACGCTGACTGTGTCCAAGCTGGCCGTTGGGGGAGGGGTTTGGGAGCAGCCGTACTATCTTCTGGGGACTGATCGCCAGTAGTGTGGACAGGAGCCGCTGGAGGCCTCAGATGGGCCACTGTGGTTGGGGTGTGGCGTGTGCATGCAGAGTACATGAGCGATCAGCCCCAATAAATGCTCTTCTCTGTTCTGCAGGCAAAACTGAGAACAATAGCCGGGAGCATCTGCGGACTGATGGTGGGCACGCCATGCTGCAGCACCTCACCACTTATGAGGAGCAGGCCATGGAGCTGGGGAGGAGGCAGGCGGCCAGTTCAGCAGGTGTCGGCGAGGCTAGGGTGCAGCAGCCAGGTAGTTGAGGTCCACAGTTCCATCCACTCTGTCTGCCCAACATCCAAACCACTGATGATTGCTGCAATTGTTAATGCTGCAACACTGCTCATTCACAGACTGATACAGTCAGACGTGTGGGTCATATACAAAGGTTCCTCAGCCCCATGAGGATGCGCATCTCTAGCACCTTCCAAAGTCGCCTTATCCCATTTGTGACCACATCCCCATGGCCTAACATGCCATGGTATTGCTGCTTCATCTTAGATCATCTTAGGAGGGATTGTACCTCCAGCACCCTTTCAGCCAGTGCATCCCACATTACTCTGTCCAAAAAGTCCTCAGTACCTCACCTGTCAAACTCATGGCACTCAACTTAAATAAATGCCACCACGTTAGTCATCCCTACACCAAGGGGAAATGTTGTCTCCTGTCCACCCATTCTATGCCCCTTGTAACGGTATGAAGGTCAATAATGTGACCTGTCAATCTCCTGTGCTCCACGGTAAATGTCACAAGTGTATCCAATGCTTCCTCATGACTCCAACTCTCCAGGCCAACATGCATCCAGGTCAGGAACCTCTGCACTCTCCCCACTCCAATGTCATCCCTCCCAGGAAGCCCAGGTCACAACTGAACGCAGAAGTGCAGATGTGGCTTCCACAGCATTTTCTGCACTTGAAACATGACCTCCCTTTTCCTACATTCTATTTCTCATCTAATGAAGGCAAGTCTGGCTTCGACCTTGTTAAACACCTTATGTTCCTGTTCTGCCACCTTAATGGGCCTGCTCAGCAAGGTCCCTGTAATCGTCATGACTTCCCATGGTCCTACCATAACTCATGTATTCCCGTACCTTGCTTGTCTTGCCCAAGTGCTGAACCGCTCACTTATCCACATAACATTCCATGTGCCATTCCTTAGGCCATCTGACCAGCGTGTCTGTATGCACGTGTAATGTTTGGGCTTCCTCTTGACTATTTAGCACCCCACCAATGTGCGTCGCCTTAGGTTCTTGAAAGGTGAGTGACTCTTGAGGCTGGGGGGAAAGGGGATGAAAGGTGTTACTGACCGAACGCTAACTGATGCACTGTCCTTGTTGTTAATTTTAGCATCACCACCGCCTGGTTGCCACCAACAAGTCCAGAGCGCCTCCCTCCACACCTGAGGGCCAACACTTGCAACTTGCATCACATCATTTCAGCGAGCCAAGCACCAGCGCAGCGACAAACACTTCGGTGGGGATTATGACGTTGGCTAGTGTCCGAGGGCACAGTGGAGAGGGCACTTCACAATTGCTGAAGGAGGTGGCACAGACAGAGAGTGCCGATGGCGCCAGCAGCCGGAGGACTGCAGGGGACCATGTACATGCTGAGCCTGGCAGTGATGATGTGCCTCTGGAGATGTCAGCCATGCAGCCGCTGCAGGACAAGCGGCAGGATTTGCCAGAGCATCTGGCAGGGTTGCATGAGGGTGTGCTTCATTTGGTCTCTGTGGTGGAGGAATCCAGGCAGAGTGTCAGTGATGGCATGAACCTCAGGACAGAGCTTCAGGCTTCCTCTATTGAGGGATTGGTGACTCTCATGGAGAGGGGCTTCTAGCAGACTGAGAATCTTCTGATTGGGTTACCCTCTGACCTGCAAGCCCTCACAGCGCTAATGGCCACAGGTGGGCATTCCCAATCTGGGAGACATTTTGGGCCCCAAGTGTCAGCGCTCAGTGCCCATCCATCTGCGGTGAGCAGGGAGGTCCAACGTGGACTCATGTCGGTGCAGCAGCTGCCTGTCATCTCTGCGAGCTCCTCTCAGGGCGCTCCGGATGAGGGCAGCAGCTCCTCCGCCCCTCTGCCAGTCAACGTTGCATCTGTTGAGGCTGCGCCAACTGGGGAGGTGCCAGTTCTGGAACTGGCCACTCCCTCCCAGGCGGGACCATCACAGGTTCCACAGGCCAGAGGACGGATGCCAAGGTCATTGAGGCCAACAGGACAGCAGAATCAGCAGGCTGTCTCACAAGCCACTCCGAGCGATGGGGCGGCACCTAGACATAGCACCCGCAAATGAAAGCATAAGGCACGTTAGGCACTCCACAGGTTTGTTGCTGGTGATTTTGTGTTGGCTCTAGATTAGGGAATATATCATTCTGTACATCAGAGCAACGTTTGTGCTTTATTTAGGTGGCAATCAAATCCACTTTTCTGACCATGGCTGAGGGTGTTTCCTTTGTGCTGCATTTGTATGTTTCGCAGACATATCATGAGTGTTTGAGTGGACATTGATGTTTCTGTACTAAACCCTTAGTTGCAGCTGATGAGGTGGAAGATGTAGCACCTGAGTGCCACGTGTGGAAGTGCCAGGCAATGCTGGTCCTGCTGATCCATGTGTGTGGAGCTAGTTGAAGGTTCATTGGATTAAAGTGTCCCGGGTGTCCCTGTCTCCTTGGTGTAATAGCGGGTCGGTCTCATCATTGCCCTGTGCTTTCTCATCCTCTGAGCCACTGCTGGATTCATCATGTGCAGCTTCCTCCACTGTGTCAAGGTCTTCATCATCAACTGCATCCCCCCTTTCCAGTGCAGAGCGCAGCATGCTACCAATATCAGATCTGGGGGGTACTGGAGTGCGCCCCCTGAGCCGTCCAGGCAACAGAAGCGCATCTTGAGAAGACCGAAGGTTCTCTCCACCACAGCCCTTGTGGTGCCCTGGCTCCTATTGTAGCACTGCTCAGCTTCTGTTCTTGGATGCCGGAGAGACGTCATGAGCCACCTATGCAGGGGATAGCCCTTGTCACCCAGCAGCCAACCATCCAGCCGAGCCGGAGCACTGAAGAGTGCCGGCACCTGGGAGTGTCTGAGGATGTAGGCATCATGGGAGCTGCCTGGGTACCTTGCACAAACTTTTAAAATCTGCATCCTGTGGTCACACACTATCTGCACGTTCATGGAATGGAAGCCCTTCCTGTTGACGAAGGCAACGGGCTCACTTGCTGGTGCCTTGATGGCCACATGTGTGCAGTCTATAGCACCTTGGATGCGGGGGAAGCCAGCAATGGCCGTGAAGCCTCTGGCTCACTCTATCTGACTTGCCTGGTCACAGTGGAAGTGGATGGAGGTGGATACCCGTCTGAAGAGAGCGTCTGTAACCTGCTTGACACAAGAGTAGACAGCTGATTGGGAGACACCGCAAAGATCAACCACTGAACCCTGGAAGGAACCAGGCGCATAGAAGTGGAGGGCAACTGTGACCTTCAGAGAGTTAGGGGAGATCTCACGGCCAATCATCTGACAGATATAGTTCACTTGACAGTTGGAACCTCCTTTGGCACTGCACCTCAATCATATTGAGGTAGCTGCTTTGTCTCCTGTATACCCTGGCAGCAGGATAGTGGCTTCTTCTGCTGCTCCTTCCACCTTGGACAACCTCTTGGCCCTGTGCCCCTTCTGCCTGCACCTGGCCTCCCAAAGGTGGCTCCCCTGGAGGCTGATTGTCCACTCCTGGCCTCCTCCTTATTCTATCCCTCCCTTCCTCCTCCTGCCTCCATTGGAGATGTCGGAACCCATACCCAGGCTAAATGGAAGCCTCTGGAAAGGCCCGATAAAGATTACTGTCTGCAGACTTGCTGAGTTGAAGCTTCAAAGTACATAGAAAGCTATTGGAAATCAATCTGAGCTGCTAACAATCACACAGGCAAGTTTAAAAAACTTTCTGCATTACATACTTCAGATAAAACATTAACAACCCCTCTGAGCCCACGTATCCTACCCGTAGATGAGGTTTGTTAAAAAATCACCTACCCCACTGCCCGTTGGGCCCATGTGCTGAGCCGAAGATCGCACGGGCTCCTCAAAATCAGCTTCAATTGCTGAATTAAGGGCCTTAAGAAGGACTTTAAGTAATGGCGGGCGCGTGTTGCGCTTAACAGCGTGGCAGCCCACCTAAATATCGCGATGCCGTGAGCTGATGACGGGACTCTCACATGATGTCAGCCCACGACATTTTAAGCGCTGATGTGCGGGCTCTGCCTTAAAATTGTACTCAAAGAAACACAAGTGCACAAATAATTAAAAAGTAACAGCTCAAATTTCAGACCATAAAAGATGCAAAGTATATATTTATTTTTAGCAGAATAGAATAAAAACAGAGAGATAATGTCATATTTATGTGGATTATTGGTTGTACTTTATTTGGAGTACTGTGGTCTGTGCTGGTCTCCATGCGACAAAAACACATTGAAGTGCCAGGGAAAGTCCAGAAAAGATTTGCAAGGATTTTATCAGATTGGAAGAATGAAACTATCAGGAAACAGTTGGCAGCGATTGGGCTGCAGGTTGTTGGCATTTGACAATCAGAAAAATAATTTCCTAGATGTTTCCCTTTGCGCAGAATGAAGAGGATGTGGAACTCACTGCCATGTGAATAGTTGAAGCAAATAACGTTGCCATATTTAGGAATGAGTTTAATGCATAACAGAGGGAGAAGGGAATAGAGGGATATGGGGAAGGGTGAGAAGAATAACTAGATTAGAACAACACCTCTGTGGGGTATAAGCAATAGCACAGGCCAGTTAGCCAAATGGCCTGTTCATATGTCGAAGGTTCTATGTAAGATATACTTCACTGTCATTGGTTCAGACAAAATAGACAACATCGATGAAAAAGCTGGGTGGAGCCATGCCAAAACATTACATGGGTGAGTACTTCTATTCACTTGATGCCAATTTGAAAGAATGTACACTCACAGCAGAGTCAAAACAGAGCTTACAATTTAAAATGATCATAAAACAATTGTTCTGTTCCTATGGAATTGGAAAGTAATGTGAAGCTTTAACTGTTCTATGAATGTAATATGAATTGTTTATGAGGAAGTGCGACTAGAAGGAGGAAGAATCAGCAGGCGTATATCAAACTTGTGACCCATCAGCCACTTATATGCCACAAAACTATGATTCACATTTGAAGAACAATATCAGGTAATGCTGATTACTTAATATACAGAGTCACATTTAGAGAAAATTCCAGTCTTACCCATGGGGGCACGTGTGTATATTTGGGAAAGTAATACAAGTCAACTGCACAGTCTGGTTTAAAAGGTGTCAAATAATTACTGTGAGAAATGTTATCAGGCTGGTGTGGTTTTTTCACTTTTTCTTGAACTTCCTCTCTCATTTCTTTGACATCACCATTCTCTGGGGGAGGTAGAATGTGTGATGCTGAGCTAGAATTCTGAAGGCACCCATGATCTTTCCCGTTCTGTCAATGGGGCCTCTTTCCAGGTATGAGCGCATAGACTCTGAATCAGCAGGATATTCCACTGTGAGGGGCAGCAAAAACCAATTCAACATCAGCGCACAAGGAGTTTCTCTTTTGGTACCTCAGATGTGTCAGCTTATAACTCAGAGACTAATTCTAATTACACGTCCTTGAATGAAATGAGCAAACTCAGCACAGATCAGATGGACACATTCACTCTTGGTTGGAAATGAAAAATACCAGCAAAGCAAGATTTTGTAATTTCCTACTTTGAAGAATTACTGTTTATATTCACAACAATATTGATTTCACTAATCACACGCAGGACCTTAGCCTAACCTTCAACCTTGTGCCCACTGGTCTTCCCGTCTGGTATTGATCTTTGAAAATAAATATTGTGCCTAAGTATGAATAAAAAATCTGCATTTATAATTACAAATTTATTTTACATGAGAAAGGAGAATATTATGAGAATGATTTATCATTTATATAAACGACATAGATGACTATGTGGAGGGTAAGATTAGTAAGTTTGCGGATGACACAAAGATGGGCCGTGTGGTTAATAGTGAGGTTGAATGTTTTGGGCTACATGAAGATACAGGGATGGTCAAATGGTAGATAAGCAGCAGATGGAATTTAACCCTGAAAAGTGTGAGGTGATACACTTTGGAAGGAGTAATTTGACAAGGAAGTATTCAATGAACGGCATGACATTAGGAAGTTCTGAGGAACAAAGGACCTTGGCGTGTGTGTCCATACATCTCTGAAGGCAGAGGGGCATGTTAATGGGGTGGTGAAAAAGGCACATGGGGCACTTGCCTTTATCAATCAAGGCATAGATTAGAGAAGTAGGGAGGTCATGTTGGAGTTGTATAGAACATTGGTGAGGCCACAGCTGGAGTATTGTGTGCAGTTCTGGTTGCCACATTATAGGAAGGATGTGATTGCACTGGAGGAGGTGCAGAGGAGATTCACCAGGATGTTACTGGGATGATACATTTAAGTTATGAAGAGAGGTTGGATAACTTGGGTTGTTTTTGTTGGAGCAGAGAAACTGTGGGGCAACCTGATCGAGGTGTACAAGATTATGAGGGGCATGGACAGGATGGATAGGGAGCATCTGTTCCCCTTAGTTGAAGGGTCAGTCACAAGGGGACATAAGTTCAAGGTGAGGGGCAGGAGGTTTAGGGGGAATGTGAGGGAAAACTTTTTTACCCAGAGGGTGGTGATGGTCTGGAATCTACTGCCTGGCAGGGTGGTGGAGGTGGTTTGCCTCACATCCTTTAAAAAGTACATGAATGAGCATTTGGCACATCATAACGTTCAAGGCTATGGGCCAAGAGCTGATAAATGGGATTAGTTAGGTAGGTCAGGTGTTTCTCATGTGTTGGTGCAGACTCGATGGGCCAAAGGGCCTCTTCTGCACTGTGTGATTCTGTGATTCTGTTATTATAGCTTCTCATTGTTCTACACATTTCACAGGAAATGCACTAGAAAGTATGTACATTATAAGATGCAATATGGCTTACATGCTGCAATAGTATGTGTCTGTATAAGTTACTAGAAGCTTTTAAGCACAATTTACACAATCAATAATCATTGTGATAGAGTAGGCGAGGTTAAATTACAATTTTTGATACTGTTTACTGTTTCACAATTTTGGAATAGTTGTGTGGATGAATAAATTTGTAAAACTGTTGCGTAAACAGAAAGGAATATAATATGAAACTGTAGGAAAGACTGAATTGTAAATACATGGAAATCTGTGTATATATACATATTATATATTCTGTCAGTATATGTGGATGTATATCTAGATCTTTCATTTCAACTGCTGAAGCCTGTTTGTTTACTTGGGTTATTAGTTAGGATTGGGTTAGTGGTTAGGACTACTAGTTAGGAATTGGGGTTAAAGTGTTAGGATTATAGTGTTAGGCTTACAGTTAGGATTTAGCTATAGAAAGCACTGTTTACAATGTCATTGTCGCGAGAAGTGTAACTTTCTCACTTCATGTTTTTACCTCATGCAGACTATTCACAAAACTGGTCCCTGAATCATTTATTCAAGGAACTTTCTTCTAGTCAGATCCCAACTTCCACCCTTCATTTATTTCTCCACATTTCTCACAGAAGAGATAACCAGGACACTAGACTTTGGGATAGTTTTCACAGGAACAGTTGGTCCCTGGTGTTGTTCTGGTTATTGGGTAGCCTGCAAAGGAGCTGAGAGTCAGAGTGGAGATTTAAAAAGAGTGGGAGCTGGACTCGGGACTGAAAGCAGCGGGAGGATATCACGATTCAAAAGTGATGCAATGTAGGGTCAGGTGACTAATTCTACTTTTACCTTTTCTACTAATTAAACTGTTGCAGTCCATTAGCTTAAACAAAATAAGGTGAGGACTTTGGACTGTAGTGGGAGTGTTTGGAGTGGAATAAGGCCCCAAGTGTAAGTAGTATTCTTCAAAGAGATTACCGAATGAGCTTAATCTAAAGGGAAGTCATGGCAGCAGAGCTTGCGCCATGATATGCTCCTCCTGTGCTATGTGGGAAGTTATGGATGCTCCCAGTGTCACTGGTGACCGTGTGTGCAGCAAGTGTGTTCAGCTGCAGCTACTGGCTAACCACATTTCAGAGCTGGAGCTGTGTGTGGATTCACTGTGGAGCATCTGTGATGCTGAGATTGTCATGGACAGAACATTCAGTGAGGTGGTCACACTGCAGGTAAAGATTGAACAGGAAGAAAGGGGATGGGTGACCACCATTCAGAGTAGTGGGAGGCAGGTAGTACAGGAATCCCCTGTGGTTATCCTCTCTCTAACAGATATACATTTTGGATACTGTTGGGGGAGATGACTTCTCAGGGGAAAGCAGCAGGAGCCAAGTCCATGGTACCACAGGTGGCTCTGCTGCACAAGAGGGGAGGAAGAAAATTGGCAAGGCTATAGTGATAGGGGATTCAATAGTAAGGGGAACAGACAGGCATTTCTGCAGTCGCAAAAGAGACTCCAGGATGGTATGTTGCCTCCCTTGTGTGAGGGCCAAGGATATCTTGGAGAGGCTGCAGGGCATTCTGAAAGGGGAGGATGAACAGCCAGTGGCCGTCATACATATTGGTACCAATGACATAGGTAAAAAAAAAGGGGTAATGTCCTACAAGCAGAATATAGGAAGTTAGGACATAAATTAAAAAGTAGGACCTCAAAGGTAGTAATCTCAGGATCACTACCAGTGCCACGTGCTCGCGAGAGTAGAAATAACAGTATATATCAGATGAATTTGTGGCTGAGGAAATGGTGTAGGGGGGAGGGATTCAGATTCATGGGGCATTGGGATCAGTTCTGGGGAAGGTGGGACCAGTTCAAACAGGACCGGTTGCATCAGGGCAGGACCGGGACCAATGTCCTTGGGTTGGGGGTTGGGGTTGCCCGGGGGGGGGGCGGGGGGGGGTGCTTCCTAGTGTGGCCAGGGAGGGTTTAAACTAGAATGGCACAGGCATGGGAACCTGTGCAGGGAGACAGAGGAGGGGGGAACAAGGATGGAAAGGAAAGACAGAAAAATAAGAAGGAAAAGTGGAAGGGGAAAAAAAAAGGGCATTAAACAAATGGGGTCATAGTGGAAAACAAAGCTAAGATGACTAACAAGGTTAAAAAGATAAGTCTAAAGGCATTGTATCTTAATGCATGGAACATTCACAATATGGTAGATGAATTAACAGCACAAATAGATATAAATGTTTATGATATTGTTGCAATTACAGAGATATGGCTGCAGGGTGACCAAGGATAGGAACTGTACATCCAGAGGTATTCAATATTTAGGAAGGACAGACAAATAGAGAAAGGAGGTGGGGTAGCACTGTTAGTAAAGGGGGAAATCAATGCAATAGTGAGGAAGGATATTGGCTTGGAAAATTATGAGGTGGAATCTGTTTGGGTGGAGATAAGAAACACCAAGGGGAAGAAAGCGTTGGTGGGGGTTGTCTATAGGCCCCCAAACAGTAACGGAAATGTAAAGGAAGGCATTAAGCAGGAAATTAGAGATGCATGTGATAAGGGTACAACTGTAATCATGGATGACTTTAATTTACATATAGATTGGACAAACCAAACTAGCAATAATATTGTGGAGGAGCATTTCCTGGAGTGTGTACATGATAGGTTTTTTGACCAATACTTTGAGGAACCAACTAGAGAGCAGGCCATCCTAGACTGGGTATTGTGCAATAAGAAAGGATTAATTAACAATCTTGTTGTGTGGGGTCCCTTGGGGAAGAGTGACCAATAGAATGATAGAATTGTTCATTGAGATGGAGTGTGAAGAAGTTGAATCTGAAACTAGGGTCCTGAATCTAAGTAAAGGGAACTACAAGGGTATGAGGCATGAGTCGGCAATGATGGATTGGGGAATCTTACCAAAAGGGTTGACAGCGGATAGGCAATGGCTAAAATTTAAGGAACATATGCATGAATTACAACGATTATTCATTCCTGTCTGGCACAAAAATAAAACAGGAAAGGTGGCTCAACCATGGCTTACAAAAGAAATTAGGGATATTATTAGATTCAAAAAGGATACATATAATATTGCCAGCAACAGCAGAAAACCTGAGGATGGGGAGCAGTTTAGAATTCAGCAAAAGTGGACGAGAGATTGATCAAGAAGTGGAAAATGGAGTATGAGAGTAAATTTGCAAGGAACATAAAACTGACTGTAAAAGCTTCTGTAAATATGTGAAGAGATAAAGATCAGCAAAGACAAATATAGGTCCCTTACAGACAGAAATAGGGGAAATTATAATGGGGAACAAAGAAATAGCAGAAGAATTGAACACATACTTTGTTTCTGTCTTCACAAAAGAGGACACAAATAATTCCCCAGAAATGCTACAGAACCAAGGGTATAGTGAGACGGAGGAATTGAAGACAATCAATATTAGTAAAAAAAATGGTGCTAGAGAAATTAATGGGGCTAAAGGCTGAAAAATCCCCAGGGCCTGATCATCTACATCCCAGAGTACTAAAGGAAGTGGCCCTGGAAATATTGGATGCATTGGTGGTCGTCTTCCAAAATTCTACAGACTCCGAAGCAGTTCCTACAGATTGGAAGGTGGCAAATGTAACCCCACTATTTAAAAAAGTAGGGAGAGAAAAAACCGAGAATTACAGACCAGTTAGCCCAACATCAGTAGTGGGGAAAATGCTAGAGTCTATTATAAAATACGTGGTAACAGAATACTTGGAAAGCATTAACAGGATTAGACAAAGTCAGCATCGGTTTATGAAAGGGAAATCATGTTTAACTATTCTACTGGAGCTTTTTGAGGATGTAACTAGTAGGGTAGATAAGGGAGAACCCAGTGGATGTGGTGTATTTGGATTTCAAGAAGGCTTTTGATAAGGCCCCACATAAGAAGCTATTGGGCAAAATTAAAGCACATGCAATTGGGGGTAATATACCAGCGTGGATTAAGAATTGGTTGACAGACCAGAAACAGAGAGTCGGAATAATGGGGTCTTTTACCAGGTGACAGGCAGTGACCAGTGGTGTATCGCAGGGATCAGTGTATGGGCCCCAGCTATTCATGATATATAAATAAATGACTTGGATGAAGGAGCCAAATGCAATATTTCCAAGTTTGCTGACCACACAAAACTGGGTGGGGTTGTGAGGAGGATGCAAGGAGGCTTCAGGGCCTCATCAGCCTTCTCTGCTCTAAGGAGAGCAACCCTAGCCTATCCAGTCTCTCTACATAGCTGAAACACTCCAGCCCAGGCAACATCCTGGTGAATCGCCTCTGCACCCTCTCCAGTGCAATCACATCTTTCCTATAGTGTGGTGATCAGGACTACACACAGTACTACAGCTGTGGCCTAACTAGTGTTTTATACAGCTCCAACATAACTTCCCTGCTCTTATATTCTATGCCTCGGTTCATAAAGGCAAGTATCCCATATATCTTCTTAACCACATTATCTACCTGTGCTGCTGCCTTCAGGCATATATGGACATGTGCATCAAGGTCCCTCTGATCCTCTGTACTTCCTAGGTTCCTACCATTCATTGTGTATTCCCTTGCCATGTTAGTCCTCCCAAAATACATCACCTCACACTTCTCTGGATTAAATTCCATTTGCCACTGCTCTGCCCATCTGACCAGCCCATCTATATCGTCCTGTAATCTAAGGCTTTCCTCCTTACTATTTATGACACCACTAATTTTTATGTCATCTGTGAACTTACTGATTATACCTCCTATATTCACATCTAAATCATTAATGTACACTACAAACAGCAAGGGTCCCAACACTGACCAATTGTCACAGGCTTCCATCCAATCGCAAAAACAACTTTCGACCATCACCCTTTGCCTCCTGCCACTAAGTCAATTTTGTATCCAATTTGCCAAATTGCTCTGGATCCCATGGGCTCTTACCTATTTGATCATTCTCCCATGTGGAACCTTTTCAAAAGCATGTGGGTGGGGCAAAGAAAGAAAAGCTATAATTGAATGGTGAGTGAGCATGTAGTGCTTGGACTGAAGATAATGAAAAAGGTATGATGTGGCACACATGTTTTTAGCCCTGAAGAAAGATCATATGGACTTGAAATGTTAACTCTGTTTCTCTCTCCACAGATGCTGTCAGACCTGCTGAGTTTTGCCAGCATTTTCTGTTTTTATTTCAGATTTCCAGCATCCACAGTATTTTGCTTTTATTTTTGCTCTTTTGCCGGAATAGTGCCCTACATTGGCCAGACTTACACATAATGTAATATTGGGTTAATTGATTAAGATACCTTGATTTTTTTGGTCATTAAACATGACTAAATTACAACCTGATTATTAAACATGGTCTCTCTTGTAACTATTTTATGAGCATTCATCAAACTTACACATGCTCAGATTCTAACAGATGGCTCCTGGTTCTACTACCTTTCTCAGGAATAATAAAGATGACATTGTTAACTAATATTTCTTACTTACCTCTGCTATACATGATTCATGGTGTCTCACTGCTCTTCTGGTCAGTATGAGCCAAACAAACAAATTCCAAACCTGACCAGATAAAGATTAGCAGTTCCCGTGACCTGAACATTTCTATTTGCCTTCCATATTCCAACAGAAATGTTATCCAGCAAGATTTTGCATTGACCAAATTAACCATCGTGCATTGCTTCTTGGCCTTTCATAGCTCATAAATGAAACAAGAAACAAAAATCACATAAAACTACATGATTCATGGATCAGCAAGCACAGAGGAAGGGGAGGCTGTGATTGGTGGGTCAGTGAGCATGGTGGGGGTGAGGTATTTGTCATTGGAGGTTTGACAAGCATGTGTGCGATGGGGGGTGGTGTGGTTGGTGGGCAGTGCCAGGCAGAAGCTGCTTCTGAAAGTTTTCAAGTTTTGGATTCATCTGTGAAAACTTCAGGCATTCATGGAAAGTTGCTCATATCCAGAGATCCAGGTTCTTATCCACACCAAAAGTGTGACATACTGCTTCAAACACTTTAAAGCTGGATATAGTTTCATGAATAGTTCATCCAGTTTTCTGCCACCCCCCCACCTCAAAATTTTGCACCAGCCCTGAACATATGCCACGGATCAGTTCTGTTTTGAAACTGTGAAAACACAACCAAGAAACCAATGCTGGTCTTATACACATTGTTGACAAGTGGAAGCCCTAGGGGCAGATTTTCATCCTTAGCCTTCAGCTGTTAAGCCTCAATTGGGCAAAACACAAAGTAAATCTGGACAGTGAGGGTCCCACATTATTTTAAGAACCCAACCTATTTTCATTGTATTAAAAACTTAGTACCAAGTGTACTATTTTTGTGAGGCAGGTTTGAGGGAAACTGGTCCAAAGAGCCCAGGCATTGTTTATTCCCATAAATGTGTAATTCATGTCTTTTGGCCTTATACATATAAAGTGTGTTTGTTTCTATGTATGTTTGTTTGTCTATTTATTTAATTTTATTCATTCATGGGATGTGGGCATTGCTGACTGGGCCAGCATTTATTGCCCATTCCTGGTTGCCCTTGAGAAGGCAGTGGTGACCTGCCTTCCTGAACTGCTGCAGTCTATGTGGTGTAGGTACACCCACAGTGCTGTTAGGGAGGGAGTTCCAGGATTTTGACCCAGCAACAGTGAAGGAATGGCGATATATTTCCAAATCAGGATGGTGAATGACTTGGAGGGAACTTCCAGGTGGTGGTATTATAAGTTATAGTTGTACAAAAACATTTAGGATATTTAGGAAATGAACAAATTAAGCTCTCTTACCTAAAATATTTCACACCCCATTTCAAAGTCATTATATTCAGTCTTATGTTTTACACAGTAGTTTCACTTTATATTTTATACTTTGTACAGTTAGAAGCACAAGAGAGAGTTAAACAATCATTGAGTCATTACGGGACAGCAGAAGGCTATTCAGCCCATCGAGTCCATGCCAATGCTTTGTGGAACAATCCAGTCAGTCCCATTACCCCATTCTATATCGGTAGTCCTACAACTTTATTACCCCCTTAAGCACCGTTCCAAATTCTCATTTAAGTCATTCCCCATCTGCCTTTCCACCTCCCTCCTGAGTAATGGGTTCCAGGTTATCACTGAGTAAATAAACAAGTTCTTCCCTCACATTCCCCTGCATTTCCTGTCCAAAACGTCATGCCTGTGCCCCCAAGACTTTGGATCAGCACTGATGGGAAAGGCTTCTCATTGCCTATTTTATCTAAACCTGTCATAATCTTGTACACCACCATCAAATCTCCCCTCAATTTCCTTTCCTCTCAGGAGAACAACTCCACCCTAACCTTTTAGCTAAAACCCCTAATTTCTGGAATCAGCCTGGTAGATTTCCTCTCCACCCTCTCCAGGGCCATCACATCCTTCGCAGTGAGGTGGCCAGAGCCTGACACGATACTCTCATTTGGTCTAACCAGAGTTTTATAGAAGTTCAGCTTAACTTCACTGCTTTTGTGCTCACGCCTCTGGTTATGAAGCCCAAGATTCCATATGCTTTGTTAAACATTCTCAATATTACTGGCACCTTCAATGATCAATGCACTTGCACTCCTCCCCTGACCTAGATCTGTCTGTTTCTGCACACTTTCTGGAACTGTGTCATTTGGACTTGTTAATTTTAAGGTTGGGTTTAAACTGCCCCTAGGGTCAGAAAAGGTTTAATTGCTGTGATATGAACTTCAATTGTTTACTGTTTGATCTCTCAGCAAACTCATAATCTGTGAAAAGCTATTTCAATCATCTATCATTGCACACCCTATAAGGTGCAACACCTGCCCTTTTACTTCCCCCCTCCTCACTGTCCAAGGGCCTAAACACTCCTTTCAAGTGAAGCAGCATTTCACTTGCACTTCCTCAATTTAATCTACTGCATTTGCTGCTCCCAATGCGGTTTCCTCTACATTGGAGAGACCAAACGCAGATTGGGTGACCACTTTGCAGAACACCTTTGGTCTGTCCACAAGCATGACCCAGACCTCCATGTCACTTGTTGCTTGCCGTTTCAACACTCCACCATGCTCTCATGCCCACATGTCTGTCCTTGGCCTGCTGCAATGAAGCTGGAGGAACAGCACATCATCTTCCAACTAGGCACTTTACAGCCTTCCAGACTGAATATTGAGTTCAACAACTTTAGTCATGAACTCTCTCCTCCATCCCCACCCCCTTTTTCCTATAATTTATATATATATTTCTTTTCCCACCTATTTCCATTATTTTTAAATGTATTTCCATCCATTGTTTTATTTCTACCTTTTAGCTTATTTCGATCCCCACACCCCACCCCCACTAGGGTTATCTGTACCTTGCTTGTCCTGCTTTCCACCTTTAATGTCTCCATTAGCACATTCCTTAGATAATATATCACCGTCAACACCTCTTTGTCCTTTTGTCTATTACATCCTTTGGTTATTTCCACCTATCACTGGCCCTCTATCCAGCTCAACTTGTCCCACCCTCCCTTAAACCAGCTTATATTTCAGCGCTTTTCTACTTTTACTTAATTCTGATGAAGGGACAATCGGATTCGAAACGTTAACTGTGTTCCTCTCCGCAGATGCTATCAGAGCTGCTGAGTTTTTCCAGGTATTTTTGTTTTTATTCTAGATTTCCAGCATCCGCAGTATTTTGCTTTTATCTATAATGTCTGTTGCTCGGCTGTGCACCTTGGGCTGGGAGCCAGTTTCGGAGCTGCTCACGATTCAGTGACAACCAGTGACGGATTGGCAGCCTTTTACCCATTGGACGGCGAGGCCTCTGATTGACCACTTGAGAGTTGCGCTCAGCTCGTCTTCTTCGAGCCCGCTTTTAGTTTCTCACTGGGAGATATGGCGGGCGGATGCCAAAGCATGTTTCTCGCACTTATACTGTGTTTCTACCGGGCACAAACAGCTCTAGCTGGTAAGTCCCCTGTTCTGACTGCATTAATTAATGTCTGCACGCTCGCTATCTGACCCTGGGCTGTAACAGGCTTCTAGATGACATCTGATATTTCACAACGGGAAACAGAATACCGTGTGTGAAGTGAAGTGATTAACCTGCCCATTTCTTTCAGATTGACTTGCTGTGAACTTCCAGCATTTACTACAGATTCCGACTAAGTGCCCTTTCACTTGGGATAATTGTGATTGTGTGTGTGTGTGTAACACTTTCACCTTCTATTGACGAGATTGGAAATACATCTCCCGAAAAAAACGGGCTGCCGACAGCATATGCCCTCAGGAAAAGTCAAAATCGACCCCACTGACTGCGTGTTGCTTTCTGCATCTGTTACTGATCCTTGCATAAGAGAGAAAGACTTGCGATTTATCTAGCGCCTCTCGCGTCTGCAGGACTCCCAAAGGCGCATTCCAGCTCCCCCCCGACTCCCCTCCTCCATACACAAAACATTCTGTGGTGCATGGTGTTCAAATGGTTTCCACCCCCTTCGTCCATTAAGGTCATTTTCTCATTGAGCCGAACCCTTTACAGCCAATGAAGTGTTTTTAAAGCGCGCTCGCTGTTGCGTTGTAAGAAAACAATGTAACAGGCATTTGATGGTGTTGGTTGACCTTTGTTTTCGGATGCAAATTGCCCAAGTGGTTTGAAACGTCAGTGTGTGGCCGGCTACAGTGACTCTGGGAGCCCCTGTGGAAGCGGATGCGAACTGAAGTCGGCGGCCCAGGCAGGACAAGTTCTCCCTCGCCCTTCACACCTGATGGGAGGCTTTGAAATGCGGGTCCCTCGGTTCAGGAACGGGGGTCTTCAGAAGATATATGTCAAAATAACGCACGATTGATTTTCAGTTCAGTTAAAGGCGCTGCAATATTTTTAAGGGGGGAGGGATATCTCTATGGGGCTGTTTTCACTTCCTATGTAGCTAACTTTGAAACTATCCAAATGTTTTCCTCAATGTTTGAACTGCGCCTGATCAGTTGGGATTCAAAACTGGTGTGATTTTATTTTCTCTCTCTCTCACGGGGCGCAGCTTTCTCCCTGCCCCATGCATTGTGCCTCACAGCTTGAAGAATTATTACTGCTCCAAGGTTTTTGTGTTGAGCCTGAAACTGTATGAGAGAGCTCCGGAATTTCAGCTCTCGGCGTTCGGCACTTCTCTCATCTTCAGCCAATGTGTATCTTTCTGCTTTCTTCACCCTTCAACTGCACGTTTCCTTGTAAACTCGTGAACAAAGGAATCACATTGCATTCAAATCAAAAGGCAAGTTCCTTCTTAAAGTTGTACAACTACCAGACAGCCTGAACACATTGGAGGAGATCGATGTCCAGTTACTAGGTCGCTGAAATAGACCCAAGACGGTTGATCAGTCACAGACTCATGCAGAGTGTATGACGCTATTGCATGTTAAGATGTGCTTTCTGCTTGGGACAGAAAGTGCAGTGAGTTAGTTCCCCAACAAGCTTCAGACACACAGCCTTCTTCATAGGACACCTGTACACTGTTGGGGGCTTTTTGTTCGATGGGGTGTATTAGTGAACTAGTGACCCAAAGTTCTGGACTAATAATCTAGGCACTGGGAGTTCGTGTGGCAGTATGAGAATTTCAATCTTAAAGCAGAAAAAAAAACACATTCCGAAATAAAAAGTTGAAGTGCTGGCGGATTGCCGTTACAACGAAAATACACAGGTGCAGAAATCTACTGCCTGTAAGTAACTGCGGTCCCACGCCAACGTGTTTGGCTGCCCACTGAAATGACCGAGCAACTGGCAAATGGACAATAAATGAGCGCGTCCATTTCTTGTCACAAGAAAACATTCCACCAAGCTGTGATATCCACGAAGCCTATGAAAGCCTATGAAGCTGGATCAGGGCCATTTTTTTTTTCTGACGCGCACACACACTCTGTCAAGTGAGTAAAAATGAAACCGTGCCTTTCTGCCGAAAGTCAGGGAGAAACCTCAGTAAATTTGACCACAGTTTGCGGGGAATCCAATGCCGCTGTGATCACTAAAGGAAAACCCTTTAATGATGATGGTGCAAATTCGGCTTTGCACAGCGGTTCACACGCCCTTTTCTTTTGAGTTTTCAGGAATACAGTGTATTTTGCAGTAGGATTCAAATCCCAGACAACACGGATTTACTTTAATCGCCTGGGCTGTTCTGATGAACTATCAGTTTGTGTACATTTCAGCCTTGGTGCTATCACAGGCTAGACCCAGTCCACACCACCACATTCAACCTTCAAAGCCCTAGTTGGAATGTGACCTTATTTGTAAAATATGACAGTAATTTCCCATTCAAACTACATATTAGGTTCAAAACAAAAACAGAATTAGCTGGAAAAACTCAGCTGGTCTGGCAGCATCGGCGGAGAAGAAAAGAGTTGACGTTTCGAGTCCTCATGACCCTTCGACAGAATTTGAGTGAGTCCAAGAAAGGGGTGAAATATAAGCTGGTTTAAGGTGTGTGTGTGTGTGTGTTTTGGGGGGGGGGGGGGGCGGGGGGGGGGTGGGGGGTTGGGTGGGGGGAGAGAGAGAGAGAAGTGGAGGGGTTTGGTGTGGTTGTAGGGTCAAACAAGCGTGATAGAAGCAGATCATCAAAAGATGTCACAAACAACAGAACAAAAGAACACATAGGTGTTAAAGTTGGTGATATTATCTAAACGAATGTGCTAATTAAGAATGGATGGTAGGGCACTTCTCTCTCTCTCCCCCCACCCAAACCCCGCACCCCCCCCCCCCACACACACACACCTTAAACCAGCTTATATTTCACCCCTTTCTTGGACTCACTCAAGTTCTGTTGAAGGGTCATGAGGACTTGAAACGTCAACTCTTTTCTTCTCCGCCGATGCTGCCAGCTGAGTTTTTCCAGGTAATTCTGTTTTTGTTTTGGATTTCCAGCATCCGCAGTTTTTTTGTTTTTATCTCTGTGTTTAATTGACTGCCACTGCTCTTCAAGAATTGCCTACCTCCTTGAAGAAGTTCTGTTCGTCTCTGCGACAAGATTTCCGTATCTCTCTTTTGCCTTGCTCACCTTCATTGCTTTCCATTTCTCTCCTGGTGTTTGACAAGGTGTTACTAAAACCCGCTTTCACTGCCATATCTCCTTTCTCAGTGACTGTCTCCATCTCCGACTTACGCCATGTGGATTTCAACTGAAATTCCACCCCTCATGTTTCGAACCCACCCAGGATTACAGGTATCTCCGGGACATAAAACGTTTCTCGGACTGCTGTTCCCGTCACATTCTGAAATCCACACTCAGTGCCATGCGCCGCCATATGAACATACTCGACCTCTCCCTCCAGCAGCACCGCCGTACCCTTTTTCAAAGCTGCGCGTGCCCCCAGTTTCATTTTATTCTTCGGCTCATCCGACGCCTCAACAAGAAACCTTTTCTCTTTCTCTCAAGTGCTAAGGAACGCAAGCTCCAACAACTCATCGACACCAACACCCATCTAGGACACTCCACCCCTGCCTGTCCCTCCATCCCCACCCCAGCTTCCAGTCCAGCCCCAGCCGTGTATTCACTATACCCCCTGACCTTCCCTTCTCCGATGCTGAATGTTCAGTGCTCAGCAAAGGACTTAGTTTCATACCCTTACACCCTCACCTCAATTAATTTTGGGCTCGGCATGATGCTGAACTCTTCTTCCGCCGTCTTTCTCTCCAGGCTCACTTCTTTGGGCAGGAGTCCTCTCCCCGTTCAATGGATCCATTCACCCACCTCCAATACTCTCCCTCCACCTGGACCCCTCCCTCTGGATTCTTACCTTCTCTTGATCTTTTCATTGAGAACTGTCGGCGCGACATTAGTCATCTCAATTTCTCTGCTCCTCTCACCCATTCAAATCTCTCTCTCTCTGAACTTACTGCACTCCATTATCTTAGGTCCAACCCTGACACTGTCATCAAACCCGCTGACAAGGGTGGTGCTGTTGTTGTCTGGCGCACTGACCTCTACCTCGCGGAGGCTGAACGTCAACTCGCAGACACTTCCTCCTACCTCTCCCTGGACCATGACCCCACCACTGAACATCAAGCCATTGTTTCCAGGACTGTCACTGACCTCATCTCCTCTGGGGATCTTCCTCCCACAGCTTCCAACCTGATAGTCGCCCAACCTCGGATGGCCCGCTTCTATCTCCTACCCAAAATCCACAAACAGAACTGTCCCAGTAGACTGATCGTCTCAGCTTGCTCCTGTCCCACAGAACTCATTTCTCGTTACCTTGACTCCCTTCTCTCTCCCCTTGTCCAGTCCCTTCCCACCTACATCCGTGATTCCTCTGACACCTTACGTCACATCAACAATTCCCAGTTCCCTGGCCCCAACCGCTTCCTCTTCACCATGGACGTCCATCCCCCACCAGGATGGTTTGAGGGCCCTTAGCTTCTTCCTCGAACAGAGGCCTGAACAATCCCCATCCACCACTACTCTCCTCCGTCTGGCTGAACTAGTTCTCACACTGAACAGTTTCTCCTTCAACTCCTCTCACTTCCTCCAAATAAAAGGTGTGGCTATGGGCACCCGCATGGGCCCCAGCTTTGCCTGTCTCTTTATGGGGTATGTGAAACATTCCTTGTTCCAGTCCTACTCCGGCCCCCTTTCACAACTCTTTCTCCGGTACATCGGTGATTACTTCAGTGCTGCTTCATGCTCTCGTCGGGACTTGGAAAAATTTATTAATTTTGCTTCCAATCTCCACCCCTCCATCATTTTTGCGTGGTCCATCTCTGACACTTCCCTTCCCTTCCTTGACCTCTCTGTCTCAATCTCTGGTGATAGACTGTCCACCAACATCCATTACAAACCTACCGACTCCCACAGCTACCTCGACTACAGCTCCTCACACCCCGCTTCAAGTAAGGACTCCATCCCATTCTCTCAGTTCCTTGGCCTCCGTCACATCTGTTCCAATGATGCTACCTTCAAAAACAGTTCCTCTGACATGTCCTCCTTCTTCCTTAACTAAGGTTTTCCACCTACGGTCGTTGACAGGGCCCTCAACCGTGTCCAGCTCTTCTCCCGCGCATCCGCCCTCACGCCTTCTCCTCCCTCCCAAAAACATGATAGGGTCCCCCTTGTCCTCACTTATCACCCCACCAGCCTCCGCATGCAAAGAATCATCCTCCACCATTTCTGCCAACTCCAGCATGATGCCACCACCAAACACATCTTCCCTTCACCCCCTCTATCGGCATTCTGTAGGGATTGTTCCCTCTGGGACACCCTGGTCCACTCCTCCATCACCCGCTACTCCTCAACCCCCTCCTATGGCACCTCCCCATGCCCACGCAAAAGATGCAACACCTGCCCCTTCATTTCCTCTCTCCTCACCGTCCAAGGGCCCAAACACTCCTTTCAAGTGAAGCAGCATTTCACTTGCATTTCCCCCAACTTAGTCTACTGCATTCGTTGCTCCCAATGTGGTCTCCTCTACATTGGAGAGACCAAACGTAAACTGGGCGACCACTTTGCAGAACACCTGCAGTCTGTCCGCAAGAATGACCCAAACCTCCCTGTTGCTTGCCATTTTAACACTCCACCCTGCTCTCTTGCCCACATGTCTGTCCTTGGCTTACTGCATTGTTCCAGTGAAGCCCAACGCAAACTGGAGGAACAACACCTCATCTTCCGACTAGGCACTTTACAGCCTTCCGGACTGAATATTGAATTCAACAACTTTAGGTCTTGAGCTCCCTCCTCCATCCCCACCCCCTTTCTGTTTCTTCCCCCTTCCTTTTGTTTTTTCCAATAAATTGTATAGATTTTTCTTTTCCCACCTATTTCCATTATTTTTACATATTTTTAAATCTTTTATGTTCCCCCCACCCACACTAGAGCTATACCTTGTGTGCCCTACCATCCATTCTTAATTAGCACATTCGTTTAGATAATATCACCAACTTTAACACCTATGTGTTCTTTTGTTCTGTTGTTTGTGACATCTTTTGATGATCTGCTTCTGTCACTGCTTCTTTGTCCCTACAACCACACCAACCCCCTCGACTTCTCTCTTTCTCCCCCCACCCAACCCGCCCCCCCCTACACACCTTAAACCAGCTTATATTTCACCCCTTTCTTGGACTCACTCAAATTCTGTCGAAGGGTCATGAGGACTCGAAACGTCAACTCTTTTCTTCTCCGCCGATGCTGCCAGACCAGCTGAGTTTTTCCAGGTAATTCTGTTTTTGTTTTGGATTTCCAGCATCCGCAGTTTTTTTGTTTTTATCTCTACATAATAGGTGGCCTGGAGAGAAGAACAGAGAGGGGGAGCGAGAGAGAAAGAGTGTGAAAAAAGACTTTGACCAGGAGGAAGCAAGTCAGAGAGGGGCAAAGATCGACACAAGCAAAGAAATAAACAGGAAACATTCAGGGAGAAATAGAGCAAGAGAGCGATAGAAAGAGACAGAGGGAAGATGGAAGTCAGAGAGACAGAGGCACCTTAAAGTCAGAGGCAGGGACAGAGAGATACATGGTAGAAATCTTAATGAAAGAGTAAATGTGAGAGTGAGAGAGGCATGCATAGAGAAAGAAACGCAGGATGAAGAGAGGGACAGAGACAGAGGGAGAGAGATAAAGAGGTTGGATCAAGAGAGAGAGAGATGAAGAGAGAAGGCGAGCGTTTTGAAAATTCTCCTATGGGATGTGAGTGTTGCTGGCTGTGCCAGCATTTATGCCATCCCTAATTGCCCTTGATAAGGTGATGGAGCTGCCTTCTTGAACCACTGCAGTCCATGTGGTGTATGTACACCCACAGTGCTGTTAGAGAAGCAGTTCCAGGATTTTGACTCAGTGACAGTGAATGAATGCTGATATAGTTCCAGGTCAGGATGATGAGTGTCTTAGAGGAGAACTTATGGGTGATTATGTTCCCATGTGCCTGCTGGCCTTGACCTTAGGTATAGGCCTTGGGTTTGAAAGGTGCTGTTGAAGGAGGCTCGGTGAGTCATTGCTCTGTATCTTTTACCATTGTGCATCAGTGGTGCAGTGAATGAATGTCCTGGATGATGTCGAACTTCTTGAGTGTTGTGGGAGCTGCGCTCATCCAGGCAAGTGGGGAATATTTCATCACATGTCTGACTTGTGCCTTGTAGAGATGGCGGACAGACTTTGGGGAGTTATTTATTGCAGGATTCCTAGCCTCTCACCTGCTCTTGTAGTCACAGTATTTACATGACTGGTCCAATTCAGTTTCTGGGCAATGGTAACCCCTACTTTATTGATGGTGGGTGACTTAGTGATGGCAATGTCATTGCACATCAAGGGAGATGGTTAAGTTCCTTCTTTTTGGAGAGGGTCATTGCCTGGCTCTCTAGTGTGGCACAATGTTACTTGCCACTTGAAGAGGAGATGTTGCGCTCTCTGATCCCGCAGAGACCAAACGAGACTCCGGCTTCCTTTTAACCAGTTTTATTCAAGCAAGGGAGCCACAGTCATTCCTAAGAATGAAGATCCAGCTCCCAGATTGGTTACATTTCATTACTTTTGTACTTTTTCTTATCATAATACATTTGAATACATCCAATTGGTAAGCGACACACTGGTTCCATACTATCTCTGTCCTATTGAGTGCATAAACATGTGATTTAGGTATCCAATTATTCTAAAGTGTGTCTACATAGTTATACCATCCAATCAGAATTAAGGCATGTATACATGAACCTTGATTCCTGCAACTCAGTAATGGCTGCCTGGAGACCTAAGTGTGATTAGCAAATACGTATTGTGTTTTATTTCAATATATTTAATTTCCCCCTAACAGTCCTCCCTTTTAGCCCTTGGCAAAGTTCAAGCTGGCCACACCTTTAGTTGAGAATTTCTCTTCTGGGTCTTTGGGTGGCCAGTCATCCAGAACACCAGAGGACCCCTAAACCATCCAGTTGTATAACCTAACTTTCCCTTCCCTGTCTTCTCCCTTGGAGTATGCACAGGTCAGGCGACTGATGCACACCATTGATTTACTGCTGTCTGTGCCTGGAGACCCTCTCCAGGTTTTCCATTGGTAGCAACAGAATCTGATAGCCCATACGAGCATAATTCCTATCGTCATGCCCACCCTAAATATCGCCCACCAACTTATTACTCTTCTGGTCATAGTGTAGGGTGTAGCTGACTGTGCTCATCTTCTAACCGATTGGGTGGCTAAGTCCACTTGCACACATCCACTCTCAATTTGCTCTCTAGAAGCCTCTACGTATGACTGAGGTTTCCTTGTTGCCTCTTGCGTGGCAGGTGTGCTATTTTTCCAGGAGTTTGGTTGGTGAACAATGTGTCATCCCATCAGGAGCTAAATAAGTATCCTGTGGTTCTGCCTGGCAAATGGAAGTCTGCTATGGTAAAGGAATCGGTCACCTGTAAGCAGAAACTCGAGTTGGTAGAACAAATTATGTCCCCATAAAGGAACTCAGCCTCATTAGTCATGAAGCACCATTGAGTTGAGGATACCTGAATTTCTTCCCGAGGTCCAGGCAAATCCTGCCGACTACGCCACTGAAGAGGAGATGTTACACTCTCCGATCCCGCAACGAGCGTAAGAGGCTCAGGCTTCCTGAATTGATAATGTAGTGAATGTGACTTTACTAGTATTTGTAAATACCTCCAGCATTTGACATGAGCACACAATGTAATTTCTTGATTCTGTACAACAATCTCTAGTGCTCATCAATACTGCGTCTTTCACTTAGGAGGTATACCCGCATAATCCTAAATGGTACACCAACCTCCCTTTATTTCTTCTGAGGGACTCAAACCTATGGCTGTCTAGGAAAGCCCCATTTGGATGATGCTCTTGGGGAATGGTCATGATGAATTTTATGACTCCATCCTCTCCTCCAACTTGAGGTTGTGTAATCACCAATCCCTGTCGCTCCTTGTGTAAATTTGCGGTTCAATTGGTATACTGACTCGAACATGTGTTCGGGGATTGTTCTGAACCTGATATCTTCAAATTGCAGATTTTACCCCATCAATTAAGTCTCGTGCTAGTATATCACATGCCCTCCCTGTAGCTTGTGATACGGCTGTATCTATAATTCCGTCTGTGCTCTGCCTATGGACCCATAGCAGACTTTCTCCTTGTATCTCATAGAACATAAAAACATAAGAACTCAGAGTAGGAGTAGGCAATTCAGCCCCTTGAGCCTGCCCCGCGTTCAATACGGTCATGGCTGATCCCATTTCGGCCTCAACTCCAATTTCCTGCCCTCTCCCCATAACCTTTCAACCCGATCCTAATTAAGAATCTGTCCATCCCCTCCTTATATTTATTCAGCGTCCCGGCATCCACTGCACTCTGAGGTAGTGAATTCCACAGATTCACGACTCTTTGAGAAAAGTAATTCCTCCTCATCTCTGATTTAAATCTACTGCCCCTTAGCCTAAAACTATGGCCTCTCATTCTAGATTGTTCCACAAGGGGAACCATCCGCTCCATGTCTACTTTGTCGATCCCCTTTAGCATCTTATATACCTCCAATTAGTTCTCCTCTCACCATTCTAAACTCTAATGAGTAAAGGCCTAAACTGCTCAATCTCTCCTCATAAGACAAGCCCCGCATCTCTGAAATCAATCTAGTGAACCACCTCTGAATTGCCTCCAATGCAACTACATCCTTCTTCAAGTAAGGGGACCAAAACTGTGCACAGTACTCCAGGTATGGTCTCAACAATGCCTTGTACAGTTGCAACAACACTTCCCTATTTTTATACTCTATTCCTTGAGCAATAAACGCCAAAATTTCATTTGCCTTCGTTATTACCTGCTGTACCTGTATACTAGCTTTCAGTGATTCATTCACGAGGACACCCAGATCCCTCTGCACTAAAGCATTCTGAAGTTACTCTCCATTTAAATAATAAGTTGCCTTTTTATTCTTCCGACCAAAATGGATAACCTCACACTTATCCACATTAAACCCCATCTGCCAAATTTTGGCCCGTCCACCTAACCTGTCCATATCCATTTGTAGATTTCTTATTTCTCCATTACAACTTACTTTCCCATTTATTTTGGTGTCATCTGCAAATTTAGCTATAACACCTTCTATCCCTGAAACCAAGTCATTAATATAGATTGCAAATAGTTGGGGCCCAAGAACCGAACCCTATGGCACCCTACTAGTTACAGTTTGCCATTCAGAAAAATACCCATTTCCCTGACTCTCTGCTTTCAAAGAACACTAGCAAATTAGTCAAATACAATTTACTCTTCATAAAATCATGCTGACTCTGATGGATTGCATTTTGACTTTCCAAATGCCCCATTACTACTTCCTTAATAATGGATTCCAACAATTTCCCAATGACAGACGTTAAATTAACTGGTCTATAGCTTCCTACTTTTTGCCTCCCCCTTTTTTGAATAAGGGCATTATATTAGCATTTTTCCAATCCACTGGAACCTTTTCAGAATCCAGTGAATTTTGAAATATTATTACCAATGCATCCACTATCTCCACTGCCACTTTCTTTAAGACCCTGGGATGCAGGCCATCAGATCCTGGGGACTTGTCTCCATAGCTGTCAGGGCATGCCCTGTTCCGCAAGCACTGAAGTGCAACCCTCTGGCAGTCTCAGTGGCCACCCAGGAGGCATAATCATTTAAGTCGTGGATCTGACCTGAATTAAGTATGGAATTGGCAATCCCAAATAGCCCTCCTATATCTCCTAATGTACTTCTTTTTAACCTAGCCTATGCCTTTTCTCTAACTCCCGGGACAATTTGAAATTTATAGTCTTTGACTATCCTCTTAAGTTGGCTTCTAGCCCATTTTATGGATTTCTAGTGACTGTGACAAGTCGTATGTAACACTGACAGTAGCCCCGAGATATTATATGTCACTGCCAGGGAGACTGTAGCTACATCATGTAGTAATGGGTATGACTTTCCTATCTTGACTATCCTGTTCCGGGGTGGGGGGGCGTTTACTACATCTGGACATTGAGTGGGTCTTTGATAGCCATATGTAGTCAAAGTAAAACATTGTGTATCATAACAATCATGCCTATCAATTACATATTTACATGTTTCTTGACAATACTGTCCCTCAAGACCAGGTTCCTAAACAAAGGGAGGTAGGTCTGTCCAGCCGGCAGTCACATTAATCTCTTGAGCACTAAAGTGTCTGTTGGTGAAAAGCTGGTAAGGGGCGCATGCATTTCACATCCCCCATACCACCAACCCAGTCCAGTCATATTGTTATAAATCCCAGTTATTGTTACTTCGCCGCTCGTACCTGTGCTTATGCTTAGCGAGATATTATTGGGTGAGGGTACCAACCCGCTGGGGCATATCCTCAAGAGTGCATTTGTCATTTTATCATTGTCCTTGCCCTCAGGTATGTACCACCACCCTGTGAAGTTCCCTTGTTGACATTCCAGGGGTGTTAGCTGGACTGGCTGCCCTGGTGCTGTTTAGCATAAATTACTCTTACAACCCTTTGTGCTTTCACTTGTGAGGTCT